>NW_017306567.1:1480593-1485385 GCF_000935625.1 Nanorana parkeri
AAAGTAACAAATAAGAAAAAAAAATGCAAAAAAAAAATAAGTCCCCCCACGTGCAAGCACATACATACGCAAACATGTGTCGGTGCACCTACGCGCAAAAACGAAAATTGCACTACACATGTTACATATCGCCGCAAAAGTTGGAGTAAGAGCAATAATTCTTGTGCCATCAATCACTGTTAGCACTAAACTGATGAGCGGTTAAAGCTTTTAAAGTGTCCCCTATGGGACATTTTGGGTATTGAAGTTTTTTGCAGCTTCACGGGCGAACGCAATTTTAAGGCTTGACATGTTTGGTATCTATTTACCCGACGTGATCCCGTCTTTTATATTTTACCCATAAATTCAGAATATATCATGTGTGTGCAAATAGTAAGAAGTTGCTCCAGACAGCAAGTGGTTAATAACACTCTGTAAATGTCTGGGAACTGAGAGACCAGTTGCTGGAGTTTTGGGAGAGGAATGTTGTCCCATGCTTGCCTGATATAGGATTCTAACTGCTCAACAGTCCTGGTTCTTCTTTGTTGTATTTTTCGTTTCAAGATGCCCCAAAGATTTTCAATTGGTGAAAGGCCTGGACTGCAGACACCTGGACTCTTCTACTATGAAGCCATGCTATTGTCATAGATGCAGTATGCGATTTAGCATTGCACTTTTCCTTCTGAAATATGAAAGGCCTTCTCTGAAAAAGATGCAGCCTGGATAGGAGCATATGCTGCTCTAAAACCTGGATATATCTTTCAGCATTGATGGTGCCTTTTCTGGATGTGCAAGCTACCCATTCCATACACACTAATGTACCCCTATACAATAAGAGATGCAGGCTTGTAAACTGAGCGCTGATAACAAGTCGGAAGGTCCTTCTCCTCTTCAGTCCACAGGGTGTGGTGCCCATGGTTGCAAAAAAGAAAGTCAAATTTCGATTTGTCTGACCACAGAACAGTTTTCCACTTTACAACGGACCTTTTTAAATGAACTTTGGCCCAGAGCAGATGGCAGGATTGTGCATCATGTTCAAAAATGGCTTCTTCTTTGCACGATAGAGCTTTAACTGGCATGTTTGGATGGCACGGCAAACTGTGTTCAGAGACAGTGAATTTTGGAAATATTCCTGAGCCCATGCAGTGATGTTCATCATCACAGAATCATGCCTGTTTTTAATATCATCTGAGGGCCCAACTTGGTGCTTTATATATAGTGCTTTATATATATATTAATAAAAATTGAGCAGACACATCTTAGTTAGCTGTCCATCTTCTATTACTTGGATTCCCATTGGCTGTCCACCGGTGGGTGAGGCATTTGCATATTGCGCGACATCGCGAAATTTGACGGCGCGATGTCGCATTCAAGCTTGCATTGAGCAAGCTTGAATCGCGGCTAAATCCGCTCAAAAAAGGGTCCCCGAAAAAACGAGCACATATAGACGATCGGCGGGCTATGGAGCCGCCGATCGTCTATATGTGAAACACCCGGTAACAGGTGTTTGCATTGGTCGGGTCTTCTCTGCCCGTGCGTGCCCGCTAGGGGGCGTGCGCGAGTAGAAAAAAATGCCGCCTGGAGACGGCAACCCGCCAATGCTGCAGTGCCGTCCGTCCGTCCGTTTTTTTACAACGGGCGGACGGCAAGTGGTTAAGAACTGGTAGACTTCAGACAGAACAGTGCACATACAGTATATAAGCACTTTATGTTCAATATGTTGTCACTATGTTTGCCCTGATGAAGGGACCCTGTGTGGTTCCGAAACGTTGGCTCCTTAAAGGCCGTGACACACTGCAAAGGTATCCGGCACGAAGCTTTGCGTGCAGTGTGTGAGCTGAGTGCAGTCAGATGATTGACAGCACCTTCAGCCAATCGGCTCGTCCGTAACAACCTGCCAGCTGTCGCATCGCGACGCGCCGGTTTATACGCGCGAGCCGATTGGCTGAAGTTGAAATTGTTCATCTCGGCACGCTCAGCTCCGCGAGCTCTCGCAAGCTGAGGTGCCGAGCAGAAAATTACATGACACACTGCTCGCAAAGGCAGCGCGCCCCCGCTCCGCGCTGCTTCGCGTGCAGTGTGTCACGGCCTTAACACTTATGACATGCTTGTGTCATCCCCTGTGTGCTGGTGATCTACTTTGGATTCGCACGGCGCCATCCGTGGACATCACTACGAGCACCCACCATCATTATCAACAGTCTCCATTGCTGTATGGTTTGCAACAGATACCTCAATGTATCATTTAGGATGTGACATAAAACATGGTCACATTCCACAGAGGGTTTCTTCTCCCTGCAGACATCTGTTTTGTTTTGAATTCAGTCATCCATTCACAAATCCATGCATAGGGTTCTGTGAATGGAAAGCAGCAGAGGGCCTCGTAGATCTCAATAGAACACAAGTGTAGTGATGTCACTGCATTATACTTCCCCCCAGTGCTGTAACCAAAGCTCTGTACCTCTGTACCCTGGAGCTGGGGTGACAGTGTGCAGAACCTGTGCATTGCACTCACAATGCACTGATCAAGGCTGCAATGCAGAACAACAAAAACTGTGTTAGATCCAGATTTTCAATTTTATTAATTGGCATTTATCAAAATTCCTGCAAAAGGTGCACTGTGAGGGGAATGTATCCAAACTGGAGCAGACCAAATCTGGAGCAGTTGCCCATGGCAACCAAACAGCTTCTCTCTTCAGTTTGTTCAGTTAAAGTTTGAAATTGAAAGAGAGAAGCTGATTGGTTGCCATGCACAGCTGCTCCAGATTTTGTCTGCTCCAGTTTTGATAAATTCCCCTCTATGTTTTTAACCACCTCCCGTCCATGGCCGTTCCTAAACGGCCGGGCGGGAGCCTTATAGGAGCGGGAGGGCGTCTTAAGACGTCCTGCCCCTCTCCCTGCTCGTGTGCGGTGCTCAGCGCTCACACGAGTGGGGAAACTGTTAGAAATGTAAACAGCCGGCAATGGCTGTTTACATTCAAGCGATTGGGCATCTCTAGAGACGCCTGATCGCTCCCAACATACACATGCAAACATGCGTCGCGTGTGCCTATGTTCTAAAACGCGATTGCGCCCATTACGCCGCACATGTTACATATTGCAGCGAACGTCGGAATGAGAGCCATCATTTTATGGCCATTCATTACTGATAACGCTAAACTAATAAAAGCGTTTAAAGCGTCGCCTTTGGCCAATTTTGTTGTCGTTTTCTGCGATTTTGCGGGCGCCTGCAATTTTTACGGCTTGACATGTTTGGTGTCTGTTTACCTGACGTGACCCCGTCTTTTACATTTTCCAATAAAATTGGGGTGATAATTGTGACGTACGCCCGGCCCAGACCCGCTGTACGTCAATCCCACGTGACCATACACAAGTCTGAACCGAGCGTGAGCGTCACAAGGACGTGGCGATACCACTCTCAGCCTCAAACAAACTTCCACTGCCACCATGTGTTTTTCGCAGAGGCGGCTCTTTAATTAGGCGAGTTAGGCGGTCGCCTTAGGCCTCGCGCTCACGGGGGCCTCGCAGCCGCCTAACTCGCCTAGTCTATAGTAGGGTTAGGCAGAGCTTGCGCTGTGGGGAGAGAGAAAAAACAAAAAAAAGTACCGCTACGTCTGTCCCGACTCCCGCGCTCCCCCGCAGAGACTGCACTTCCCCCTGCTGGGACTCCGCTCCGTCCGCAGCCCAGCCGGGCTTTACTAGTGGCAGTGCAGCCCCAGCAGGAGAGAGAGAGAGCCGGGAGAAAGCAGCCAGCCACACGTGTGTCATGAGGCACGGGGAACGGGGCAGCAGTGACAGAACGGGACGAGTCTCTGAAAACTATCCAGGGATGGAACTACTGGCGGGGGGCCACTGACAGGGAAGGAGGGGGAGGACGCCGGGGCTGGGGCCCTGCACCGTCGGTCCAGTGAAGGACGAGGCTGTTGTTTGAAGAAGCCCACTGCTGCAGGTAAGGAAGAGCTGCAAGGAAAGGGCCCCCTAACCAGCCCACTTAAGACCCTGCAGAGCCTACCATAGAGAGTCTCTGTGGGCTGCGCAGGATCTATGGTGGGTTCTGCAGGGTCTCAGGTGGGTCCGTTGCTATGGCCAGAGCCCAGTGCGTTGCTATGCCCAGATCCCAGTGCATTTCTATGCCCAGTCCGTTGCTATGCCCATAGCCCAGTGCATTTCTATGCCCATTTCGTTGCTATGCCAAGAGCCCAGTGAGTTGCTATGCCCAGTGCGTTGCTATGCCCAGATTCCAGTGCGTTGCTATGCCCAGAGCCCAGTGCATTTCTATGCCCAGTCCGTTGCTATGCCCATAGCCCAGTGCATTTCTATGCCCAGTGCGTTGCTATGCCAAGAGCCCAGTGAGTTGCTATGCCCTGTGCGTTGCTATGCCCAGAGTCCAGTGCGTTGCTATGCCCAGAGTACAGTGCCTTTCTATGCCCAGTGCCTTTCTATGCCCAGTGCGTTGCTATGCCCTGTGTGTTGCTATGCCCAGAGTCCAGTGCGTTGCTATGCCCAGTGCCTTTCTATGCCCAGTGCGTTGCTATGCCCTGTGTGTTGCTATGCCCAGAGTCCAGTGCGTTGCTATGCCCAGAGTCCAGTGCGTTGCTATGCCCAGAGCATTGCTATGCCCAGAGTCTAGTGCATTGCTATGCCCAGTGCGTTGCTATGCCCAGAGTCCAGTGAGTTGTTATGCCCAGTGCGTTGCTATGCCCAGAGTCCAGTGCGTTGCTATGCCCAGAGTCTAGTGCGTTGCTATGCCCAGAGCGTTGCTATGCCCAGACTCCAGTGCGTTGCTATGCCCAATGCGTTGCTATGCCCAGAG
>NW_017306568.1:0-284 GCF_000935625.1 Nanorana parkeri
ACCAGTACAGACTAAGAGGACCAGTATGGACTAAGAGGACCCAAAAAAACCCTCAAAAATTAAGTTAATTTGCATGAAGATTCAAATCGGACTAAAAAAAATTGACTTGATCCGAATTTCAAATAACGAACTGAATCAAATTTCGGATCAGAAATCTGGAAAAAAATGGAATTGTTCGGAAACTAAATGAAAAAATTTTTTTGAGCCTTTACATTTCTATTGTCAGGGTTCTTACCCAAAATAAAGATATGACCCTTTTTTTTTTACCAATGTGCATTGTAACC
>NW_017306568.1:387-15270 GCF_000935625.1 Nanorana parkeri
CACACACACGTCCTTAATTCAATGGATCCCCCCTCTTCAGGTTCTTTATTTTCCTGTGGAATTGCCGGGTGACGCCACTTATTTCTAAAACAAACACACAGAAAATAAGATAACTAATCGGATTTCCAAGACATCTGATCAGAAAGCAAAATATTATTTTATCCTGACCGCAGTAATTGGAAGGTCACCTCTGCGCGGCTCTCTGTTTATTCTCTTATTAGACCCGAAAATAGCAGCAAAGGAAGCTGATTAGATGTTTCCGAGCATAATGCAATCAGGAGTGGGGCGGAGGAGAGGCGCTTATTTGTCCCCTGAGCAAACGACTTTTGCCGGGTTCTGTTTTTCTCCTGACATCAGAATTTGTAGCATTGAAGAAGTGACAGTTCTCATCTCTGGTTTTAAGACTCAATTGTTTGGAAATGGTAATTGCAATCAACTGGGATCCCTTCTCTGTCTTCAGTACAATAGAATGTTTCCTTGCTGAGTGTTCCTGCTTTTCTCTTTTGTTTTATTTTTAAGTCTATCCAAATCTTTTCCCTTTTTTATCTTTTCTTTGTGGAAAAGGGTATGAAGGGTAAGAACAGAAAGAAACGGTATACAGAACCATTTTATTCTTTCTTTCTTTCTTTCTTTCTTTCTTTCTTTCTTTCTTTCTTTCTTCTTTCTTTCTTTCTTTCTTTCTTTCTTTCTTTCTTTCTTTCTTTCTTTCTTTCTTTCTTTCTTTCTTTCTTTCTTTCCTTTCTTTCTTTCTTTCTTTCCTTTCTTTCTCTTTCTTCCTCTCTCTCTCCTTGCTCTCTCCCCTAATATCCACATTTATCTTTCTTTCTTTCTTTCCTTTATTCCCTCTTTCTTTCTTTCCTTTCTTTCTCTTTCTTCCTCTCTCTCTCCTTGCTCTCTCCTCTAATATCCACATTTCTCTTTCTTCCTTTCTTTCTTTCTTTCTTTCTTTCTTTCTTTCTTTCTTTCTTTCTTTCTTTCTTTCTTTCCTTTCTTTCTCTCTTTCCTTTCTTTCTCTTTCTTCCTCTCTCCCTCTTTGCTCTCTCCTCTAATATCCGCATTTATCTTTCTTTCCTTTATTCCCTCTTTCTTTCCTTTCTTTCTCTTTCTTCCTCTCTCTCTCTCCTTGCTCTCTCCTCTAATATCCACATTTCTCTTTCTTTCTTTCTTTCTTTCTTTCTTTCTTTCTTTCTTTCTTTCTTTCTTTTCTTTCTTTCTTTCTTTCTTAAAGGGCCAGCTCCATTTCAGTATCAGGAATATGTACAAAACTGGCCGTCAGTCTCCTTGTTTTACTAGGTTACAACTAGAACTGAACTAGAACTGAAACGAAAACTAAATTAAAAAAATTGTCAGGCCGAAACCAAAACCGAAACCGAAAATGTTTTTTATTGTAACTTTTTCAATTTTTTAAAATATTTTATTTTTATTTATTTTTTTTAAACTTTTAACATGTTTTATATTTATTTATTCATTTTTGTATTAAATATTTTTATTTTTTACTTTACTTTTAGGGGCTTCGGGGAAATATTGGGGGTCTAAACAGACCCCTGATATTTCCCTTTTAAAATAGAAAAAGAGATTGAGAACACAGAGCCCTCAATCTCTTTTTCTGCAGCCCCTGTTATGAATGAACAGGAATCCTTTATGAGTGTTCCTGTTGATTCATAACATGAGGACAGAGTATGTTTACTATATCCACAATCATGAATGAACAGGAGGGGATATAGATCACTTTCCATTCATTCATAATTCAAGATATAGTAACCATACCATGTCCTCAATTATCTGCAAACACTCAGCGATCACCGACTGCTTGTACTCGCTCTCCATCCTGACACGCTGTCACAGGAGGCGGTGCGGGAGGAGAGCTCAGCCTCCTGTGACACCGCCGCTCTCCTGATCTGTGATAGGAGGCTGATCGGTGCAGAGAGGGGACACCGGCCTGCTATTACATGCAGTCTCTAATAGCTTTCCCTCAGCAGACACAGAGAAATGCTGTCCTTGCACACTGCTGTGGTTTGTATTATTATACAGAATTTATATAGCGCCAACAGTTTGTGCAGCGCTTTACAATATAAGGAAGACATTACAATCACAATACAATTCAAGATAAGATGGTAAGGAGGGCCCTGCCCCTGAGGGCTTACAATCTAAAGGGAGGGGCCTGTGTGCAGTATAGGGCTCCAGCTGATTCTGCAGTAGGACTTCACAATGCTGGTAGTGATGACTTCTCCGATGCCTGTAAACAATGCTTTTTCTCCTTTCAGCATTCTATAGGGCTAGCAAAACCAGTGAGAGTGCCGTCCTGGTAAGGGATGGGTGTATGTGATAATGAGAACTATTAGCACACAGGAAGGGATCCAAGCAACTCTATAAAAGTGCCAACATTAAACACCTACAAATAACATTATACGGTTTCAAAAGACTCAGATTCCTATGTGACCATCTCTGCGTATAACAATAAATGCCAAGGACATGGCTTGAATAGAGTGTAACACTCCATGTTTCTCTCATTGATATTTATCAATGTAGTGCTAGTGTAGAGGTTAACCCACAAAACATGTATCCCTTATCCAGTTTAGATAGTTACAAAATAGATTATTTAGATGGAAATGTTATAATTAGTAGACATGTGCGACTCGTTTTGTTATGAATCAAATCTTTGGACGAATTTTCCGAAGTTTGGACATTCAGACGCATCTGAATTGCCGAATCCCAATGCATCTGAATGCATCCGAATCCGAATTTCCGTTTACAAAATTTCGGATCCAGTCCGAATATCGTTTTAAAACTAAGTTGAATGGGACATGTGACTTTTCTGGCCAATCAGATGCGTTTTTCGGAATAATGCATCTGAATTTCCGAATCGCATTCGGGAGCTCTCGAAATGCCATTCGGGTCAGGGAGCCTCAGCTTTAGTTTTATGTACATATGGCTCCCAATGTTGCCGCTACGAATATTTGTTCGTATTATAGAATATTATTATTATTACACAGGATTTATATAGCGCCAACAGTTTGCGCAGCGCTTACAATATAAGGAAGACATTACAATCACAATACAATTCAAGACAAGATGGTGAGGAGGGCCCTGCCCGTGAGCGCTTACTATCTAAAATGGAGGGAGAAGTGATACATGAGGAGGGAGCTGTGTGGGGATGAATTGCTTGAGAATGTGATAGTTCAGTGGTTAGGTTGAGGTGGGATAGGCTTCCTTGAAGAGATGAGTCTTAAAGTGACATTAAACCCTCAGATTTTTTAACATAAAACAATACTGTAATGTGCGCCTTACTGTAACCCATGGTAGTTTCCCTTCTCTTTGCTGCTCTTCCTTTTAAATCCTTATCTCTTCTCCTGCTGGGCAGAACTTTTGTTTTGCAGCAGACTGCCTTGTCTCTGAAATGGATACATGGTGTCTGTGTGCAGGTTCACAACCTGAGCCAGCACTACAGGAAGAGGCACTCAGCTGCAAAGGGAAGTTCTCCCCCAGCATGAGAAGACATGAGGATTTAAAAGGAAGAGCAGCAAAGAGAAGGGAAACTACCATGGGTTACAGTAAGGCGCACATTACAGTATTGTTTTATGTTAAAAAATCTGAGGGTTTAATGTCACTTTAAGGGATCGCCTGAAGGCAGTCAGAGTGGGAGATAGACGGACAGGTGTAGAATACTAATGATATATACATAGTACTAAATCTGAGACTCCAAGACCCGGAAGGAGTCCGAATTTCCGAATACCATTCGGGACCTCCCAAATGCCATTTAGGTCTGGAAGCCTCAGCTTTAATATGGCTCCCAGACCCGTATTACTTTCTGGAGCTCCTGAATGGTATTCGAAAATTTGGACTCCCGAATGCCATTCGGGTCTGGGAGCTTCAGCTTTAATATTAATATCTGTATATGATTCTCTGTGGCAGTCGTAACGAATATTCATTGGTAAACTTATCCGAAACTAACAAAACCCCGAACTGAATTGAATTTCGTACCCGAATCCCAAAATAACGTAAAATCCGAATCGAATTTTTCCGCAGCTTACATATGTAATAATTAGCGGCATGAAAGCAAACGTCATCATTATGAGTATTTAAGCCCAAATGAACCCTCCAGATTTATATTATTGTAATGTGGGCGGGCTGCATTTGTACTAATAAATCTGTTCTTCTATTTACCGTATATGTTACAGGTATTTATATAGCGCTGACCATTTGCATAGCGCTTTACATACTGTACACACACCAGCCCCCGCCCTCAAGGAGCTTACAATCTAAGGTCCCTATCTCACATGCATACAGGGCCAATTAAAGTGACATTAAACCCTCAGATTTTTTTATATAAACCAATACTGTAATGTGCGCTTTACTGTAATCCATGGTTGTTTCCTTTCTCTTTGCTGCTCTTCCTTTTAAATCCTCATGTCTTCTCATGTTCTGCAGAACTTCCCTTTTCAGCTCAGGGCCTCTTCCTGTAGTGCTGGCTCAGGTTTCAAGCCTATACAAACGGATACACAGACACCGTGTATCCATTACAGAGACAAGGCAGTCTGCTGCAAAACAGAAGTTCTGCAGAGCATGAGAACAGATACAGATTTAAAAGGAAGAGCAGCAAAGAGAAGGGAAACAACCAAAGAGAAGGGAAAGGCACACATTACAGTATTGGTTTATGTTAAAAAATCTGAGGGTTTAATGTCACTTTAACCTTCCAGCATGTCTTTGGAGTGTGGGAGGAAATCCATGCAAGCACAAGGAGAACCACGTGTTCTCCTTGTGCTTGCATGGTTTCCTCCCACTCCTTGCAGATAGTGCCCTGACCGGGATATGAACTGGGGACCCCCCAGTGCTGCAAGGCAGAAGTGCCAACTACTGAGCCACTGTGCTGCAGCAAGGGTTAAAATATCCTGTACTGCAGCATTTAGGAGAGTCAGACCGCTGATCTCTCTCACTGTGCAGAGGCCCGTCTCTCCCACAGTCCAAGATGTCCCATTAAAAGCAGGCAGATCATGGAACAAGCATTTGTCTATCTTTGTCTGTATTTGCTGATATGTTTGTGCTACTTGCTACTTTCTGGTGCAGGGGGGCAAATGGCAACTTCATATTAAGCACTGTGGGGTAAAATCCTTACTTGCAGGTAAATTATTGCAACGGATTTGCTTTTTCCTCCCTTCTGAAGAAGTAGCACATACTCATCTTTCCCTCACTCCCCTGCTGCTCCAGTCAGTGCCCAGGAGCAAATAAAATATCCGGTACTTCCAGAAACAGAGGAGCATGAGACTCACTCCATGTGACCAGGGTCAGATTTATTCTTTTTTCCTCAGCCAGAAAGCTCTGCAGAGATGCAGTCAGACCTGTACTGACACAATCAGATATCCCAGCGGAGATACATTCAGTATAAAGGTGGCCATACACTGTACAACCATCGCAAGACCTTTGTCTTGCGATGGTTGTAAAGTGATTAAAAATACGTACGATCTGCCCATCTTGGACAGGCAGATCGTACTCTCGATCATCGCAAGCCCGCCTCCCTGAGGGGCGGGCTTCCGATGACCGCAATGCTGAACGGGCAGTGTGCGTGTGCGCACACCGGCCCGTTCGGCATTTGTCTCCCGAACATCATTCAAACCAGCCAAAAATCGTACGATTTTCAGCTGGTTTTCTAGCGTGCTCCTTAGACAAAAGACGTGCGACCGTACAGTAGAAAGGGTCGCACGTCTTCGTTCACACTGCTCGATTCTCGTACGATCCCGGGATTTCCCGCGATTCTCGTACGAGAATCGAGCAGTGTATGTGCACCTTAATACTGATACAATCAGAAATCCCTGTGGAGATCCAATCAGTACCGTACTGACACAGGCACAAATATATCCACATATACACTATGGAGTTGATTCATAAACATTTTGCAGAGCCATTCACCCTGCAAATATCTGTGAATGTGTGAAAAAATGCAGAAATGAACATACTTCAGTGGTTTTTTTTTCTTTACAAGTGTAATCAAATTTGAATGTTCTTCTTATAATATCACACTCTGGCCACTAGATGGCTCTAAGGGAGCATGGATAATTAGTATTTATTTGCTATGTCCCCTCAGCTTCATCTAGTGACCATAACTACAATCAGAACATTTGAATTTAATTACACTTGTAAAGCAAAAAAAAGCGAAAGAATGTTGGTTTGTGCGTACAGTATATTCACACAAGACAAACATTCACAGGTATTCACAGGGTATATGTCCCTGCAAATTGTTTCAAACTCAACCCCTATCAGTTCAATACTGACACATGTCCACAAACACAACCAGTACTATACTGACACAACCAAAAACAAGTCCGCAGACACACAGTGTCTTACTGAACGCAAGGAAGGTACGTATGTGCTGCTGTGCGGGTAGTCATTACAGTGCACTTGCAAACTTAGTACCAGTGAATTGTTTGCAGCTCAGGTAAGGTGCTTCATGCATTGTCGTAGTATATCGCATGTGACATCTGTGCTGCAATAATCCATGTTTCACCAGTGCAGCATAGTCAGCACATAGATTGTGGGAGCATAGGGCATCCTGCAACAATTCCTGTGCTAACATTTCTATTTTAAAATTAATCTATTGTACATTTAATTTGCATTAAAAGCATAACTCAGACCCAGCGACCCCAGAAGAGCCCTGTGCAGGCAGTCAGCAAGCATGCTTTGTCAAAGTGTCAAGGGTGGCCTGCAAATATTTTACAATGAGTGACCGGATTCACATTGGCTTGGGTGGCAGAGTGTTACCCCTAATGGCTCTGATATTCTAGAACCTCGGTTCTCAACTGGTGGGTCGTGACCCAAAAGTGAGTCACGACCCTGTGTTTAGTGGGTCACCGCATGCCTTCCACTTTTCTAGGTGAGAGGCTCCTCAGCCTCCCCCTAGCACAGCACTGTCAGTTCTCGTGCCAACCAGCTATTCAAAATATGCTACCTGGTGCCAAATGTCAACTTGAGGTGGGATAGGCGGGAAGTATGGCCGCGAGGGAGCTCCATCCATACATGCATTGCTTACAGCTCCCTCACGTGTCCTGTAGAGGTGCCTGGACTGGAATGACGTCACATTCTGGTTCCCGACACCTCTACAGGGCACGCAAGGGAGCTGGAAAAGCAATGGAGATATGGATGAAGCTCCATCACAGCACAGCAGCTCACACTGGACCACAAGCTGAGGATCCACTCCAGTTCCCGATAAGATAGTGAGACTGGGTGGATCTTAAAAAAAAAGGAAAAAAAATGTTGGTAGTGTGTTTGTGTGTGTGAGAATGTCTGAGCATGTGAGATTGTGTCTGTAGTTGTGTGTGTCTGCTAGTGTTTATGAGGGCCTGTTCACACTAGTACAGTGCGTTAATCACACAGTCGCACAGTACCATGTAAAATCGCACCTACCGCAAATTCTGGTGTGGGAGGTGTGTTGCATTGCCATTCATTTGAATGGGATCCCAAACACACCTCCCACTCACAGTTCGATCACCCACCCGCAATACTGTGTGTTCCAATGCGATGTGACTTGGGTCATGACTTAATGGCCAAGGACAAATATGGGTCCTGAGGTTAAACAGGTTGAACCACTGCTCTAGACCATGGCCTATCACCAAGCACTGAGCTAATTACCAAGCACCAGGGCTGTCACATGGAAAGAATCAAAAGCCGTGTGGTACGACTTGAGTGGCTCCTAACTATGTTACATTGCACTGCATGACCAAAGCACAAGCTACCTAAAGGCAGTAGATGGGGTCCAGATGTGCATGCATGACCCAAACACTGAATTATTACTCTAGAGGATGAAAGAGCTTTCTACAAAGATGAAGGCTTCCATTGGATCAGGAAGGGAGCTCTGAGGGCTTTGGTTATCCCTGAGGAAAGAATAGTGAACAACCGGAAACGTTCCTCTTAGCTGATGAACTTTACACTGAGCAGACTCAGCCATGGGGCATCACGTAGGGTCATGAAGAGGCCTACAAACATAAACACACATATGTCCTCTCCAGTCCGTAGGCACCGTTAGATGATAACCTTATCCCAGTGACAGGTTTGCTTTATATCAATGACCTTTTTAAACAACACAGAAGCCTTGACCTGCCAGGTCACGTTAGGACACTGAATAGAACTGATGGGGTGTAGATACATTTTTAAAGTACAAAGAACATAATTTGGAATTATCCATGACAGGAACATCAGAATATGTCCCAGAAGACCACATAATGGAGCAGGATGCCAGAGATGTCTGGTGTAGACTAGTCACGGGAGGTAAAAAGAAATATAAAGTTGGTTGAGAAAAGTACATGTAACCATTAAGCCCTAAAACCATCACACAGCTGTATACAGCTCTATTCATCTGGACTTTGTCTTTGTGGAGACAGGGGGCAAGGAGAAAGAGATAAAGGACTAAATAAATCCCAGTAAAAAAAGAAAGACAAGAAAAGCAAAGGTCAATGACCAAACAACTGCCAAGGGAAGGTGTGAAGCAACGGTATTTAAAGGGACATTGTTGTCTCCTTGTTTCCAAGTTTTCTTTTTGAATACATGGCTCTTCGTATAATGGATAATGGTCGACTATTGGCCAAGTGTAGGCTTGGTTTGCTTACAATAGGCACATGTATGGGAAAGAATTGTTCTAGTTGCCTGTTATTAGTGGTCATTGTGCAACAGGAAGCATAGAGGGGTGCCGAATGGCCAGTGCCAAAACAATGGTTATATGGTCTTTGAGGGTCATGTGTAACTGATGTTCCAGGAGTGCCAGCCAGTGAGCAGCTTAATCTGAAGAGTGGTCCTCCTCATTCCGCAAAACAGCGCTTCCAGAATCTTAGCATTAGTCACATAACTTACCACCAAAGAGGCAGGAAATCATAGCTAAGGACTCTTCCTGCCACCATGTGACATAATGGGTGCCTGAATAGCCAATCGCCAAGCATCGGTGCAGTTACATGGGAGGAACTGGAGTGAGGCACATGCTCTACCATACCTGGAAGTACCTGGTACTTTCTTGTTTTTTTGCTCCTGTCCTGGCAGCAGAACAGTAAACCTCATTGCCGGCAGCCATCTTAGCTGTTGTCGCCGGGTGGCCTTACGGAAGCCTGGCAAATCTGCTAGGCTTTGGTGGGGACATGGCTATGCAAGCCAATGGATATCCATTTGCTTGCCTGGTGCTGTGTCCTCGCGGAAGCCTGGCAGATTTGCCAGGCTTCTGTAAGGCCACCCGGCGACAACAGCTAAGATGGCTGCCGGCAATGAGGTTTGATGTTGGCGACCATCTTTTTTGTGGTAAACAGCACCAAAAGACAAGCGTCATCACCCTGCGCGGGGTCACAAGGCATGCCGTGAGGGCGCCTTTTTAAAAAAAAACTAATATGGTCCTCAGCCAGGAGAATTAGTATCTGAGATAGGGGTCTGGTGTGGATATTAAGAGGGAACCCCATGCAAACACACAAAAAAAGTAGGGTCCTCCCCCCTTAGGATCTGCAGCTGCGGGATCATGGCAGAGAGCGACAGGCAGACTAGGCCTGGACGGAGGCAAACGTCTGTCCTTCTCTGAATGGATGCCACACTGCCTGGATTAGCGCCATTTGTTTACAATGTTAAAAAACAAACAGCGTGACAATTCTTCCTCGACCCCCTAACCAGCTCTGCCCCTTTGTTGACATTAGGGTCAGAGCTGTCACTTTGCGGCGGTGTTCGTCGTGTTCGATTGTGGTGGCAGGCGTCAGTATTTTTTCTTTGGCGAGTTGGTGGCCGTCGTCCATCATGATTGACCAGGATCTACATCGCTGGATGACGTGATTGACCTTGGAATTACATCGATTTATGGTGTGGTGTGTTCATTTCCTTATTTTACTGTATTTGGTGAAAGAGTAGGGGTAACAACTACCCCTTACTCGTTCATGAGGGAGGGGGGGGCGGAATCTGGGTGCTCTCTTTATGAAATTCAAGTGGACCTTTTTTGCCAACACAGATTGCTTTTGTAGACAAACCATTCATCCCTTACCCCATAAAAAAATACCATGACCATGGCCTCCAACGCTTCCGGGAGGCATGGGTGATGTCACTGTGCCTTCTCGAAATTCCATGAGGATGCACTCTTGTAATGGTTTGGGGTAAATTCTTTTAGGTTCCATTCTCCCAGCTCCACCAGAAGACATGGTGACATCACCCAAGCCTCATGGAAGCATCAGAGGCCAGGGTCGAGGTAGGTTTTTCTGTGTTGGGGTATAGGGGACTGGCAAAAAAAAAAAAATTTCCATGGAAGTTCCACATTAATGACCATTCAACTCAAAGTCCCCCATGTCTTCAGGCCGCTATCTGATGTCTATGGCTTGCTAAAGACAACGGCCATCTGTCTATGACTACCTATAAACAAGCCTTGTGATAGCAGTAAATGCAAGATAAACACCATCAAGGTAAACACACAATGAAGGCTTTAATTGAATGACAATACTCCCAGCTCGGGGCTATAGATTATCCAGGTCCCTTGTTGACAGTGATTTACACCAGATAGCAGTGACAAGGACCCCAATTATCACATGACTGAGGGACCTGAAAAGAAAGGCAATTTCAAAGTCTTGGTACATTTAAATATTTAATTACAACTAAACCTGTAAATCCCGGGATAATTAGCATCTCCCTGAGACGAGAGACTGAAGTATTCTCCACTAAATGCTTACACCGCACACATTTCTACAATCAGACTGCAGATCATCCCGGAGTATAAATAGATAACATTATATTCAGAATGGAAATGTCACAATGTATACAAGGAAAGATACAAAAGTATTATTTATTTTACACAGCTAGCCCCTCATAATGCTGTCTCATGCGCTGAAATCTTGGTATGGCAAATTGAATAAATAAATACAGTATATATATACTATATTGCCAAAAGTATTGGGACGCCGGCCTTTACACCCACATAAACTTTAATGGCATCCCAGTCTTAGTCCGTAGGGTTCAATATTGAGTTGACCCGCCCTTTGCCGCTATAACAGCTTCAACTTTTCTGGGAAGGCGTCCACAAGGTTTAGGAGTGTGTCTATGTGAATGTTGGACCATTTGTGAGGTCAGGTACTGGTGTTGGAGGAGAAAATTCTTGTGCAAATCTGAAGGCCACACGAAGTTTGGAGGTCTGTAGCTATTGACTCTGCAGACAGTTGGCGACTTCTGCGCACTGTGCGCTCCAGCATACGCTGACCCCGCTCTGTCATTTTACGTGGCCTACCACTTCGTGGCTGAGTTGCTGTTGTTCCCAGTTGCTTCCACTTTTTTTATAATACCAGTAACAGGTGAACGCGGAATATTTAGTAGCAAGGAAATTTCACGTAACACCTGAATCCAATGATTTGGAGGGGTGTCCCAATACTTTTGGCAATATATATATATACCGTTTACAGTATAAACTTGATTTAATTTTTGGGGATTTTTATTTCATTATTTATTTTTTTGGAGAGAAAAGGGGGAAAAGGTTCAAACATCTGTCAATCATTCTTGGCTGACCTTTCAATGTCCTGCTGGAAGAACTACATTTATTTTCACATTAGTTGTGCAGCAGCTGTGGGACTTGATGCTACATATTTGAGGTTGAATAAAGATACTGGTTTATCAAGTGCAACCTTTGTGTGTATGTGTGGTCCCTGTGTGGTCTAATTTGTAAGTGTACCTGTACCCCTGTATGTTACGGTCTCTGAGGAAGGTATCTAAATGGTTTTTGAATGATTCAACACTTTCAGCTGATACCACTGCTTGTGGCAGATAGTTCCAGTCTTTAACCGCTGTAACTGAAAAGAATCCCCTACACCCCATGTGGTTAAATGTTTTCTCCACCAATCCTAGGTGGTGGCCTCTAGTCCTTGTTATGGAGTTTACAGTAAAAAGTTTATTGCCGATGTTGCCGTCACCACTAAACATTTTGTACATCAAAATCATGTCCCCTCTTAATCTCCTCACTTCCAGCGTGAACAAATTTAAATTTAGCAACCTTGTCTCATAGCTTTGGTCCTCCAGTCCCAAATGTCAACCCAAACATCTAAACCAGAAGTGGGCAAACTCTGGTGCTCCAGCTGCTGTGGAACTACAAATTCCATTGGGCACTGCAAGACTCATGACAGCCACAGACATGACTTCCAGGGACTGATCCATGATGGGATTTGTAATTTTGCCACAGCTGGATGGCCGGAGTTTGCCTTCCCCGATCTAAAGAATACCTAACTAGTGGCGTCACAAGCGGGGTGCGGCCCGCACCGGGGGGACACAATTGGAGGGGTGACACCAAAATGACTGACAGAAAATGACTGAACAAACTGAGGAGAGAAGCTGATTGGTTGCCCTTGGCAACTGCTCCAGATATTGTCTGCTCCAGTTTTGATCGATTCCCCCTGTGTATGTACTATGTAACAGGGCGATCTGGTTCTTCGAGAACTGTGGAGCGGCTGTACATTATATTGGCTATATTGGAAGGTCCTCCGTACTGGCGGCATCCACACATAAAGCTCCCAGTCTTCCCCTCCGCACTGCACATTGCTCTTTCACATGGACAATGTGTTGACTTTCAGGGTAATTACCATCTGACCCTCCTCCAAATCATGACATAATGAGCTGACAATCACATCCACTTCACTTGTTCCGTCCCTATCACCTGCCACCAGCAGCCTGGGAGGCAGAAATGTCCACACACAGCGAGGTCCCAGATAGAAAAGATGCAGATCAATGCAGCTCTGTATTCATTAATACATCCTCAATGTTATTTATTTATATTACATGCATGCAGTGTAAGGATCTTATTATGACCTGGTATCAGCCATTTAACATCCCTGTTCAGCAGAGCTCAGACTGGGGGAGGTAATAGCCAATCAGATGTGCCCTAAAGCAAGGCTGATTGGATCTGTGTTACCAGTCCCATCTGCAGCCGCGGATGAAGAACTCTTAGTTCTCAGTGGAGGACAAGTGCAGTGACGTCCCCACCCTTGTAGTCTATTGAGTACTTCCTCCAGCTCCAAAACTGAAGGTGCATATGAAGGGAACGGACCTCCGGTTATGAAGCTGGAGCAAGAACTCCATGGACTACAAGTGACTGACTTCAAGTCCCTCAGCCGAGGGGGCATATGGGACATGCTACAGCTCGCGGTATACTGAGATGCCGGAGCGGATCCCGACATCGATGTCGAGATCCGCCCAGCTGCGTGAGTGACAGCTGGCTCTGCCTATCTAGAGGCAGAGCCAGCTGTACCCGCCCCCTCCCCCATCCGTTCCGCCAGTAAGCGCTGGCGGATCGGAGCGGGGAGGGGGGAATCCATCCCCTCCCCTGTCACGGCAGGGAGCCGTGACAGGATCGAGAAGTGAGCGAACGCCGGTATGTGTTCTCTCACCTCCCGATCTACTGAGCCGACCTGTGACAGTCTCATTGTCACAGGTCGGCTAGAACTATGAGGTGAGTGAAAAGCAGCCACCTCATAGTTCTCCTTTAAGTCTCCGATAATATTATATGATCACAGAGAATGAACCAGCCGAACAGGAGAGCTCATTAAATCTTTTTTAGAGTCAATTGAGGAATGTGTCACAATTCTGTGTCACCCAATAGCACCTTCTCCTGCTGAAGCGTCCAATGCAAGCACCCGAGGCGTACTCCTCAGACCAGTCAGCAGTCATTCAGCAAGGAGGATAACTGGACCTGTTACCTAGAGTGCTATGCATGCTTAGGAACACTCACTGACAACCACCCACTGCTTCCATCAGGGCTGAGGAAGACTCCTGAGATGAGAACAGAGGCAGGGTGCTGTGATGTTTTCAGGAAGCTATGTACAGCACCCTGCCGGCTCCTCCCACCAGCCGTGATCTGCCTGTATTGCACAGAGAAGCACTGAGACCCATGATGACATCGCTGGGTCGAAAATAAGTCATGTAATGGAAATGGAAAGGTTTTATTTAAACATGTCAGTGAGGAAGGGAGAAGCAGTGAAGGTGAAATAAAAGCAGATTAAACTTCAGCTTTCCTATGTTTAGAAGTCCCTCGTAACAGCTCTGTTTTTACCGGCAGACTTTATTTTTAGCTCTGATCTGATTTTTCAGCTGCTTATTCAGGATTTTATCAGGAGACGGCTCTTTCCTCATAAGTGGTCATGTCAACCTCAAAGCCCAACACATCCTGAACTGATAACAACCCCTGAGGAGGAGACATTGGAAGGAGAGAGAGATGTGAACATGACAAGTGACCTCTCACACTCCCACACTGTCTGAGGTCTGCACTTTAAATGTGAGAAGGATCAACAGAAGCTTTCTTATCAGATCGTAAAATGTTACTTCCAAACTCACACTGAATTGTAACCAGGGCCGGCCCTATAATGAGGCTGTTGCCCCAGACGGCATCTCTTTGGGTTATGGAGGGGGGCGGCAGGCAGAGCCTGCACCCCCTTTCTGGTTAGAGCATTCCAAGTTGCCAAGAGATGAGCGGAGAGATGTGTAAGGACCATATACATCTACCCTCCCAGCTCTTAGCAGCCTTGGTTGCTCTGGCCGGCGTCCCGCCCAGCTCCTGGCAACCAGTGATGTCGCTGGTTGCCAGAAGCTGGGTCAGATGCCGGCCAGAGCGTCCAAAGATGCTAAGAGCCAAGCAGAAGCAGGGAGACGTGAAAGGACCATACACATCTCCCCGCCCAGCTCTTAGCAACCTGGGACGATCTGGCCGTGTCCCGCCCAGCTTCTGGCAACCTGTGATGTCACTGGTTGCCAGGAGCTGAGTGGGACGACCCAGGCCAGAGCTGGGTGGTGCGCCACCAGGACGCCGGTCAGAGTTTCGTTAGCGTGTAGCACCCTATAAACCCCAGAAAACCTCCTCCCCAGAACTTGACCCTCAGCACCCCCCTCCAGAATATGATCACCAGCCCCCCCCCC
>NW_017306568.1:15484-33279 GCF_000935625.1 Nanorana parkeri
CCCCCCTCCCCCTGGCTCAGGTGGCATTTATGCTATGTACACCCCTACCTGTCAAATTTTGGTCTCCTCATGTCTTCCCTGTTCCAATGACAATGGTTGTCAGGATACATGAAGAGGGCGAGTCTTCCCAGTGGTGACAGACAACAATATATAACTGATGGGGAGAGTTGAACAATTTCCTATGCTATCCAAAACCTCTTTATACCCAACAGACCATCATCCACCCCGCCGGTGTGCAGCATAAAATACAGAACCCATTATCTAAATGTGCACTGCTGCGCCATTTTTAAAATCTGGTGATCCTGGCAATAAAGCACTTCCTGTCCTAGGGTGACAACGCTCACTCTACTGTTTCTATGATGGAGTAGCGCTGGGTAGGCTGCTGTCCTAATACAGACCACAAACAACATCCCCCCCTTATCATCTCCATAACATAAAGGGGAGATGTTTTGTAGTTCACAGAAGACAGCTGAAAAGACCAACAACATTGATTTCGGTTCAGCGCACAGGAAGTACAGCGGACTCTGGAATTCTGGCTGGATCTACAGGTACCTTCTGTACTAGCAGAAAATGTGCTTAGCCTGAGGAAAGAAAATGAATGAAACCACCACACCTCGGTTCTGGTAAGCTGTATTTTTTTTATATTCTTGGACTTGGACTGAGATATGCTTTAAAGAAGAATAATAAACTTACCTTTGCAGTAGGTCTACCCCCCCCCTCCCCCCCCTTGCACTGCAAGGGTTAAGTGCTACTTTTGTCTAGGGGACTCAAATAAAGCAGATATGCCCACCTGATCCTTGGTGCCGCCGAATCACTCCAGTCTGCTAGACCGGTCCCTGCAGCCTCTTCACCCCTGGGGTCCGGCAGTCTAAGCATTGCTGACATCATATGCAGGTCCATTGACTTGCCTTAGACATGAGGACGCCATTGACATTCCAAAGCTGAAGAGGAGGCGGAGAGAGGTGAGTGCCGACCACCACTGCACCGAGGATCAGATAAGTATATCAGCATTATTTGAGCCCCCTAGACAAAATGAGCACTTAACCCTTCCAGTGCCGGGTCCCACTGCAAAGGTCAGTTCAGAGAAGAGGCAACAAAGCTTTTACCGTGTGGAGGACGATTGTCCATTGTGGACAGTTGTAGGAACGGTAGGAGCTGAACACTCTGGAGGAAGATGTCCCGCAGCCTGGCCTTCTTGTTGATCCCAACCCA
Source organism: Nanorana parkeri (assembly GCF_000935625.1). Taxonomy (NCBI): domain Eukaryota; kingdom Metazoa; phylum Chordata; class Amphibia; order Anura; family Dicroglossidae; genus Nanorana; species Nanorana parkeri. Next base: position 16,697 of record NW_017306568.1, read on the forward strand.
AAGGCCGGTAGAAACCACAGATACCAGTACTACAAACTCCTCCAAAGTATATGACCTTTATTATAGAAACATCTCACAGAAAAATCGATTACGCATTTCAGCCTAAATGGTCTTAGTCACCTATGACTAAGGCCGTTAAGCCTGAGACGCAGAAGCAATTTTGCTGAGTATACAGATGTTTCTATAATAAAGATTGGGGTGTTCATAGTGCTGATATCTATCCATGGTGGAGACCATTTACCATGCACCTATTGGCTGGAAAGCGGGTCAGATGACAGATAGAGCGGCTTCATCTTGATCTGCACCTCAAAGGCCGGTCTAGAGTTGCAGAATGCTGGGGGGGGGAAACATTTCTATAGTTTGTTGTGTGATTGTGACTCGTGTTGTATGATACTACCGGGAATTGTTCTCCTGCTGTGTGCTCAGTGTTCAGTTTCTGTGTGAGCAGCGACAAGATATATACCGAGATTCGTCCTGCAGAGAGAAACCAATTAAAGTGCAAAGTATGAGGACAACATGTGAACAAATAGAGTTTATTTATGTTACTTTGCACTGTGTCTGCCCATTGTTCAGGGATACACGGAGCCATGCTGCTGCTTCCTCATTCATTTGTTTACAGTCTGAAAAGGGGGTCGAGGTCATTACCATACAAAAGTAGCTAAAAAAGTATCTTCCATAGCAAAGCGCCCAATATTCTGAGATAAGGAAGAAGAGGGACTCCTTTCAGCACACAGTATCTGGGAAAAGGATGCACCCTTTGCCATATCACCAGGTACAAGGTCCATGAAGAATAAAATGTGGCAACAAATAAAATGTATTAAAATGAAATAAAAATAAAAAAGTATAAAAATAAAAAGTATTTTTGTACCACTTCCTTCCCTTTATATTGCCCATTCAAAGCAACAAATCCAACACTTTAAGGCCTCATTCACACGAGAAAAGGCCGGCACGTACAGCTCTGTGCTGTGTGCACGGCCGTATCGGGCAGCTCCCGGGAAGGACAGGTGCTGCGTGTGATTAGTACGCAGCCCCGTCCTTCTCTATGGAAGTACGCAGCCGTACGCTGCCCTACGCTCACCCGCCCTGCACGTCCGTACAGGTGCGGGTGAGCGTACGCTGACAGGATGGATCCTGTCTGCGTCCGAGCCAGGACACACGCACCCGTACGGACCTGCACTTGGGGTGAGCGTAGGGCAGCGTATGGCCGTGTACTCCCATAGAGAAGGACGGGGGCTGCGTACTAATCACACGCAGCACAGGTCCTTCCCGGGAGCTGTACGTGCTGGCCTTTTCTCATGTGAATGAGGCCTTAGAGACGGGATGGGAGGTTTGGTGTAGTACAACGCTTTGGTAGTTTAATTTTTATAGATGTCTGTATATTACATATAACAGAACGAAGGACAACCGAGGAGGAAAGAGGGACACAGGGATTAGGTTCCAATAAAGACACAGTTGGGAGCTATGCTATAGACCAGGGGTAGCCAAGCTTCATCCCTCCAGCTGTGATGAAACTACAAATCCCACCATGTAGCTGCCTCTGGGAGTCATCCCTGTGGCTGTCAGAGTCTTGTAATGCCTCATGGGACTTGTAGTTTCACCACAGCTGGAGGTCTGAAGCCTGGCTACCTGAGCCTCAGACCTATCCAATATTTGCTGTGTCCTTTTGTAAAGGAGTCCTTTGGCTCACTCTACATTGACTTTACAAACAGAAGCTTGATGTGCACTGATTGCATGTTCCTGATTCCTGCTGAGCACCTCCAGTGCACACTGGAAACAATATATTGAGCTACATAGATGCATCTTTTCCTGTGCATGTCTGCTCTTCTGCTCTCATCTTTTCCTGGGCATGTTTGCCTGTGGGAGCACCGTGTGTATCTGTGCCAGTGCATGGTCTGCGCACCGTGTTTTACAGGCCTGTGTGTGTCTGTGCACTGTGCATCTTTGTCTGCACCTAGGGTTGCCACCTGTCCAGGATTCACCCGGACAACTACCAAAGCGTTGTACTACACTAAACCTCCCATCCCGCCTCTAAGGCCTCATTCACACGAGAAAAATGCCAGCACGTACAGCTCCATGCTGCGTGTGCGGCCGTATCGGGCAGCTCCCGTGAAGGGCAGGTGCTGCGTAGGGATTCACCTGGACATTCCGGGTTTTGAATGCTGTGTCCGGATTTCATGGCAGCAGAAACCCGGACACAAAATGTCAGGCAGACAGGGGCAGCCAAAATTAAGATAGGGGCTACTGGCCCCACACTGAAAATACTCTCGACTGTGATATTTACATATGAATGGATGGCACTATTTACATCTGAATACGCCACTACTCATTCTCCCACAAAAAATGTCCGCGCGCCGCTAGAGTGTTCGGGTTTCACTTGAAGAAAAGGTGGCAGCCCTATCTGCACCGCACGTGTCTTTGTCTGTATGTCTTTGCACACCATGTGTCTTTAGCTGTTCATGTCTACGCACAGTGCATTTTTTGTGCAGTTGCAGTCCCAGGGCGTGTACATAGCGGTGGCTACTCTAAGGCTCCAGGTAGACACCCCCCCCCCCAAGGCAGTGTAACCACCCCATGGAACAAAGAGCCCCTTATAAGATCTTGAATTTGTTCTTCTGGAGGATACATTGCCCTGAAAACAAAGCCATGCAGTGTTTCCTACAGCGCGTAATTGTGGCTTATGGATTACCAATTTTGTGTAATGGATTTAATAACACCTTAATCCAAAAATGAGCCATAAAAAGATTTATGAGCTGTTGTTCCTTTTACAACACACGCAGCTAGTAAAACCTCCAGAAGTTTGCTGCACGTGACCTTGGCACAAAGCACGTAGCAACACCCAGCTCGGCACAAGTTTAAACAGCTCCTGTTTATCTGTCTCCAAGACACCAGCTTTTCTGCCACCAATCCGAGCCCGGCGATTCGCAGGCCAGGCGGGGCCAGCGCAGCGGCTGAAGACTGGCTGGGAACGCTACGCTGCTCGTATTGTGCGTCCGCCACCTGCAACGGCATGAAAGATAATTGCCGCGTGCCACAAAGGGTGCAGACTCCGCTGCTCCCCGTCCATTGTGACAGGCAACAAAGCCCGGAGGGGAGGAAGAAAATGGAGAAGGGTGTGAGGGGAACCGGTAAAGCAGCTCTAAGCAAGGAGCTCAAACCGTTGCGGCACATACAGCCTCGTCCCAGAACCAATCCTCTTATTTGCTCTCTGATACAGTGCTGAGCAAAGCAAGGAGCAGAGGAAAGTCAACAGTGACTTCCTAGAATACAGCTTACCTCTCCCGCATCAGACGGGCAATTTTGTAGCAGCGATTAATCTCTGGTACAAATGGTTAATGCCGATTTGTATCTCCGGCTACCCCTGCACTGCAAGGGTTAAGTGCTCATTTTGGTCTAGGGAGTAAAATAATAAAGTTATACTCATCCGATCCTCAAAGCCAGCTTGCACTTAGACCGATCCTTGGAGTCTTTCTCCCCCTCCACTGCTGCAGTCTAATGTCCCTGAGGCTAGGTTCACACCTAGGCGACACCTCCCGTGCGGTCAGGAGTCGCCAAGGTGTAAACCGATCGCGCTGTGGGTGCCATTATCTTCTAATGGTACCCCAGTCACGCCAGGCGGATCTCTCGATTCCGCCCCTGCTTCCGAACACGATCGCGGCTAAAGCAGCTGCAAGTCGCGTATCGCAAAAAAGAGGTACTTGTACCTTTTTTTCTGTGATTGCCGCGCAGATGTCATCCCATTGAAATCGATTGGGGCCGCGTGGCAATCGCTGCCTGCATTGTGCAGCACCGCACGACACCCAGGACGCGCATCCCAGGTGTAGTGCAGGTTGTGAACCTAGCCTGGGTCGTCACGTTCCATACACTGTATGTAGGATGTGAGGACACCAAAGGATATAGCATCACTGCAGCGGAGGGGAAGACAGGCTGGAGGGAGCGCTGTCACAACGGCGGGCTCTGAGGTTTTGGGTGAGTATAACTTTGTTATTTTCCTCCCTAGACCAAAATGAGCACGTAACCCTTACAGTACAAGGGAAGCCCCACTGCAAGGGTTGATCAAAAATTTCCCCCGGAGTTCTGCTTTAACCGCTACAATCCCCATCGATTAGTTGCTCAGAGGCGATTTGTCGCCATTACAGGTTAAACTAGTTCTTCATCATTAGGTAGGCGGCGCGTGCTCTGCCACAAATCGCTCTCTTGTAGCTAAGACTATATAGGTGAATGCAGAGCGATTGTTGCTAACATGAAATGCTGCACAAACTCAAATGCTGAGCGAATGAGCGACCAAACACAGTGTTGTAATTCCATAGAAAAGAAGATTTTTTTAGATATTCCTTTAAAAAAAAAAAAAAAAGAATCACTGCTGATAAATTGCCCACCTAACATGGCCATAAGGAAGGCTTCATCCCATACATTGCATTAATGCATGGCACAATGTGCACTGCGGTGCAATTCATTTATAATGGTGCCCCAATGCACACATATACATAGCAGCTGCCAATGCACCTGCACTTCTGTGCCCAGCAAAGCATATACCATGTATTGCGGTGTGTTGCAAATACTTCAGGAGTGAAGAGGAATACTATAATAGAGCAGAGGTAGGCAACCTCGGCACACGCCAACTGTGGTGAATTCAGGCTGGGTTCACACCTAGGCGTATTGAATATGCGCGTCTGTCGCGCGACCGTCTCGCGTTTTTTTTATCGCGATTCGCGGTAAAAAAGTTGCGCGACCGTCGCACGATTCCGAAGGCTACTTGGCTGTATCCCAATGTAAAACGCCCTACAAAACGGCCCAAAGAAGTACATGTACTTGTTTGAGCGTAGGCCGTTTTGTAGGGCGTTTCAGACGGGCGGAAATACGGAAAGGTGTGAACCAGACCCATAGAAAACAATGGGATTTTCATGTTTGTACGTTTTGTTGAGCGTTCATAGAGCATTGAACACGCGACAAAACGTAAAGGTGTGAACGGGGCCTTACAGATTCCACTTCTGGGAGTCATGCCAGTGGCTGTCAGCCTTGCAATGCCGTATAGCACTTGGGTAGTTCCACAAAAGTTGGAGTGTCAGGCTGGGTTCACACCTGGGCGTTTTTCAGCGCTGATCGAACCGCTGAAAAACGCTCAGCAAGTGAAATCCCATAATTTCGTATGGGCATGGTACACCTGGGCGTATTTCAGCGTGTGGAAACGCACTGAAAAACGCCCTACGCCCATACAAATACAGGAGCTTCTTTGGGGCGTATTTCAGCGTGTATCCATTGGTATTCCCGATTGTGGCTCGGGGGTAACAAAAAGGTAACCCCGAGCCACACTCGAGAATACAGCGTAGGTCTTACCTTGTCCGCGATCCCCGCTGCCGTCTTCCGGGTTCCGTCCCTTGCAAACGTCAGCGTCGCAGGGGGTGGAACCGGCGGGAAGTTTGAAAGATTAAAAAAAAAAGATAGAGAAAAAAAGGAAAAAAAAAAAGGGGCGGAATGGCGGGAAGTTTGAAAGTAAAAAAAAAACAAAACCCAAAAGATAGAGAAAATAAAGGGGGGGAAAATCCTACCGCCAGAGAGGTATAAAAACGAGCGTCAAACGCGCGTTTCACTGAACTGAACATGTTTCACCAGCCAATCAGCATGGAGCCAGCCAAACAGCATGGAGTCAGCTTCCTGGCCAATCAGGAAGCTGGGTGGCGAGTCATGCTGGGCGGCTCCATGTTTCCTTGCGGGACTGTTCCGGTAGCAGGGGTATGTATTTGAGCATTTGGGCAAATACGAGTACTAGTCCAAATACTCCGTATCATGGTGCCACACTTGCCGAGATCCCCCCCTTGGCCTACATCTACTTTTGAGTTTCAAGTTATGGTGACACAACCATTAAAGCTGTGATTAAATATATAAGAATGGTAAGACATGCCCGCACTGCCTCGTATTGTCTCCTGGGCCATTTCCTCCCAGGAACATCCCAGGAAAAGCATCATAAGTGCTCCTATTTAGAGCAATCATGGAGGTAGATGGAGCCCAGCTTATGCAGTCCCAATGCTGGGAAATAACAGACATTGAAGAAGGAATCCTCATTTCATTTCCTGGTCAGGTGAACACAGCCGAGAACTGCCCAGACACCAGGATTATTATGATTGTGTCAACTCTGAGCCAACATCTCAGTCCAAGAAGTAGATGGTGACCCTGGATGATGCCTGAACCAGGATGGCGGCGTCCTTCTAGAGAGCAGAGTAGATGAAGACATTGTCAGGGGGAGTACTGCGATCTCTGTGAGAGGTAATAAATACCTGGAAGTGTTACAAGTTACCATTACTTAGAATGCATGCAGTTACTATAAGTTTGAGGCTAATAACATTAGCCGAGTTTGTGGGAGGAGTCGGAGCCTCCAGGGCCCTTAAACAGGGAGAGGAAGGTGGACGCCTCTGCTGCTGACCTCCATAAATTCGATGTTAGGTCTACTTTAGGTTCAAGCTTGCAATGCTCTAAGGTTCCTCCATTAGTCAGGATACTTGTTGGTAGCCGATATCACTCCTAATGAAATAGTGGAGGTGTTTCTAAACGCTCGCGCTTTAATTACAGCTACTTGCAGTTTGGGTTTGTATGCACGAGCGAGCAGATTCAATAATTTGCATTCATCTGCTGCAGTCTTGGTGGATGTAACCTTACAGTGACCTCCCGTGGCCTCAGTCATGTTCTTCAATGAGAACGAGACATTCTGATCCTTCATTCTTTCATTGCACATCTGCGCTCTGCGAAATGAATACTGAGCCGGAGCCAGTTCCTCAGTCAGCTGCATTCGGCAGGCTTGGAAGTGAATCCTGATCTTCTGCTTTTTTTTTTCGTGACTGTTGCTAGAGATCCGTAGGAGGAAGCGGAATTCAATGTAAAACCCGTTTCCAAACATTATTGCCTTTATCTTATGATTCAAAATTTCCCTTGCCTGATGGATTCATCCGTTTTGCACCCCCCATTGAACTGCATTTAACCCTTTCGCTGCCAAGCCCTCCGGAACATTTTTCAAATCAGCTGGCCAAGCCATTTTTGAATTTTCTGCAATTTTTTCCTATTAAAGGACGGACGTTCGACTCTGTCCAGGCCTACTCCAGCACCCGCCCTCTACCATGTTCCCTCAGCTGCAACTCCTGATGTGGTCAGAATAACTCTGGTAAGAGGGCACTGAGGACTCTGGCATGAAAAGGGGGTACTGAGGACTCTGGTATGATGAGGGTACTGAGGACTCTGGTGTGAAGGGGGTACTGAGGACTCTGGTGTGAAGAGGGTACTGAGGACTCTGGTGTGAAGAGGGTACTGAGGACTCTGGTGTGAAGAGGGTACTGAGGACTCTGGTGTGAAGAGGGTACTGAGGACTCTGGTGTGAAGAGGGTACTGAGGACTCTGGTGTGAAGAGGGTACTGAGGACTCTGGTGTGAAGAGGGTACTGAGGACTCTGGTGTGAAGAGGGTACTGAGGACTCTGGTGTGAAGAGGGTACTGAGGACTCTGGTGTGAAGAGGGTACTGAGGACTCTGGTGTGAAGAGGGTACTGAGGACTCTGGTGTGAAGAGGGTACTGAGGACTCTGGTGTGAAGAGGGTACTGAGGACTCTGGTGTGAAGAGGGTACTGAGGACTCTGGTGTGAAGAGGGTACTGAGGACTCTGGTGTGAAGAGGGTACTGAGGACTCTGGTGTGAAGAGGGTACTGAGGACTCTGGTGTGAAGAGGGTACTGAGGACTCTGGTGTGAAGAGGGTACTGAGGACTCTGGTGTGAAGAGGGTACTGAGGACTCTGGTGTGAAGAGGGTACTGAGGACTCTGGTGTGAAGAGGGTACTGAGGACTCTGGTGTGAAGAGGGTACTGAGGACTCTGGTGTGAAGAGGGTACTGAGGACTCTGGTGTGAAGAGGGTACTGAGGACTCTGGTGTGAAGAGGGTACTGAGGACTCTGGTGTGAAGAGGGTACTGAGGACTCTGGTGTGAAGAGGGTACTGAGGACTCTGGTGTGAAGAGGGTACTGAGGACTCTGGTGTGAAGAGGGTACTGAGGACTCTGGTGTGAAGAGGGTACTGAGGACTCTGGTGTGAAGAGGGTACTGAGGACTCTGGTGTGAAGAGGGTACTGAGGACTCTGGTGTGAAGAGGGTACTGAGGACTCTGGTGTGAAGAGGGTACTGAGGACTCTGGTGTGAAGAGGGTACTGAGGACTCTGGTGTGAAGAGGGTACTGAGGACTCTGGTGTGAAGAGGGTACTGAGGACTCTGGTGTGAAGAGGGTACTGAGGACTCTGGTGTGAAGAGGGTACTGAGGACTCTGGTGTGAAGAGGGTACTGAGGACTCTGGTGTGAAGAGGGTACTGAGGACTCTGGTGTGAAGAGGGTACTGAGGACTCTGGTGTGAAGAGGGTACTGAGGACTCTGGTGTGAAGAGGGTACTGAGGACTCTGGTGTGAAGAGGGTACTGAGGACTCTGGTGTGAAGAGGGTACTGAGGACTCTGGTGTGAAGAGGGTACTGAGGACTCTGGTGTGAAGAGGGTACTGAGGACTCTGGTGTGAAGAGGGTACTGAGGACTCTGGTGTGAAGAGGGTACTGAGGACTCTGGTGTGAAGAGGGTACTGAGGACTCTGGTGTGAAGAGGGTACTGAGGACTCTGGTGTGAAGAGGGTACTGAGGACTCTGGTGTGAAGAGGGTACTGAGGACTCTGGTGTGAAGAGGGTACTGAGGACTCTGGTGTGGAGGGGGTACTGAGGACTCTGGTGTGGAGGTGGTACTGATGACTCTGGTGTGAAGGGTGTACTGAGGACTCTGGTGTGGAGGTGGTGCTGAGGACTCTGGTGTGGAGGTGGTACTGAGGACTCTGGTGTGGAGGTGGTACTGAGGACTCTGGTGTGAAGAGGGTACTGAGGACTCTGGTGTGAAGAGGGTACTGAGGACTCTGGTGTGAAGAGGGTACTGAGGACTCTGGTGTGAAGGGTGTACTGAGGACTCTGGTGTGAAGGGGGTACTGAGGACTCTGGTATGAAGGGGGTACTGAAGATTCTGATGTGAAGGGGACTTCTGATTTAAAGGGGCTTCCTATTGTGAGATGGAGTGACTCTGATGTGAAAGGGGGGGGCTCTCATGTGAAGGGTAAAGTGGGGACTCTGATGTATAGGGGGGACTCTGATCTCCACTTTTTTGTGTGTTGTTTTGCGTGAGTTCCCCCCTAAAACCCAGATCCAACCCCTATCTTGGATAATGGGTCTGGTATGGATTTCGGGGGACCAAATGTTTTTTCAATTTTTACATTGACTTTTTTAAATTTTAGACGTTGGGTGCCTCGAGATTTGGCGCACTTTTAAAGGGTGCAGTGACTGAAAAAAGGTTGAGAAACTCTGGTATAGGATTCCGTGGATGTCACTTTTTAACTCACTTATAAATTTGGTTGACCTCAACGGACATGTGTCTTATTTCAACGTGACTATCTGTAACTGTGTACGTAACTATGTATATTGTGTATGTACTCTATGTATATCTATATAAAGCATTTGTGTTTCTTCTTTGGTGTCAATGGTTACAGAGATGTTTTACCATGTTCCCCTTTCAGAAAGAGAAGAACTCTGGCAGCTGTCAAAAAAAAAGAACTGATCTCACTCCCTGCTCTGCAGACTGGCTTCCCCTTCTAGGTGTGGACCAGTTGGCCAGAATTTGAAGAAAATGAAAAAGTTTTGATATCAAGTAACACAGGACAATACAAGGAATGCACAAAACTGCCCTTCCCCCTTGTGGCAGTGTGCACCTGGACGGGGCCTGCGGGCTGTATAGCAAAGGCCACATGTGACTTGTGGATTCGGCACCAGTGATATAGATGGCCAAACCCAAGCTCCAGGTAGAGGAGACTTTATATAGGACAGGGGTGGGCAAATCTAAACCTTCCAGCTGTGCTTTAACTACGAATCCCAACATGCCTTTGCCTCTGGGAGTCATGCCTGTAACTCTTACTCTTGCAATGCGTCGTGGCACATGTTGTCCCACAACAGCTGGAGGGCTGGAGTTGCCCACCCCTGATATCGGAGGTTGCCTCTGCCCTGCCCTGTCCTTCTGGTGCTCACCTTCTCCTGGATGCTGGCTCCTCATCTGCCCCTTTAGCTCCCAATGCCTGAAAACGCCTTAGATTAAAATCATCAGTAGAACCTGACTAGCCTGCAGTGCATAACCTCCCCTTATCATTGCAGAGTGAAGATAATATAGAGACAGGCTTCAGGCAGTTATACTAGCAGTATTTTAATGTACGTCTTTTGTATTTTAACTGGACGTCTTTTTTTGCACGAGTCTCCTTTTCATTTTGACAGAAGCCAGTCGCTCAGGTGTCTCAGTACGCAGATCAAAAAAATGAACCTTCAAAAGTCCTCCACGTATGCACAATCATTTATTCATCAGCAAGCTCACTTTGAACTATCAGCTTAGACAGTCACAGCGAGGACAGAGAGACGGATTCAGATTTCTGGCACATCTCATGAAAAACTGTGAAACTGTTGGCTTTGGTGACCGTCGTTTCCAAATGGGACCGATCTTTTGGTTTCCAGTTACGCCGGAATCTACATTATTATATACAGGTGTCCCCCAAAATGTGTTGGCTGTATCTGTTGTTTTGAACTAATAAAGCTTTAAATGAATTTTAAGCGAGATGGAAGTTTATACTAGGCATGCCTAACCACACACACAGAAGTTGTTCATTTGTTGAGCTATCGTGAGTTGGACTATCGTGATCAGAAAGATAAAAACAATGGGAGTGGCGAGCGCACAACAGGCTGGGGGACCTTGCGGTCCGTGGAGCTTACTTTTTAACCTCTTGCATAGCGGTTAGCTTGTAGCTTACTTTTTAACCTCTTGCATAGCGACCACTGCTCCACTGACCACTGCTCCACTTTAACCCAGCCTGTAGCTTACTTTTTAACCTCTTGCATAGCGACCACTGCTCCAGAACGGTGTACAGCGGTGCTCCTGCTCCCGATCAGCCGACGAGTGGCAGCCTGGCCAGCTGAGCTCTCATTGCACCTGACGGTGAGCGTCCCACTACACGCACAGTGTACTTCGCCTCAACTGGTCATCCGGCCACAAGATTCACCTTCCAACATCCATGGACTGAACAGAAGCCCCACAGCCCGGAGCTCACTCCCACACAGACCAGCCACAGATTCTGCCCTGCGAGCCGTGCTGACAATTAACGGCAAGATACCACCTCGTCCGTCCAAAAGTGAGTCTGCATCAATAGTTACACTATATCTTTTAACTGTTTAACTGTTAAACACCCAGTATTCCAGGGTTGTAGCGCTCCTTCTTTCGTTGTTTCATATCGTGATCAGAAGCCTATGCCTAGAACTGGGTCCATCCAGGGCCAGATTTACTCTCTCTGCTGCCCCAATGCCAGGTTCCTCAATGCGCCCCGCGACATTGCCGAGATCACTTGTACAAAACAAGCGGCGGCTTCCCCGCTGTGCATTTAGCCCTGCTTGCCCAAAGCAGGGCTAAATGTAGAAAACAACTACCCACCCAGCGCCCACAACTGCATATCCGGAGATAGGAATTCCACACCCCTGCTGCCCCTCTACTTCCTGCTGCCCCTAGGCCGGGCCTTGGTTGGCCTTGTGGCAAATCCAGCCCTGGGTCCATCCCTTGACCAAAAACTCAGGCTAAGAAGAAGTATCACTACATTTGTTGAATCCTTATGAATTCCCCCAGGGCACCTAGTGCATGTAGCGTTTGGTCCTGTTCTGATCCGTGGCACAATTCGTTTTACAGGAAAGGAATTTTTTTTCTCTGTGTTTGATGGATGTAGCTCCATCCCAGACAGTAGCCGAATTTATGGGTGCTCCCATAGGGAGCTACAGCCAGCACTGAGCCCCCCACACCTCTCTCTCTTCATGCTGGATGTCTATCTGGAGGAACCAGTCTTTGTAATATCCCCTTTGCACACAGTACCGATGTACCCCAAAATCCAACGCATTCACATGTTATGCTAAAGGAATACGAATAAAAAGGGCATTCGGAAGCAGAATGGTGTGCGGACAACATATCTTCTATCTGGAGGTACTAGGACACAGTGCGGAGTCAGAAGGCACTGTGCGGACAACATATCTTCTATCTGGAGGTACCAGGACACAGTGCGGAGTCAGAAGACATAGTGTTAGGGGCAGATATTGATCTTTTACAGTCATAGTAATAGCTGGTGGATTGTGTTATTGGTATTCCATTGTTGTGAGTGACGAGTGTTGTCCTTTAAAACGACACAAGCCTTTAGCTATTACTCTGCCTGTAAAAGATCAATCACCACTGGCACTGAGCGTGGAGTCAGCAGAGATAGTCCAGGGATGCGGCCTTAGCCCTGCAGAATGAAACAGGCTTCCTACCTGCCAGGGCTCATCTTCACAGTCAACCAGCAACATCCAGCCCTGAACCAGTGTTACCACCCCTTCTACTCTCCGTCCTAACTAAAACTCCATCTCTATGCTAGCAGCATGGTTGGAAAGCCATGAGGGGACGCTGGAACCAAGTGCTCCATGCACTGGGTCCCCTGGAGTGTTACATAATGATTTAACATCTGTAGTGATACCTCTTTTTTCACCTATATGAACTCCTACTCACATCGGTCCAGCTCTATTACACACTTATCAGATCGGTTAGGTTTATGGAATACATTGGTGTCACCGCACCCCAATGTCTGTTGATTGAATAGCAAAGGAGCAGAAATGTACTTATAAGTTATTTTCTCTGCTCCTTCTTATTCTTTGTGCAGTTTCCTTGTCGGCACATGTGCATGAAGCCAGGGCCGGATTTACTCTCTCTGCTGCCCCAAGGCAAGGTTCCTCAATGCACCCCGACAGCGGCTTCCTCACTGTACATTTAGCTCTGCTTGCCCAAAGCAACGCTAAATGTAGAAAACAACTACTCGCCTGGCTCTCGAAACTGCATGTCCCAGGCATCGGAAGATAGGAATTCCATACCCCTGCTGCCCCTCTACTCCCTGCTGCCTCAAGGCCAGGCCTTGGTTGGCCTTGTGGGAAATCCGGCCCTGCATGCAGCAGACCATGATTGCCTCTTAGTGTTTCTATTTCCTACCCAGTGCTGCTGTGCAGTGGATGACACGAAGCTGATACAAGACCTACCCCCCCTTCCATAAAAAAGGTGTATAAAAACATCCGGGGGGAAATAGATAATATACTTACCTTTCACCAACATCCTCCCGCAGCCCTTAGGCGAAGGTGGCATCATGTTCTTTCTGGCCAGACCTCGGAGAACAGACAGACAGTAGATTTGGTCTACTCAGTGTTCTCAGGGATCTTGCCGGCAGGAGGATGACGTCACCCTCTGCACTATGGAAGTCCCCTCTGCACCTTGAGTAAGCGGACCTTACCACTGAGGTGGAAGCTCCTCTTTAGCCTTGTAAGTTCTTGTTATTACACCAATTTAGAAGGTGAGAGAGCACAGTAAAGGGCTTGGAGAGGTGTTTCCCAGTCCTACAATTATCATAATATCCCATTGCTGACAGCTTGGTACGGCTTGGTGTGCACTCGGTGTGATATGCACATGTACAATTATCTTTACTGGTTATTGGAACAGAAGGGTGTTGAGAGGGTCACACCCAGCACACGGGTGTGTCGGCGGAATCATTCTGGACGCGGTTATGGTTCAGTTAATTCCCTTCTTTCTTCCAGCTAACACACAAAATAATATTATTATTGAAGGAGATATGAAGGCACGCATTTAAAGCTCCCCTCTGGGAAGGGGCAATTCTGATCTCCTTGCGGCCCACCACAATTTTATGTTTTCTATTGCTTTATAAAAAATGTGGAACTGAATGGAAAGTTTGACCACTTTATTAACTCAGCTTGTGTATGACAAAAGGTTTGCCTTAACCGTTCTTTCCCCTTTCTGCAGAATATATACTTTAGACATGTGAGCTGCAGAAAAATTCGGTTCGGTTCCAATATTTCGTTATTTCGGATCAGAAATGTAATTTGCTTCGGGTTTCCGATGAAATCTGAATTTTCGTTAGTTTCGGATGAGTTTACGAATATTCGTTGCAAATACCACAGAAAACCAGGTACAGATATTAATACTAAAGCTAAATCTCCTAGAACCGAATGGCATTTGGGATCCAATTTTCAAATTGCATTCGGTAGCTCCTTCCTCAGCTTTAGTAATACATATACACTGTATATGGCTCCCAGACCCGAATGGCATTTGGAAGCTCCTAAATGCAATGCAGAAATTCAGATCCCGAATGCCATTCGGGTCTAGAAGCCTCAGCTTTAGTATTATATGTATATACTGTATATGGCTCCCATGTTGCCATAACGAAAATTTGCGTTCAGACCCATTCGGATGCATTAAACAGAAAAACCCATCTGATTGGCCAGAAAAGTCACATGTCCCATTCAGTTTAGTTTTTGAACAAAATTCGGACAGGATCAGAAATCGGGAAACGGAAATTCGGATTCGGACACATTCGGATTTGGAAATATGGAGATGTCCGAATGTCTGAATTTCGTAAAATTTTTAATTAAAGAATTTTGATTCGGAAGGAAACTAATCGCACATGTCTAGTATACTTGTCTTTGTCTCCCTTGAAGGAAATGCCCAGTACTTCTCAGTACGGAGGAGCATGCGGCTTATGTCATTGGGCCAATCAGCGCTGCCACATGGGAGTCCATAGCACTGTGTGAGCTACAGCTCCCGCATCTTGTAGATCCAATAGCACAGGGCAAAGCCAAACTTCGCCCTCCAGCTATGGCGCAACTATACATCCCATAAGGCATTACAAAGGCTCTGACAGCCTCAGGCAGATGCATGCTGGGATTTGTAGGTTCACCACAGCTGGAGGACCAAAGTTTGGCTACCCCTGCAACAGGGTTTTCTTTTCAATGAACAGAGAGGGGGTCTGGAGGTGAAGCCAAAGGAAGATTAGTTGCTGGGGGGGGTTGTATGTTTTAAAGTGGACCTGTCTCTTTGCTGTGCATGTGTAAAGGGCCAGTTTACACCATTGTGTCTTATGTGCGCTACAATGCAAGGACACAGCACGCTAAAAGCATATCAAACATAGTTATAATTCTAATCTATGAAGCTCTTCATATCGGTGTGTTGCATTTTTTAAAAATCCCGGTTGCTGCATCTCTTGTGCGTTGTGGTAAAAAAACGCCTTACATTTTAGCCAACGGAGACTTACAAGGCTATTCACAAAAGGGTGAAGAGTTTGGAGAAGGCAGGAGAAGGGAACACTCTAGGCCAAAATAGCAGATTTGGAAAAAGTCTCCAATTCAGCTCGTATTCACTTCTCCTTCCTTCTCCCTTTAGTGAATAGCCCTGGTAGTCCCTTATCTGAAACTAAACATAGTTATTGCATTTATACCAACTGTGCTTGGATATGCTTACCGATAACTACATGCACACTGTTAGTGCAACCATATCAGTGAATTTTGTAAGCCACATGCCCATATTTCCAATGCGCCTGCATGTAAAATGCCCCAAAAAAACGCACCTTGATTTGCATTACATTTTAACTCAATGCATTAAAGGCACGCACATGTGCATTTTCTAACTCTATGGTGTGAACGGGTCCCAAAGCCCATGTCGCTCCCTTGCTAGAAGTTGAGATTGTGCAGAGTTCCAGCCAGTGAGGGACCCATATGCATTAGGTAAAGTGACAGATGCATTTTGCTGATTCTGCTTCTGGCGACACCTCACCAGAGGGACATCAACCTATACAGCAGCAACTGCTGAGGCGTGCAAGGGCATACGTGCTGCCTGCACATGGGATCTGTAATATGGCCATTATGTAATACTGATAACAATAATACTATTATGTAGCAGATTTCTCCCCGCGGGAGTGAAGCACTTGAGAGAATATAGTAATATGGTAGTGTAAAGGCAATGGCTAATGTACACCGCAGACTTCAATTAAAACCTCCTCAATAGGCTTCCGGGACTGACGCGAGGAGCGAGCGCTGTGAGAAGTGCCCACGCGCCATGGGAACGAGGTGTTTAAACATTAATAATGATAAGTTTATATGAAGCTGAAAATATTGACAGGTATACAGTATGTAAAAAGCTATTGACTTTCTTTAGGGCTCGTTCACCCCATCTATTGCCGGAAACACGTCAGTAACGCGCTGAATGCGCTGCCAAAAACATGTAACTGTCTTTCTGAATGGCAGCCCAGTGCACCTATTGATGGGCATGAGTTGCCATGCAGCACAACCCGTGGCAGTGCACTAACTGCACTTTTGTTGGCAAGACACATTGGTCAGCTGGTGCATAGGGCTGCCATTCAAAATGATTGGTGCCACATTGCACCAATGCACTTGATGGTGCGCATGGGCCCTAAGGCTGTAATCACACCTGTGCTGGCCTAGTCAGTGGGATCACATCAAAACGCACATCGTGCGGGAGCTGAGTTGCGTTGCCATTCATTTTAATAGCACCCCAATGCACATCCTGGCCCCCATTCTCCTGAAGATGCCCATGCGGTTGCGGCAGGGGCATTCCCCAACGTTGTGATGCATAGCTGGAGGGCTTGGTGTGAACCCAGTTCTCCTGAAGATGCCTAAGCCCGTGCAAAACTGTGA
>NW_017306568.1:33895-38159 GCF_000935625.1 Nanorana parkeri
CCCCCCCCCCCCCCAATCAGATGCAGCAGGGGCATTCCCCACCCCTCTGTGATGTGTAGCTGGGGGGTTTGGTGTGAACCCAGTTATCCTGAAGATGCCCAAGCCGTGCAGAATTGTGACTAACACCCCCCTTCCCCCAGCCCAATCGGTCATGCCAGGGGCATTCCCCACCCTTGTGATGTGTAGCTGGGGGGCTTGGTGTCAACCCATTTCTCCTGAAGATGCCCAAGCCGTGCAGAATTGTGACTGATACCCCGCCCAATCAGTTGTGGCAGTTCTGATGTGTAGCTGGGGGGTATGGTGCAAATCACACCTGTGCTTGCATAATCAATGGGAGCACATCAAAACGCTCACGTTAATGCCCATCAACAACATGCATTGCAATGCACTTTGTATTGGATGTCATAATGCACATCAATGGGGGCTTAAGGGTTGACATGTCTGTTGTGTTTAGGTCAGCGGTGGCCAGGGGTGGTCGGACTGTGCCATTGTTTCAGCTGCGGGGGTTGGGGGTGGGGGAGGTAGCTAAGAAAAGTTTCACAGAGAAGTGTTGCTGGCACCGCGATATGATAACAACGCTGATACGTCACATTACAATGTCACTGAATGTTTTTATCAGAAAGCAGAAGAGTAAAACAATAATGAGGAAACAATAAGAAAGTGTAATAAACAAACAAGGAAACAAAGTCAGCGTTGTGTTTGCTGACAATGATCTCGATTTAGGACAATGGGGACACGATGAGATCTGTACCCGTCCAAAGTGACTTACAATCACACGCTCGTCCTTCCCGGAGGTGCGGAGACACCCGACGAAAGGTACATTAGGGTCACCGAGAGATTAAAGAAGCAGCAAATGAAATGAATGATCGGCAATGTTAAGCCGGCCGTACATAGTAGTCCTGGGTTGGGTTGTGGGTGGCCCTGTTAGCACCACCAGTGCTAAAAATCAACTTGCCGGGTGGAAAATGTTTGGAGGAAGAGTGACTGCGTCTTATCACTGTTGGGGTATTTAGGAAGCTGTGGGTGTCATGTCTATATACAATATCCGGCAGGGGATCTATAGGTTCTCCCTTGTTCAGCCCGTGGGATGATGAATATCTCTACGTGTTTGGCCAGTTTAAGATGGGTATTCCCTTCAATTTGGAGGGATTTGCGATTACTTCCTGTTGCATCGTCAAAATAGAAAGTAGAGGGAAATCTCCCCGAGAGAGCCTACACAGCAAGAAAGGTAACTGAAGGGGTTTTAACTAGGGATGCACCGATACAGTTTTTTTCGGTATCGAATACGCGCAACGATACCAAGTACCGTGTGCCCAGATTATCAGGAAGTCGGGTGGCAGATCATGATCCGTCGCCCCGACTTCCTGATTGTCTGTGAAGCCGGTGTTCTAGCAAAAGAACACTGGCTTCACTTGCCGAGGCTGCCTGACTTCCTGATCAGAAAGCCGGGTGGCGGGTCATGAGGTGCCGCTGGCTTTCTGATTAGTCAGGAAGCCAGGCTGCCTAGCAACAAGTAAAGCCGGCTTCCTAGACAATCAGGAAGCCGGGCGGTACGTCATAACTCACCTCTCAGCTTCCTGATTGGCTAAGAAGCCAACATCACTTGTTGCTTGGCTCACCAAACAGGAAGCCGGGGCGCGAGTCATGACGTGCCACTCGGCTTCCTGATTGGTTAGGAAGCCAGGCAGCTTACCAACAAGTGAAACCGGCTTCCTAGCCAATCAGGAAAGTGGGAGGTGGGTCATAACCCACTGCCGGGCTTCCTGATTGGAAAGGAAGCCGGCTCCATGCTCCCTCGGGAATGATAGACAGAGGGAGATCTCCCTCTGACCGGAAGTTCCGGTATCGGAGCATTTGGGTGAGTACGAATATCGGTACCGGTGCATCTCTAGTTTAGGCACTGCACCATCGGGAGCAGGTGGGTGTCACCCGACCTCGGGACGCCCCTGCAGACTACCGCTCACGAATTTCTTCCGAAATTTTCTTTTTCAGAAATTCAGATTCGTTTTCATTCATCATTTCTGTCATTCGGAGATTCGGACATATCCGAAAATTCGTCCGAATAATGAATGTTTCCGAAACGAATCGCACATGTCTACTGGAGAATACACAGCACATACGCAGACCGGGCGCCAAAGATTTTGACGCGCCGCTCTGCATCCCCGATGCCGATTTGTACCAATAACGTTTCTTGGAAAGCCGCCTTCGATGGAGAATTGATTTTTCTAAATTTTGGAAACTCCTTTCAGCCGACTCCTCCCATTTCCTTCTGTCATAGCCACTGTCTGTTTACATGTAAATGACAATTTTAGGTTTAGAAGCTGAATAAAACAACAAGAGGCTGCAAAATACAGATCAGAGTTCCATTTCACCGGCATGCGTCTACGTATAGCGCTCGTGTTTTTGCAGCGGCGGTCAGTGCGGTTTGGTATGTCTGTGCGAAATTCCTCTTCCTGGAATCCTGGAAAAGAAAAACAAAACACGAACAGAATCTCGGAGTGTTAAGAGTTCTCCAAGTGAAAAGGGCCACACATAATATTCAGGGGATGTGTTTCTATGGAAAGCTGCTTTGGGATTGGTTGAGGAGGGGGAGACGGTTCAGGAGACAGATTACAAGATACATTGTAAAAACAACAATATACAAAGATGGACACAGAATGAGGAAGAAATAAAGCAAGGCGGGGAACTCCCGGAAGACGATCTTATTTCCCTCCGCGGTTTGAGGGCTCGCTCACAGCTATCCTTCGCATGGTAACGTGTGATGAGCGCGTGCTATTGCGCAACACACCCACCGTGCATCACAGTGCGGGAGCTGAGTTGCGTTGTCATTCACTTGAATAGCACCCCAATGCACTTCCTTGTCCCCATGCTCGGCAAGTGCATGCACTACTTTTTCCCACTGCGTCGAAAGGCGTGGTATTGCAGTACCGTGCGTTGCAGTGAATTGTGTTTATTTACCTATATAATAGTGCGTTATATATCACCTGTAATTCATGATGAACGGGGGATGGTGGGAACCCAGTTCACCTGAATTCGCCTAAGCTTGTGCAGAATTGTGACCAACACCCCCCTTCCCCCGGCCCAATTGGTTGTGGCAGGGGCATTTCCCACCCTTGTGATGTGTAGCTGGGGGGCTTGGTATCAACCTAGTTCTCCTGCATTTGCCCAAGCCACTGCAGAATTGTAACTGATACCCCCCCCGGCCCAATTAGCGACGGGCATTTCAACTAGAGTTCACACAAAGCTACACGTCACAAGGGGGTGCCCCTGCCACAACTGATTGTGTGTGTGTGTGTGGGGGGGGGTATCAGTCATAATCCTGCACGGGCTTGGCCAAATTCAGAACAACGAAGTTCACACCAAGCCCCCCGGCTGTACATCACAGGGGGGTGGGGAATGCCCCTACCACAAATAATTGGGCCAAAACGGGGATTCGCACCAGGCCCCCCAGTTAGTCACAATTCTGCATGAGATTGGGAAAATTCAGGTGAACTGGGTTCACACCAAGCCCCCGAGCTGTGCATCACAAAGGGGTGGGGAATGCCCCTGCCGCAACTGATTGAGCCAGGAGAGGGGGGGGCGGGGGGGGGGAGTGTCAGTCACAGTTTTGCACAGGCTTTTTTTTAGCCTCATCCGACCTAATTAAAATCTCGCGCTTTACCATGCAACTATCAAGTGAGGTTGGTGAACAACCTTTTTGAAGTGAGGGCCGGTGCACACCTAGACGACACCTCACTGTGCGGCAATCATGCACGATTCCGCGCGGTCAGGAGTCGCCCAGATGTGCACCGATCGGCGATCGCGCTGTGGGTGCCATTATTTTCTAATGGCACCCCAGTCACAGCCGCGAGTCGCAAAACAAAGGTCCATGTATCATGTATCCAGGATCGCATCGGTCTGCACCGGGCCCGAAGCTGCGAGTGGCGTTACCCCAGCACCATCACTGCTTTGTGTGTGTTGAGCCAGGACCGATGATGAATGTGCACATGCGCAATTTTGTTTCCTGTGGCCGAAGAGAGCAAATCAAAACTTTCAAGGCAGGATAACTTTCTTTAAACTAGTCAGCGACATTACTGCCCCTTTAAACTTCACTAGTTACATTGTATCCCTTCAAGGAACATCCCCTCCCCCTCCCATCTTCACATAGGTGACCCCCGGCAGTCTAAAGCCCACAGCGGCCCCTTCCCCGAACTCCATCCCCGCACACATCCGCCGCACAGCCCGATAATAATCGGCCCGTTTGCCATTACTCAGCCGCAGCTCC
>NW_017306568.1:38179-60685 GCF_000935625.1 Nanorana parkeri
TTCATTTAACTCAATGGCTCCCCTATGGTACAGCTATACCAATCAGAGCCCCCCCCTTTATTGTAGGGTTTGATGCTGATACAAAATATCAATACTCTTAATCTGCTGCAAGGATACATTGTGACAAATGGAACTCTTTTTAAAAAAAATAACATTTGTTATCACAGCTGGCTGATCCTGCATGACCCCCCACCAAACCACCCCCCCTTCCCCTGGCAGCTTTCACTGGCGATCTGGTGCTGAGTGTGTAAGAATCGGCCAACACCCCTCTTCCTGCAGCCTTTTCGCAGGCTCACTTTGCTCCGTGCACCATTCCACTTAATCATGCCGAAGATGATCCCCCCCCCCAGGGCCCTGCTGTCAATCAAAGCACATTTATTGTTGTTACTCCGCCGCCTCGTCTGACACCTTTCACGGGATTTTAATTCATCGCTGACATCAGCTATTAGTAACCCGCCGCCGTGTTCGAAATTCGCAGGCGAGTGCGCCTTACTTCAATCGTTTCTATAGGGATGTACTACGGATGCATGGGCAAGAAAAAAAACTGCAGCTGGCGCCTCGTTTTTAAGCCCCCCTCTGCGGATAAATGGACGATTCTCGGCTTTTTATGTATCTGCTCAAAAGGTTGGCCTGATTGGTTCCTGAATTCTGTGTTTATTTGTCCGATCCGTGTAGAAAGCAGCGTCGTGTAGAGTCGTTTAGCTTTTCCTGCGACTGGTGAATATATTTATTTGGGAAAAGGGAAACAAAGTAAACAGAATCCATCCAATAAATAAGGAATGTGTGTGTATATATATATATTGGGATCACATATAAAATGTACACAAGTTTATATTCTGGGGATGGAGGATGGTCAAAAAAAGTTAGGGGAGGGGGTTTGGGGTAATGGTAACATTGTATCGGTTATATCACATGGCACCTTGTGCACTTTTTGATTGGTCGATTTTTATTTTTGCAAAAGTATATAAAAAGAACTAATATAATAATATCAGATTGTTATCAAACAAATGTCAGCCGGATGCAGAACTTGTGATCAATGTGATTTCTACTTTACTGTGATCGCTGTTTGTTGTTTTTCTGATGGTTCGGAGACTTCCAGGTTTTTTTGTTCTGTCAAGTTGGAAAATACTTTTTGAGGGATCTCTCCCGCCTGTTATAAGTCATCAGCAAATATATATAATTTGTTGTTTAATATAGTAGCGTGAAGATATTTTGGTGTATTTTATAGATACAAAATAGACTGAAACAATTTGGCGCTGTACCCTCCCCCCCCCGGACATATCGGGGAAACATTACAAAGCTTTATAAAATGAAATTAATAAGTGCTAAAAACACAGAAGTAACTTTTTGACCATCACTTTAAAAACACCAGATTTGTATTTAAGTCAAAACACAAGTCGGCATACATCTAATGCTGGGCAAATTCCAGGAGCCAGGTTGTCAATGCTCCTTAAAAATTGGCACCCAACTTTTTGACATTTTCTTTAGTTGTTGCCAATGGAGCTGTGTTCTTATAATAAGGTTCGCTGTGTGTCTTCTTTATAATAAGGTTCGCTGTGTGTCTTCTTTATAATAAGGTTCCCTATGTGTGTCTTTTATAATAAGGTTCCCTATGTGTGTCTTTTATAATAAGGTTCCCTATGTGTGTCTTTATAATAAGTATGTGCCTTCTAATAAGAAGGTTCCCTATTCACATAGGGAACCTTAATATTAGAAAGCACATACTTATTATAGTATAGACTTCTAATGGGAGGGTCCCCTGTGTGCCTTCTAATGGGAGGGTCCCCTGTGTGCCTTCTAATGGGAGTGTCCCCTGTGTGCCTTCTTCTAATGAGAGGGTTCCCTATGTATATAGTTTTCTTCTTTAGACCCAGGACGTACCCTGTTATCTTCTCAGTTCATGGTGATATAATCTTCAAGGCTCCAAATTCATAAAGTGGACTGGTTTATTCCTGAATGTGATGAGATAGAAGAGGTATCAGATCCATCAAACATTCTTTCTCCACCATAATGGGACAATTGCCCTTTAGTCCACTTTCCACACTTCCTAGTTTTATCACATCCCATGATGATGATGATGACGACGGTACAAGTTGCATCATGTGAATATTATTGTGTTCTTGTCACAGTAATAGTCCATCTCAAATGTTCTACATGTCCCTTTATGGGGGCTTCTGTTGCTCCCACCGGTTTGATGGAAGTCTCACTGTACCATATGAACATTTTACATACTCGTGATAGTCCTTATTAGACTCGTTTCTTCCCCCACCCAATGGCAAGTTTACTTTTCCCTTTACATCCACCATTAATGTTTTTGAACATACAGTTGCCGTGGTTGCACAATTGTTTTTGATTTTGAAAAAGCCATAAAACACACAAAAAAATTAGCATAAATTCTAGGGATGCACAGATACTAGTATCGGTACCGAGTATTTGGGCGAGTACTCGTACTTACCCAAATGCTCTGATGCCTAGCCCGTTACTTCCTGTATCAGGAAGCCGGGCAGTGTGTCATTACACGGCACCCGGCTTCCATGATTGGCTAGCAAGCCGGCTCCATGCTCCCTCGGGAAGCCAAGTGGCGAGTCCTTACACGCCGCCTGGCTTCCTGAATGGGACTTACAGTACTCGGTATTCGGTATCGGCGAGTCCAGAAAAAAATATATATCGGTATTGAAATACCGGTATCGGTGCATCCCTAATAAAAACTGCCCCCTCCCCCAAAAGTATCTAGTAATAGACCTCTGTGATGTTCTTTATTTACTGATTCTCCCTTTTTTTTCATTTAGGAAACCCTCTGGATCGGGTACAGCCTCGACTTCCTCAACCTTTTTTAAAACCACTTTTCAAAATGGGGAACGGACTTTCAGAACAGACTGCTATCCTCTCGGGGATATCGCCGTTTCAAGCGCTGCACATCGCGATCTTGGGCTTGGACTGCGCCGGAAAGACCACCGTGTTATACAGGTTGCAGTTCAACGAGTTCGTCAACACCGTCCCCACCAAAGGATTTAATGCAGAGAAGATCAAAGTGTCCCTCGGCAACTCCAAAACTGTGACGTTCCACTTTTGGGATGTAGGAGGCCAGGAGAAACTGAGGCCTCTCTGGAAGTCGTACACTAGGTGCACGGATGGGATTGTGTTTGTGGTGGACTCCGTTGACGCGGAGCGGATGGAGGAGGCCAAAACGGAACTCTATAAAATCACTAAGATCTCGGAGAACCAAGGGGTCCCCGTCCTCATCGTTGCCAACAAACAGGATCTCCGGAACTCTTTATCCCTCTCGGAGATCGAGAAGCTGCTGGCGTTAAACGAACTCAGCTCCTCCACGCCGTGGCACCTTCAGCCCACGTGCGCCATCATTGGCGACGGACTGCGGGAAGGGATAGACAAGCTATACGAAATGATCGTCAAGCGGAAGAAAATGCTCAGGCAGCAGAAGAAGAAAAGATGAACCTTTTTAGGTCTTTGCCGAATGACAAATGCATAGGCCAAGCCCGTCAAAAAACAAATATTGGCGTTGCCGGGCTTGCCTTGGATGCCTAGGCCGCCTGGTGTTAAAAAGTTCCATTCCATCATTATTTAAAGCCGCGCGGAGCTGATTTCTTGACGCTCCGCAAATTCGAGCGACAGTTGTAGTGTGTCTGAGTTTTGTAACACCGGGAGATCATAGTGTCTGCTTCAGCGACTTTCAACACTGCCTAGTCGTGGAGAGTGGGCAACTGAACGTTCACAAGGGTGATGGAAGCAGGAGGGTGCCTGGTGCGAGGCAGAAAACTGGTTACGGGCATAGATATGCAGTCGGCTTTGGGAAAACTGGGCATTTGTGAGGTTGGTGGCCCCACTCTTTACCTCCCTTTGTTTTAGCGGACTCGAGTTACAAGAGTCGCCGTGACTACTATCAGCAAAACAAAGTGTTGTATGGATGGCTATCCCTTCAGTACAGATCTTCATTTTAAGTCATCCGGAAACTATACATGCAGTGCATGATGGATTCTGATCAATTTCCTCTTTTTTTTTTTTTATTCAGATACATTTTTGTTATTGACATCACTGAAAATGCTGTGCATTATCCAGTATCGTACACAACCATTACCTGTGGACTTTTTTTTTTTTTTACGTGATAAAACATTAAATTTCACAGAATCTTCAAGCTTTCTGCCCTTCCTCAGGCAGAGCTGTTTTAAAACTCTATAGTGTGGTACAAGAGCACAACTTTTTGGTATAGGTTACACCAGGGCTGGACAAATCCCAGGAGCCAGGTCGCCAATGGTCCTTCAGAATGACAGGCGGCGCCCAACTTTGGAGGTTGTTGTCAATGGAGCTGGTGTCCCAACACAGCAAATGGTGCTGCTGGTGCCCCACCTGGATTGGGCAGGCTGTCTCCCGAATCCCGTATTGATTTGTCCTCCCCTGGGTTACACAGAAGGGCTTTGTTTAGTAATGGGACGATGAACAGTGTACCGTAATCTACGGCGACCAATCAGAAATAAAGGTAGCGGTGAGACTGAACTGCAGTTGGTTATGGTGAGTTACTGCACACTGCCGTTCATAGCACAGAAATTCAGTTTTTGTCTCGCTTTTGGAGCAAAATTCAAGTGATCAGTGAGGTACAGTACAGCTTCACCTCTGTCATGGCCCATATAGTGTAAGACGGGGGCTGGTCAAACTCCTGTCCTTCGAGGGCAGACAGGGAATGATCTTAGTCACTGAGCTGATCCCTGGTCTTAATTCATGACAACCTGTTCACTACGGGGTGACTATGTCCTTCGAGGACTTGGTTGGACATCTAAGGCCCCGTGCAGACCTACGCGAATCCAGGAGGTGAGGTGTAGCCTAGGTGTGCACAGGCCCTGAAGCCCTACGCTTCATAGACGTCGCTGCTGATCCATTTCTGTTTTTTATTTATTTTTTCATTACTTGAATTACCTAACTAGGAATTCTTCGATACTACTTAAGAGATTAAAGCTTCGGTAACTCTAAATGTAGGCTGTGCAGCAAGTAAACTATATTGGTGACATCCACTTCATAGGTCTTGCCTTAGGCGGGATCTACACCTATGCGTTATTCCACATGGAAGTGCATGTTAACATGTGCCGTTGGGCATTTACACATGTGTATTGGGTGTACATGTATCACTATGCATCACCGTGTGTCTTGGGATGCATTTCCATTGATTTATTTGGAAAATGAATCAAGCGAAAACGTATTGTAATGTCTTCTGCATGTTATTTGCCCTCCAAATTTTAATTTAGGACCCATATCTTTTATTTTAGGGACAGAGCACGGCAAGAGTGAAAACCTCTTCCAAGTTGTTATTGCCCTTTGTAACTTAATTGGGGAGATTTTCTCTCACTTCCTGTCCCTATGACTTCTATTATTTTAACAGCACAGGAAGTGCAGAAAAATCACTCCAATAAGGACATCGGCAGCAATATACACCAGAGGCGGTAGCCCTTCCCCCACGCTATTAAAAGCTAAAAAGTTTTGGTTAAAGATCTACTTGGGGCTCCGTTCACACTTGAGCGTTTGCTCACGCGTTTCCTGAAGCTTGACAATGCTCAAGATCAGGGGTAGCCAAACTCCGACCCTCCAGCTCTGGTGAAACTACATATCCCATGATGCAGCTCTCTCCGGGAGTCATGTCTGTGGCTGTGAGAATCTTGCAATGCCTCATGGGGTATGTAGTTCCACCACAGCTGGAGGGCCGGATTTTGGGTACCCCTGCTCAAGATGAAGAACCCTATTATTCTCAATGGGCCTGTTCACACCAGAATGTTGTGTTGCCTATCCCGTGGAGCCTCAGAAGTACATTGGTTGCTTTTTTGGCCCCATAGACTTTAATGATAGTGCCTGAAAAACGATGGTTTCTGCACGTTTTTCAGACGCTCCCATTTCAAATTCCATGGGGCCAAATACGCATGATTCTGCTTCAGTAATACAAGTCTTGCATAAGCAGGGTAATGCACATGCTCAGGCGTGAATGGGGACGTAAGTTGTAGTAGGTGGTATGAAGGGATGGCCTCCTGTCCTGATAGGTCATTGTGGATGGTAGAAGAAGGCTTTTCTTGCTGCAACAGTATACATTTCAGTTATAGTCCTCGTTATTCTGGGGAACGTACGGAGTCTTCTGTAAATGTAAGCATTTGCTTCAGCTGTGAAATGACTGTAGACCTCAGAGTAGCACGTCGGGGGGTGTACTATAAACCAGGAGGAAAAGGAAGAGCAGAGGTGACCCAAAGATGCAGTCAAGAACATGTTGACTTACATTATCAGGCTTGCTCTAGACCAGGGATGGCCAAACTCCGGCCCCCAAGCTGTGGTGGAACGACGAATCCCATGAGGCTTTGCAAGATTCTCACAGCCACAGACATGACTCCCGGAGAGAGATGCTTCATGGGATTTGTTGTTTCACCACAGCTGGAGGGCCGGAGTTTGGCCAATCCCTGCTCTAGACCATGGGTAGACAACCTTGGCTCTCCAGCTGTGGTGACACTACAACAGCCTTAATTTTATTGCCTCTGGGAGTCGTGCCTGTGGCTCTCAGTCTTGCAAAGCCTACTGAGACTTCCAAAGAAACTGGAGTGCCAAGGTTGCCTCCCCCCTAGTCTCGGGCAAGCTTGAGAATGAGGATAAACGTGTTGTTGACCATTGACCCAACCTTTCTATTTATCATTTTACTCCCGTTAGACTTGACAAGAAGTCGTGGAGAATTAATGAAACGTTTTGTTTGTTTTTGTATGAGGGGTTGGATTCTAAAACCTGTGACAGTCCTGACACTGAACAGCCGACTTCACTTTATAACAAAAATAAATGGCAGAAAAAAAACTCTTTAGGGAAGAACCAGTTAAATTCAGCTGTTAGGCCGAAATGAAATTGTATCCTTCCCCCCCCCCTTCTCACAAGTACCTTGATACCTGCCAGATACCGACTCCCGTAGCCTCTCCGCCGCTTTCCTAACTAATACTTTCATGTGTCAAGATAGCAGAGCGGACGGTTTGGCAGCCGTCCAAGCGGAGCTCGCGTCTCGTGGAGCCGGAGTTAGCGGAATGTCAAACTTTTTGTACAGCAAGGAAAAAAAAACTTGTTTACTGGGTGCCTGGGGGGCCAATATCTCCAAAAATGATTCTTGATCCAGATTGCAGACCTGTCACTCTGCAGCTTTAGACATTGTTACATTTTAACGATTCGACGTTGAGAGCATCCCTTTAAACCACGGGTAGTCAAACTCCGGCTCTCCAGCTGTGGTGGAACTACAAATCCCATGAGGCATTGCAAGATTCTCAGACACGACTCCCGGAGAGAGATGCATCATGGGATTTGTAGTTTCACCACAGCTGGAGGCCCGGAGTTTGGCTTTAAAAGATATAAAAACACCGCTTCCAATTTTTTTTTTTTTTACTGAGCAAAATAATTTTTTCCTAGACCAGGAAGTGAAATATATTCTTGTAGATGATGCCGTTTTCTCCTCACCTGCTGCTTTTATTTTAAAGCACACTTTTTATAGGAGTGTAGAACCTCCGACGGGAGTTCTGCCGTTTACACTTTTGGCGAGCCAGCCAGGCTCAGAAAATATATTTACATTTTTTCCTCCATCATCCGGTAGCATTGAACTGTCCGACTGCCTTTTACGCTTGTGAAGAGTAAACACATCACGTCAGACTGTTTGCATGTTACATATTTGCATTCCAGCTGCCACTCTTTTTAAAGGTGGAGGCCGACTTGCACTTTAATGTTTTTGAGGATTTTCTTTTTTATTTTTTTTTATTTTACCACTTGGCAGCTGAACAAAATGGACACTGGACAATATGGGAATGAATGGATTGGCTTCTGGCAAAGATTCTGTTTGTGTCTTTGTATGTTACCTGTCTCAGTGACGCAAGTCACGGTTCCAGTGAAGTTCCTATTTATAAGGCTCTGGACACTATCTTCAGCTTCAATAAACAATCTAAAGTTGGTAATGGCGTCTTCTGTTTATTATTGAAAGGGAATCGGAGGTCTGTTTTTAAAGAGACGGTACACTTTAAACCGGGGGTGAGTAATTGCGGCCCTCTAGCTGTTGTGGAACTACAAGTCCCACGAGGAATTGCAAGAATAGCAGCCACAGGCATGACTCCCAGAGACGGAGGCATGATGGGATAGAAGAGTTGGCCACCCCTGCTTTAAACAAAGGTTTGCTTCATTAACCCCTTTCTGCCGGCCCTTTTAAAATGACATGCTGGAGCACCATCATCTCTGTGCAGGCCAGTGCATGGGCTTTATCAATCTTATGATCACTGTGATTGGCTGTTACATTGCACAATAGAAGTCACCAGCACTCGATGTGTGGAAGAAGTAAAGCACTTTTTATTAAATCGTCACATGCGTCAAACAGCCAACGTTGCGGGGCCACGCAAGGTCCCTTCTTCTGGGGGACATAGTGACTCAGAACGTTTGCCCCCAAACGTTGGCTGTTTGACGCATGTGACGATTTAATAAAAAGCGCTTTACTTCTTGCACATATCATCGAGTGCTGGTGACTTCTATTATGGACTGCATCTGACACGGCGCCATCCGTGTTGTCACTTCAAGCACCAACCTCTCATCCAAGGTTTGTACGCTGTATGGAGTGCAGGTGATTTCGTATTATCTATTGACTGTTACATTAATCACATGAGCGGGAGCCTGTCCTGCTGGCTTGTGATCTGTCAGTTGCACCTGAGTGCGCTCCCAGCACAAATCAGAGATACACATATATGTGGCAGCTTCATGGCTATGCTGCCACATATATGCGTGCATCTGGCGGTAAGGGTTATACCAGGGGTAACCAAACTCCGGCCTTCCAGCTGTGCTGAAACTACAAATCCCATGATGCATCTGTTTCTGGGTGTCATGCATGTGGCTGCGGGAATCTTGCTATGCCTCATGGGATTGTTAGTTTTACCACAGCTGGAGGGCCGGAGTTTGGCTACCCTTGGGTTATACCCTAAAAAAAAAAAATTTGCTCCCTTTTCCTTATATTAAAAACAAAATTGAAAGCCTTTTATTATAGCTGTTTGATCAGTACAAAATTAACCTGTTGATCCTGCCAGAAATATTGTCAGAGCTTCCTGTACTCTCTGCCAGTACTGCGATATTGTCAGCATTGCTTCAATTTCTTTCTGTGGACTACATAACGCTTTCCCCTATATTAGGAGAGGAGGTGGTGTTCTGTAGTCCTGTCCTATGGTGACGGTGTTGCTCCATCATAGATCAGTGAGTGAGTGTTGTCACCCTAGGACAGGAAGTGAGCTCCATCATAGATCAGTGAGTGAGTGTTGTCACCCTAGGACAGGAAGTGAGTTACTGGGAGGATCACCAGGTGGAAATAAAAGAATGTGATGTGTTAATGTGGTTTCAGCACGTATTGGCACAAGTGTGAATGGACCCTTATACCTCTTTGGCTTCACACGAATGTGTTTTGCGACAACATTCGGTAAAATGTCTTCTAATGCATGCGACTTCAACACAATAATGCATGACACTCTGTGCGGTGCGTTGCTTGGCCATTAGTTTAGAACAGAACCACAATGCAGTAGGTCCCAACAGACCTGCAATGCTTGATGTTAATACAATGGAACAAGATCGTGTGAAGATGACTGTAATGGCTTACATTGCACTTTCAGATACGTTTCACATCTCTTCCTGTGATTGGAGGATCTTACAATCCGATGCTATTGGATGCCACACACTACGGACAATGGATCAGAGGCTGCTAAAGCAGGGGTTAGCAACCTCGGCCCTCCAGATGTTGTGGAACAACAGGCCCTACAAGGCACTGCAAGACTGACAGCCATAGGCATGACACCTAGAGGCATGGTGGGATTTGTAAGCCTCATGGGAACGTGGGGTGCCGAGGGTTGCATACCCCCAACATAAGGCACAACAATAAAGGATTACCTGCCTCCTCTTTATGTTTCAGAGGCAATCTTTAGCAAAAAAGTTAACAATACACATCAAATGTCAGCCTGCTATAATATCAGGCGGGGTAGCCATACATATGGCCTCCAGCTGTTGTCCCATGAGGCACTGCTAGACTGACATTCACAGACATGACCTCCAGAGGCAGATGCATGATGGGATTTGTAATTCCACCGCAGCTACAGAGCTGAGGTTTGGCTACCCCTGATATAAGGCGAGGGTAAGCAACCTGGGCATTGCAGCTGTGGAGAAACTACCATTTCCGTCATGCAATGCCTCATGCGACTTGTAGTCCCACAACAGCTGCGGTGGAGAGGTTGCCTTCCCCTGATATAAGGGCTCATTCACATATGTGTGATGCCACACCCATAACACATAGGTAACCCTACATGCGCTATCACAGTGGGCGGACTTTAACGTGGTTGCATGCATATACTGTATGTGTCCTTTGTTGAGAATGTGCTCGCTTGCATGCTCCCACCACTGTAATCGAACTTCGGATGGGATTAGCTCCCAATCAGGTGACCATGACAGCCAATTGCAGTGAACACATAATTGAGAAGCTTCACCCCCCTGCCTCCCATTATTCAGAACCCCTTAAAAAGGACAGAGAGAGCCACTGCCAAGGGGTTAAAGCAACATGTAAGGGTCTCTTTATAAAAAGTGAACGCGACTTTCAGCACACATTCTCTGGTGAAAGATCAAGTACTGTATTTAAAAACACAGAGACCTGGAAGATTCTCCTGCAGAGAATGTTTGCTGATCGCCAGAATCAATACTTTAAAAATATAAAAAATATAATAATACAAATATGCCCTATGGTGTGAATGGGCCCCATAAGTCTGTATTTGCATGGCAATAGTTGGGGCTGCCATGTTGGGTTGGAGAATAGATGACTGCAAGATGGGAATAGTGTACTAAGTGCAGACATAGAGTACAGGTTCACTTCAAAGAAGTTACCCCGGTGTCAGCACTTGCACCTGCCATGTTGCTTCCATGAAGAATCCGGCCCTGCAGATACAATGACAAATATAATTAGTACAGACAGTAAGCAAACAGATGCACTGGAGGAAGAGCACCTGTCACAGATTGTTAGGAAGTGCCTATCATTCCAGGCGGCATCCAGGCGATGGCTACTGACCTTGCCGGAGAATTCCAGCGTATGATGTGATTTTTATCTATTCCGAACTGACACAACTTCCACATTGTGGTATAGGTGTAGCAACTTAAGTGAGCAAGGAATTGGTGCAACTATCGACCAGTTATGGGATGGCAAAAAAAAAGTGCATGACCCATTTTAACAACACAGCACACCACAATGCATGGTGTATGCGGTACATTGGGCTCTACCATACAATGCACTGGAGTGCCATTTACAATGAATGCCACCAAAACCTAACTAATATAGAGCAGGTAGTTGCCACATCGAACAAGTGTGTATGGGCGACAACCTGCATTGCATTCTGGGTTATTGAGGACAGAGCACTGATGTGAAGCTGAATTGATCATGTTCCCAAGTTTGAATCTCATGGTGCACCCAAATTCAGATCCTAGGGCGCACAGTGTCAGAGATTCGCTCATTAATTTGCTGCACTGCCAGCCCATTCATTTGCATGGGCTGCCTTAACGCAACGCAAGTGCATTGATGTGTGCTACATCACAGGTGGTGCTCTGGGCTCCCAATCTAAACGACACATTACCCCGCTTGTTACCATGCACTGTTTTAAAGGAGACCTATGGGGTTAAGGTTTTTCCCCATAGTTCTCCTTAGGGTAATGGGAGCACACAAACTAGAGTCCTCCCGTCACCCTAGGCTCAGTATACAGCGAGCTGCAGGTCGCGGTATACAGAGACACCGCAGTATACTGCGAGCTGCAGCTTGCGGTATACTGAGACGCCGCAGCTGAAGCGGATTCCCACAATCACTCAAGCACTCACCTCATAGTTCTCCTTTAAAGCACTCACCTCATAGTTCTCCTTTAAAGCACTCACCTCATAGTTCTCCTTTAAAGCAGCCCATTAAAATGAATGGGCTGTCAACGCACCCCAATGTGCTGAAAAATATTATGTGTTGTTATGTGCTGGATGAATAGATGTCACTAGCACACCAACAGTATTGAAGTCTTCGTTTATGGGAACGTCATGTCACCAGAACCAGTGCTTTTGGGGCCACGCAGGGTCCCCTTCATCAGGCTCAGCAATGTCACCGGCTTGGCCCCGAAAGCGCTAGTTCTGGTGACATGACGTTGCAATAAAGGAACACTTTAAACTTCAATACTATTGGTGTGCTGGTGACATCCATTCATTTTGTACTATTTGGCAGCGCCATCCGCAGTCACTACGAGCACCCCCCTCATCTAATTTGGGGCTTCCCTGTAAGGAGTGCGGCAAGGTAGTTCTACGTTTGTTACATTGTTAGGTCCTGGGGTATGCTACATCGCAGGTGCGTTGCCTTAGTGTATTGGGGTGCTATTGGAAATGCATGGCACTGCAGCACAGTTACCATGTGTTGCATTACCATAATGTCCAACACCACGGTGTGGGGTGCACATGGGCCCCTAGGGCCCATTCACACTTGTCCTTTGTGGCAACGCGTCTGGTCTATGTGAGTTAGGTTATGGTGACATTCATTGTAAATGATACTCCAATGCATTGTATAGTAGAGCCCAATGTACCACATACAGCATGCATTGTGGTGTGCTGTGTTGCTAAAATGGGTCATGCACTTTCTTCTTTTGTGGTACACTGCCAGTCAATTCATAATAAACCATCTGCATTGACGCACTTCCTGTTAATGCGTGCCAAAACGCGCCGCAACGGAACCCTGAAGTGTGAATGGGCTCTAAGTGGAACATTCCTAAATTTTGAGCGATTTAACGCCACCATTCCACAAACAATTGTCCTCTCTCTTCAATGAATCCAAGTCATAACAGTTACATCACTGGCACAGTCTGACGTCTCGGAGAATACAACAGAAGTTACAGATTGTTCCTTCTCGCTCTCTATTGTTTGAGATTTGAAACGTGTTTTTCATGAACCTTTGTGTTCAGACGTAACCGTGCAAAGATTTTGTTGTTGTGCAGCGAAAGCTAATTATAATTTTACTGTCATATCATTATGAGCGGCACATTTTGTACCCGAAGGGAAAATTTTAATCTGCTGTAGAAGTAAAGTGGAATAGGATTGTAATTATTATAATTGACACTATTTAAAGGGGCACCAAATACCCCTTCAATTCAGGAGATTCTAGAGTGCAAGCAGGAGGACGTAAAGGGTCGGCTCACCGTGAATTAACATATCACTTTTCAATAAATACTGCAACGTTAAACTAGTCTCTATCTCTCAGAACTCTGTGCGGAGTTCTTGGATCTGAACACCTGCTGTGCCCATTGTGAGAGGCTCCCACCATCACTGTGCTGAGTTCCCGGGTCTGTACTCCTGTTGTGCCCATTATGAGGGGATCCTGCCATCACTGTGCTGAGTTCCCAGGTCTGTACACCTGCCGTGCCCATTATGAAGGATTGCCACCATACCTGTGCTGAGTTCCCGGGTCTGTACTCCTGTTGTGCCCATTATGAAGGATTGCCACTATACCTGTGCTGAGTTACCGGGTCTGTACACCTGCTGTGCCCATTATGTGGGGCTCTCACCATTCCTGTGCTGAGTTCCCGGGTCTGAACACCCGCTGTGCCCATTATGAAGGATTGCCACCATCCATGAACTGAGTTTCTGGGTCTGTACACCTGCTCTGCCCATTATGAGGGGCTTCTACCATCCCTGTGCTGAGTTCCCTGGTCTGTACACCCGCTGTGCCCATTATGAGGGGCTCCCACCATCTCTATGGCCGGAAGATCCCACCGTTGCCGTATCCAGGGGCCAACTCAGATCATTGACCTTTCGATGATAAGCTGATAATAATAATTCTGACCTCTCCCAATAGGAAAGTGAGGTGAGGTAAACCTGCGTGCATTTCAGCTATCCAAAAATGTGAAGAACAAATTCCCTTTACACGTGACTGAATGTTTGTCAGGCACACGGCTAGTGGCACCCACCATGGTAAATGTTAACGTCTGAGTGTTCACTGGATCCAATGATGAGGTTTTGTCGCTAAAGCTGGCTGAATTTTTGCTTGTTCAGGTCAGTGACTCATCCAGCCTCCCATCTGAACTACAATTTGACGTCTGAACAATGTCACATCATTATTGCTTGCTGGAAGCAATGCATGATGGGATATGTAGTAATTGAGAAATGTAGATTGCATCACATCAAGCAGCAGGGACTCACCACTCTGCATGTGGAGTTGTATCAGGCCCGGTGCAGACCTCCGCGATCCATGATCACGTGGTCCTGCATAATGCAGGCAGCGATTGCCGCACGGGCCCATTGATTTCAATGTGGTGACATCCGCACGGCAATCGCAGAAAAAAGGTGCATGTACCTTTTTTTTTTTGCGATGCACGACGCACGGCTGTGCTCGGAAGCGCGGGCGTGACTGGGGTGCTATTAGTAAATAATGTCACCCACACCGCGATTGGTTCCCACATTGGCGACTCCTGACCTCTCAGCAATACGCGTGGCACTCGTGCATGTACATGTACCTTTTTTCTGCGATTGCTGCGCGAATGTCATCCCATTAAAATCAATGTCGCCTGTCAGTGAGGTGTCGCCTAGGTGTGAACCGGCCCTAAAAGAACGGATTCTGTCACTCCTTAAAGTACACCTGCCATGGGAAAAATGTGAGCTGCCATTGCCGATTTACATAGTTACATAGTATTTGAGGTTGAATAAGGACACATGTCCATTAAGTCCAACCTATTGCGTGTATGCATTTATGGTTGAGCTGGTGTGTGCGTGTGTATGACTCCATGTGTGATTTTGCTCTTAGCTATACCTGTACCCCTGTATGTTACGGTCTCCCAGGAAATCGTCCAATAGTTTCTTAAATGATTCCACACTCTTAGGTGAAATCACTTCCTGCGGCACTGAGTTCCAGACCCTAACCGCGCTAACTGAGAAGAACCCCTTGTGCCCCGTGTGCTGAAATGTTTTCTCCACCAATTTTTGGTGGTGGCCTCTAGTGTTTGTTATGGGGTTAACAGTAAAGAGTTTGTCAATCATGTTGCTATCACCATTGAACATTTTATACAAGAAAATCATGTCCCCCTTAAAGGAGAACTATGGGGTCAGGGCTTTTCCCCATAGATCTCCTTAGGGTAACGGGAGGACACAAACTAGCGTCCTCCCGTCACCCTAGGCTCAGTATACCGCGAGCTGTAGCTCCCTATATACTGAGACGCCGCAGCTGAAGCGGATCCCGACAATTGTGCTGGGATCCGCCCAGCTGCGTGACTGACAGCTGGCTCTGCCTATCTAGAGGCAGAGCCAGCTGTACCCGCCCCCTCCCCCGTCCGTTCCGCCAGTCAGCGCTGGTGGATCGAAGCGGGGAGGGGAGAATCCAGCCCCTCCCCTGTCACGGCAGAGAGCCGTGACAGGATCGAGAGGTGAGCGAACGCCGGTTTGTGTTCGCTCACTTCCCGATCTACTGAGCCGACCTGTGACAGTCTCATTGTCACAGGTCGGCTAGAACTATGAGGTGAGTGAAAAGCACCCCCCTCATAGTTCTCCTTTAATCTCCTCACTTCCAACGTGAACATATTTCATTTTAACAGCCTTGTCTCATAGCTCTGGTCCTCCAACCCCTTAATGAGTTTGGTTGCCATCCGCTGGAAATGCCATTTACATGGCTGTGGCTGGTTCTAATACATTTGTCATTTACCTGAAACAAAGCTGCAGAAAAAGAAGTCCTTATCTGTGTACTTAGTGACTGGGAAAGCATTGAAGCCGCAATAAATCAAATTTTTTGTTCTCGGGTGTAGATACACTTAAAGATGAACAAACATTTCTGGTGAAAAGATCAGACCGGAGTAATGAGATGTTTCATTGACCTAGCAGTGCCGAGGCTTGCTGCATTTCTCAATGACTACCACAACTTCCAGTAAAGTGCTTTGTCTTTCATTTGCGGTTATTAACGTCGGCTGATTGTGGTTCCGGCTCCATCCGAGACATTACAGGTAAATCGTTGCAGCAATCAGAGCTCTTCCGCATAATTGCCACTTAATATCAGCCCTCGGGCTTCCTGTCTATGTACGCCCCCCACACACACCACACCACAACACAGGCATCAGAAGTGTGAGTACAGGAAGGTGAGCAAACCATCGCCGTCACAGAGTAAACAGATTATATATGCACGGCCTGGCCAAAAAAAAATATCGCACGCTCTAATATTTTATTGGACCGCCTTTTGATTACGGCACACATTCGCCGTGGCATCGCTTCCATAAGCTCACGCAATGCCACACCATTTATTTCCATCCAGAGTTGCAAGACATCTTCACCAAGATCTCTTAGGGTACGTTCACACCAGATGCAATGCGTTCCGGTCCGATTCTGGCAGGAACGCACTGCATCGCATTGTGGCTGGCTGACTTTTTTGTGGGGCATGCTTGCAGCATTTTGATTGCACAATGTGCCTTGCGATCCCGTGCGGGCGATCGCATTGCGGGCGGAGAGCATGGCTATGGTGCCATTCAGTGAGCCGGCCTCAATGCGATGCAGTGCGTTCCGGACAGAATCGGACCGCAACGCACTGCATCTGGTGTGAACGTAGCCTTAGTGATGATGGGAAAGTCGGACCACTGCATAAAGTCTTCTCCAGCACATCGCAAAGATTCTCAATGGGGTTAAAGTGACTCCGGAGTTAAATCTCAGAAATACATTCAAGTACATTAACTATGAACAAAAATGGATCTTATTTGTGTATCACTCGGCTGTAGATCCTCCAATCATCTCTGAATTGGTGCTGACACTGTCCTTCCTTCTGGACGGGGGCTACTTTTCTCCCCATGGCCCCTGTGTGTGCTGTAAAGTAGTCACCGCTCCAAGCTCACTCCCGGGATGGACTACAATCTCAGTTAAGTAATTTGTATTGAGTTTGTAGTCTGTTACAGGAGTGAGCTTGGAGTGGTGACTACTTTACAGCACACACAGGAACCATGGGGAACAAAAGTAGCCCCCCTCCAGAAGCATTTTAAAGATTTAACTCCTGAGTTTATTGTCGCCTTAATGCTCATTTCCACCTTTGCTGAGGTATTTTTGCAAAAAACATGCCAGCAATGTACACCTGAAGCAGGCATATGCAGTTGCTGTATACGAACACAAAAACTTAATTTTATATTGTTAGCTTCCCTCTTCATCTCCTCATGGAAATGGCTGCAATTGAGCTTTGCAAGTAATGTGTGTATAGTACAAGTGAGCTCTCCACCCCCCCCACCCCCTATTCATTAGTATTCATAGTGGCATACTGATCGTGGTTGCAAAGCCTGCAATGTGAGTCATGACCATGTGCACATGTGTACATCATCACTGCACCTCTTCATTACCCCCAATAAATGCGAGTCACTTACAAAGGTGGAAATGGACTTTAACCCCTTCATGACTGAGCTTGTTTTTAGTTTCTGTTCGTAAATGACTTAAGCACTTTTGACAGTTTTGCTGTGTGATTCTTCCACGTCAGTAAAATACTTTCTTACAAAGTGCACCCACACATATTATATATTGTTTTTTAGAGGACAGATAGGGCTACATATTTATATCACATATGTGTGTCTAACGCCTCACTTAGAACTAATAAAATATTTAAAAAAGAGGAAAAAACGTAAAGAAAACACTTTTCCCCCAGTTTTGATTTGTAGTATTATTTACAAAACCAGCACAGCTAAAAAAAATAATGCAATAAATACATTCATTTATTTGTCCTTTATTTGGAAAAACCTCCCATCCCTAGAATTTTAGATTTTTTTCTGTACTTCTCGGCCTAAAACTAAAACCTAACATTTTAATCTTTTTTCTCTAAAAGCTTAACGTGGTCACCTGGCATACAGTGTCACTGTCACTAAGTGTAGCGACATACTTTGAACATCACTGTCATGAGGGGGGTTAAAAAAAATTAACCCCTTACGGTGAAAAACAAAGCTGCAGCTCAGCTGCAGATTTTTATTGTAAGGGGTTAATTTTTATATACATTTTTATATAAATGATAGTATAAAAATATATTTAAATATATAGTTTTTATTTGTTACATTTATTTTTATTTGTTACATTTATTTTTTGTACAAACTTAAGAACAGCCAATAATAACCTTAGGGACATTTATCCTGCAGCATTTCATGATCAGATGTCACTAAAGGTTTTCTGAACGTTCCAACAACTGCAACATTGTTTCAGGAATAGATACATTATGTTTCTATTGCTGAAAGTAAAAAAAAAAAAAAAGCCTGTATACATCGGGATTTCCTGATCTATACCAGCTGTCAGAGTGACGGCAAGAGCTGCAAATGCCACTCTGCTCTCACTGTTTCACCATCCTGACCTTTTCAAATAAACTATAGTTTTGGCACCCCCATCAGTCCTTTTTCCATTCAAATCTACCTTGGACATCCCCCCAGTCTGGCTTGGGGTGTCTCTGTCTATGTAGGGACTATGTAGGGACAGCCTCTTCAAGAACGTTCTGAGCATCCGGAAAAACAGAGTCATTTAAAATGTGGGTCTCCTACAGCAAGCAAGGATCTAGCGCCTCTTATACCCAACACATGCTCTTATTTTAGACCCTGTGATATCATCGCTGGGTCTCAGTGGCGTAACAATCGCCATAGCGACCCAGGGGACATCCCCCTGATGCCGTGCGGGTGGCCTGGGTCGCTATTGACATCTCAGGCTGCTGGCTGTCACTGGCGGGTGTGAGGAGGAACGTGTCACTGTTAGATCACCGACAACCTGTCAGTGATCTGTGCAGCGGCGCGTTCCTCCTCGCAGCCGCTGCTGAGTCAGTGACAGTCAGCAGCTGTGGAGGAGGAAGGCTGGCCACGGCGTCAAAAGCGGAGGAGGAGGCGGGCCCGACAATGGAAGAGGAGGCGAGGCCTGCTGGCGACGGAGGAGGCGGGGCCTGCCGGCGACCGAGGAGGTGGGGCCTGCCAGTGACCATGGAGGCAGACAGCGGATCGGGGCGGACAGGTAAGAGGTGTGCAGCCCACCTTAGACCCTGCAGAGCCCACCATAGTGAGTCTATGGTGGGCTCTGCAGGGTCACTCTCAGGTGGGCTGTTTGGGATCTCAGGTGGGCTCTGCAAGGGCATAACTAGAAATCACAGGGCCTAATACAACATTTTGCTATGGGGCCCTGTGATTTCTAGTTACGCCTCTGCTGGGTCTCTCTACTTCTCTATGCAATGCAGGCTGGTGAGAAAAAAATTATTGCATTTCACCTATAGGCAAATCACTGGTAGGTGTACTTAGTTTAGTACTTTGTGGGAATTTCACTCTCCTTTCTGCGCCACTGGAGCATATTTTGT
Organism: Nanorana parkeri; assembly: GCF_000935625.1. NCBI lineage: Eukaryota > Metazoa > Chordata > Amphibia > Anura > Dicroglossidae > Nanorana > Nanorana parkeri. The sequence continues at coordinate 57,525 of NW_017306568.1, forward strand.
TATTTTTGCTCCCCACCTATCCAGAGCTTCTGTAGAAATACACACGGAAAGCAGCAAAATGCCGTCTAGTTCTATAACACTGGAATATAATAGTGTATAAACAGTATTACAAAGTTATTTTGTTATCTTCTCTTCCTGTCAAAGTAGAAATGTCAGCCCGGTAGCTGTATGTAAAGTCATCATAGAGGATGAAATGCCTAAGCTATGGAATGATAAATGACACAGGGTATTATATGTTTACCTACCGGCTGTTAAAATGAAGAAACTGCTAAGAGACTAATTTAATTTGACTTCCACAAGGCCGACACACGCGCACCTTGTTGTGGCTGACGCAGCCATTAATGAGACATAAAGTGATTTTCACAAATTTGCATAGCCGCAACCCGGCAGAGCACACATTGCCTCCCCTGACTGACGGATCATTAATAAATATTAAGAAGGTATGATTTCCTCACCCTAGGAATAGAGGTTCCTCCAAACGCTGAGCTGTATTTGACGAGTACAGGATTCAAATGTATCATAATACTGCTTTTAACCTGAAGCAATGGGGACCCATTAAGGGCTCCAAGTTCCTATAATCTCTGTAGATACAGAACACACATTTATTAAGTAGCCATAGAATAGAGGTTTATAAACTCTTTATACTTTTATTTGAAAGTATTTAGCAAATTACTTTTTGAGGGTAGTGTGCCCTGCACATTGGTGGTCAGTAAAGTCCTCCCTTACATAAGTGGTCAATGGAGTAGGTTCTCAGATTTGTGGTCAGTGAGAAAAGGACCATCTTACATTGGTGGTCAATGAGAAGAATGGCCCCTACAATGGTGATCAATGGTAGAAGGACTACCTTATGCTAGTGGTCAGTGGTAATAAGGCTTCTTACATTGGTGGCCAATGGAGAAGGTTTCCCTCAGATTTATGGTCAATGGGAGAGGGACAACCTTATACTGGTGGTCAGTGTGTAGAATACTCCTAATATTGGGGGTCGATGAGAAGAATGCCCTTAACATTGGTGATCATTGAGAAGAAGGGCCCTTAAAATGGTGGTCAACGGGAGAAGGATCACCTTACACTAGTGGTCAGTGTAGTAAGAAGTCTTCCTACATTGGTAGCCAGTGGATATTTCCCTGAGATTTGTGGTCAATGGGAGAAGGATCACCGTACACTGGTGGTAAGGTGTGAGAATGCTCCTCACATTGATGGTCATTGAGAAGAATGTACCTTACAATGATGGTCAATGGGAGCAGGACCACCTTACACTAGTGGACAGAGGGAAAAAGGCCTCTTACATGGGTGCTCAGTGGAGAAGGTTTCGTTCAGAATGAAAGTCAGTGAGAGAAGGACCACCATAGTGGTCAGTGGGAAGAATGTTCCTTACATTGGTGGTTAGTGGGAAGAATGCTCCTTACATTGATGGCCGTTATGGAGAATGCCCCTTACACTGGAGGTCAGTAAGAAAAATGTCCCCCATACAGAAATCTAAAGGATCATTGGAGTATTTGTAACTTATCTGAGAGGCATAAGTTGATCATTGGCTCAAGGAACCCCTAGCAACCTCTGGAGGAACCTTAGGATTCCACAGGACCCTGGTTGTAAAAGGCTTCAATATAGCAATATAAAAATGCTACATTTGAATGCACATTTTGCTACATTTTCCTCCTTTTTAGGCCTCATTCACACTGACGCGCATATACACGCGTATGTACGCGTACGCGCGTATAGTACCATATGCAGCATATGCAAATAAATGGCTCCATACACATAGCAGCGTATGAAGCGTATATTTGCGTAGCGTAAATATGCGCAAAAACAGAATGGAACCGAGATGCTCCCGGGCAGCGTATTTCTTCGTATGTACGCGCATATATGCGTGCATGTGCACATACTTGCAAATTGTTTATTAATATTTCTATTATGAATGATGCATTGTGGGATTGCAAATAGTGCACGCATATACGCACATACGCTCGTATATACGCGCATATAATCTCGTACGCATATACAATTTTGCTCTTGCGTTGTGTGTGAATGAGGCCTTAATGCACACAAAAATGAAGCAAAATGAGAGCTAAAGTACGGCAAGACCTGGTAAAGACATATACTACAACACCACCATAGCACTATATTGTGAGTGCAGCCTCAAGCGGTATATAGAAGTGTCAGCACTGTATACATGAGTCAAATCCGTTTCTGTGGTCTAAACCGTGAGATCTTCCAGCCGCCTCTGCTGTGTTTTCATCAAATATTTGGCACCTACTCGCACATAGCGATTAAATAGCAAATTACTGAATGTGATGTAAAAACTCCATATACACAACATCTTTAAGGAGGGAAAGGTCACAGCCCTGCATAAACATGTTCCTAAATTGTGAAGCAGAAGCCCTAGGGAGACCCAGCACGGAATGTGTGGTATCCCAATGGGTGACACAGGTCCTCAGCAGACCTATATCTGTACAGTGTATGTACACATGGAACAGCTGGTCAGTGGAATGCACACAATGGCAAGTTGGGGCTTCTGTGGAATGTTACAAGTGATACACAATCCCTGGACAGAGTTACACAACCTGCCTGTGAAAAACCCAAAGGCTGCAAAATTGTTCCCACCGTAAAATTAGATATGACTCTGGTGAAAGGTTCAAATCATCAGTCCATTAATGAAATAATAAATGCATGTAAGGGGAACTTGTGCTGTACACACGCAGGGCTAAGCAATAGGCTTACTTTAAAGCGACCCTGTTGCTAGTATAACATATGAACAAGCTGCCCCTTGTAAATGTTAAGTTGTATACTTTAGTTTTCCAATGGGAAGTGATTGAATTCTAAGCTCTCTTGCTATCCAACATTTTTAGGGGTGTTGGATCGCATGTTCCTTACCTGGCCCTGGTATTCTTGCTGCCAACCTCTTCATCACTCTAGAAAGTGATGACATGGGAGTCTATAGGAGGAACCGCATCACCCAGCAGGGGACACACTATTCGATACACGCAAAATGGTTGGAAAGCAGTTGCACCCAGAGATCAGCAACAGATTGAGAATTAACTTAACAACCATCACTTATTGTAGCTTATTGTTATACATTATAAGAAGGCCGAGAGAGAGTGTCTGTACAGCGGGGTGTGACCCCATAGCATATAGCAATAGAGTATACCAATAATATATATATA
>NW_017306568.1:60717-77585 GCF_000935625.1 Nanorana parkeri
ATATATATATATATTATTTTTGTGGGGATATAGCTCAAATGGGGATCACCTACCCAGGGGAAAAGGTAGTCGAGGCAGCAAAGTTCATTTTTAATCTGACTTGCAGTCAGTTTTATTTAAAAGATTGCAAATAAAAGCAAAATAAAACTGAAAATAAATCCTTGCCTTCCAGGCTCTAACTAAACATACAGGTTTTCTTCTCTAATAGGTAGTGAGCTTCTCTCAGCCACCTCACAAAACCAAAGTATTTCCAGCAACCTTTTCCTCACAAACATATCCAAACTGCAGCTCTCAAAGGGCTGTCTGAGTCCCAGGCGAGGGCAGCATCATGTTCCAGCCTTCCCCTTTTATCTCTCCTGGATAATTAATCCTTAAAGGAGAACTATGAGGCTAGGGTTTTTCCCCATAGTTCTCCTAAGGGTAACGACAGGACACAAACTAGCGTCCTCACGTCACCCAAAGCTCAGTATACCGCAACAATTATGTCTGGCTCCACCCAGCTGCGTGAGTGACAGCTGGCTCTGCCTATCTACAGGCAGAGCCAGCTGTACCCGCCCCCTCCCTCGTCCGTTCCGCCAGTCAGCGCTGGAGGATTGGAGCGGGGAGGGGGGAATCCGGTCCCTCCCCGGTCACAGCTCTCTGCCGACACAGGATCGAGTAGTGAGCGAGCGACGGTATGTGTTCGCTCACTTCCCGATCTACTGAGCAGACCTGTGACAGTTTAATTGTCACAGGTCGGCTCAGATTATAAGGCTGAGTGAAAATCACTCACTCATAATTCTCCTTTAATCAATTAAACAATCCAGGTGAGAGACAAAAACAATCCGAACTGGATTACCCAGACCCAAAAGCTACCCGAAAACCTGGTCTGGATTCAGCTAGTCTTGTACATATGAAAGAAATTGAGGGGAAAAATATCGCCTCTCGATGATTTCCCCTTCCCTTATGTGACTAGACTATATATATATATATATTTCCCTGGGACCCCTCTGTTCCCTGCATTTACACAGTAGCTTCCTGAAGAAAGCTGGATACTGACATTTTCAGGGACCCTCATCAGCACGGGTAAATCAGCTGATGTTCCCTTAGGGATAATACTGCCAATTAGCAGTTGAGGGAGCACAAACAGCACAAGAAGGAGCACAATCAGCAGAGGAGGGGGTGCAATGAGCAGGCCAGGGATGCAATCAGGAGAGGAGACTGCAGTCAGCAGGGGAGAAAGCATAACAGCACGGGAGGGGGTACGATCAGAAACAGAGGGGCACAATAAGCAGAGGAGTGTCACAATCGGCAGGAGAGACGCACAAACAGTGGAGAAGGTGGCACAATCGGTGAAGGAGGGTATACAATCAGCAGAGGAGGAGCACAATCAGCAGAGCAAAAATTCAACTTTGCCTGTGTTGGCAAAACTCCTAGCACCGGCCCTGCTTGGACAGGCAGATCGTACTTGCGATGATCGCAAGCCACGCCCCCCTTGCGCATACCGGCCTGTCCGGCTTTTATCTTACGAACATGCTACACACCCGCCGAACATCGTACAATGCTCGGCGGGTTTTCGAACATGTTCGTAAGTTAAAAGTCGTGCGACCTTACAGTAGTAGAGGTCGCACGGCTTCCACATACCTTACGATAATCGTACGATCGCGGGAACAAGGACAAATGTGGGTCCTGAGGTTACACAGGTTGAGAACCACGGCTCTAGTAGATGGTACTATGTAGCAAATTTGTAAAGTTCTCAGCCAGGCTCAAGCAACTTTCTCAAAGTCTTTAAAGCACCCTCCAGCTCCACGTTGCAGAGCTAACACACACCTTAATAAGAGTGATGACTGTCCCTTTAAAAAAAATAAACAAGCTGTTGGCAGGCAAAGACTAAGAGCAGCTGATGAAAAGCTGCAGTTTATCCTTTATTCGAATATTTTGGCCGCCCTTATTTGGGACGCCGTCAATCACTCGTAAACATGGCAACAAACTTTCACCGCCTGTCTTGTGACAAGAACAATGTAACCAGAGATGATGTGCCCTGATCAGGCAAGGCTGTTGCGGAATGCGTTTTCTTGTTGTGTCCTGCCCTGCGCGAACTGCGCATGTTCCCCATAACGTGCTGAGCGCTAACAAAGCTCCTATCGTGTTTGACTGTGTAAGCGGAGACAACGAGCACTCATTAACTCTGGTGCCCCAAGCAACAGAATGACATGCACCTTTCTAGCTAATATATCACGCAGCAAGTCCCCAGAGCCGGGCTAATAAGGGTGTTGTTAGGGAGACGGGGAGACCGGCACCAGATAATTAGGGAGCCATTGAGAATCCTAAACTTTCTCGGAAAGCTAGGCAGTGCTATTAAAATTCTCCTGCATCACATAGTGTTTCCTCATTCCTGGGATTAGATTAGATTTGTACTACAAATAGTGGTGTATTTTTTGGGTGTAGTGAATTTTTTATTTATTTTTATGTGTTAACCTGAAAATAATTGTGACGCAACAATGTCTGCCGTCCTGAATCTAAAGTAGATGTAAACCTGATCACTGAGATTTAAAGGGTTTCTAAACCCTCGTCTTGGCTACCCTTTGTGGCTATAACAGCCTTCGCTATTCTGGAAAGGCTTTCCACAAGATTTTGGAGGGTGCCTGTGGGAATTTCTCCTCAAAAGGGCATTTGTGAGGTCAGGTACTGATGTTGCATGAGAACACTTGGCTGGCAGTCAGCTTTATGCGGAGGCTTTCCACGAGATTTTGGAGGGTGCCTGTGGGAATTTGTCTTCAAAAGGGCATTTGTGAGGTCAGGTACTGATGTTGCATGTGTACACCTGGCTGGCACTCAGCTTTATGGAGCTTGATTTGTGCACAGTGGACAGTCATGGTGGAACAGAAAAGGGCCTTCACCAAACTGTTACCACAAGTTGAGAAACGCACAACTGTCTAAAATGTCTTTGTATTCTGTAGCATTAACAGAACTCTTCACTGGAAACGCCTCATCTCAGTCATTTGAAGGTGTGTTCACATACTGTATGTTTGGCCATATAGTGTGTGTGATGGTCAGGTGTCCAAAAATCTTTGCCCATGCAGTGTATAGGTTACTGGGGTTTGCTTTAAACTTAAACAATTGCGTAGTACTGCAGTGCTACAACACCCCCGATCCCACGCCGAGGCAGCTGACAAATAATATGTCGTGACAGAATCTACAGACGGGGAGCGAACCTGAGAATGAGAGGGTGGATGTCCGGAAAAAGACATCATAATTATAGGTCTGGGCAGCAAGTAATGAAAACAAAAGGAATGTAAGAAACAGATAAAAAAGGGAGCCCTGACTTGCTGTGGAGAGACCTCTGTAATATTGTTGCTTTTACTGCTGAACAATTCTGAGAGAAAAGAAGAAGACAAAGTACTTCCTTCCTGTATGGCAGATAACGGCTTATCAGCTGATCAGAGGAAAGCACAGAGTTCCACGGAGTACATGAGACATTTCTGAAAATGAAGCGGGTCATATTTCATGAAATGTTTTCTATCAATGTTGAGCATCATATGAGATTAAATGCTGAACCCGCATATGTACGCTAAAGCTTCTCACCAGGGGAGGACTGGGAACATTTGACACTGGGGGCAAACACAACCATCTAGCTCATTCATGTTAGGAAGAGATTTTTCTGGTCGAAAGAAAAGTGTTTGATGGAAAGTGTACCATGGTGTAGCAGTGATTGGAGACCATGGTGAAATGTGGATGTTTCTGAAGGACATGGTTTGTTGACATTTTCCATCATCAGCTTCCTTTGTGGCCCTCAGCATTTGGTCACTTGACTGTGTTAGTGCTGGAAGCCTTCTGTGAGGAAGGTCTGATCCTCTTCAGCATAAGAAATTAATTGAGGGCACATCCGTGTGTGTATACTATGGTGCATGGCACTGTGCATAGAGTGACTGCCGGAGGTGCATAAGCAAGCATGCACATTAGTATGGCACTGGTGTTGGTGCCAAATGCCTCAAACTAATTGGAGGACTGCAGAGAGAGATTGCTGAGTGGTCTTCAGCTAGTTACTGATTACCTACGACCTGACCTGCCAATTCAGCCTACCCCTTTAACACTTGACGTGCCTTCTGACCTGTCTCTGGTTCTCAGCTCACTCGTTGTGGCCCTGGTCTGCCTATTAGATTCTGCTTACTGCTTCCTGCCTTCTAACTTGTTGCCCATCTTGTACAGACCTTGGTACTACTTAAACTGTGACTCCTTATTAAAGAAAAACAACTGTAAGACTTTGCACACCTTTTGTTTTGATGCACCCGATGTATGTGACCGATTTATAAAGTCCAGTTGGGATTTAAAGGAGCTAAACTGGGAAACTCGATATCTTCTGCTAGTTAAATACATTTATTTCTACAAATCCGTACACCAAACCTAAAAGAGAGATAGCTGCAAAGCACACAGAGGGTCTTGAATCCCAATGAAGGGATTTTACCTTCAAAAGAGTGGAAATCCTCGTGGAATATGTTAGAATGAAGAAACCAAATACATTTCTAAATGACATTGATGGCAGACGGAGGTTAAATGGAGTTGAGTCGAGCTGAAATTTGCAATTTGCAGCAGGGGAAAGAGCAATGTAAAGTCACTGAGCAATGTAAAGCCCCCAATCTGGGCGTTTGTGATTTTGCTATCTCTTGTGGTTCCTCTACCTCCATTCTTCATCATCTTATGCGCTGTCTGCACAGGATGTAGCTGTTAGGAGACGATAATGCTGAGTGAAGGGCTGGACTATGAAAAGCCGCAGGGTTGCTGGGCTGAGAGTGCTGAGTTTTCACGAAAGAAGTCGACTCCTTCTCAAAAATTCGAGAAGAGCAACTAGGGCATATAATCCGAGTCTATGCCTATCCCCCCCTCCCCCCTCCCCGACCATGGTTTCATTTGCATTTCCATTACCAGCATGCCCAAAGACTTAGCATCTCATGCCAAGTGTTTTGTGTAGTTTGTGTCTCTGCTGCTTTTGCTGTGATGGCTGGAGAGAACCACTGTAGCCTCTGAGTGCTTTAATGAGAAGGAGCCAGGGGCTAAACATGTTCACAAACAATGCAGACAACATCCATTCTACTGGGTCACCATGCCTGTGACAGCTACACAAACAAACTACAAGGGATGGTGTCACTTTTAGCTACGCAAGTCTTCAGTCAAAACCAAAGATATATTTTTATTTGTCTAGCAGACACAAGAGATCTGGAAGGATCTAAATCCTAATTGACATATCAGTTGTATTCATATCAAAGAGCTGTTGGTCATACGTGTGCAAAATTGGAGGCATTTAAAGGATAAGTGCACTTTAAAATAAAGTACACTTATCCTTTTTGCCCCTGTCCCATGACCTAACAGATTCAACCTTTGCCCTCCACAGATGTATACTTACCTGGATCAGATGACAGTAGGGTTTGTGAACATCCCGCGCCAGAACATCCTCTCTCTCCTGGCTGCAGCTGCATAGTAGAGTCCTATAGACTTCTATGTGGCTTGTCTACCTCCTGGGCCAGAAGATGAGCCCCATAGATTTCTATGGGGCTCCACTGGGCAGACACATGCAGGAGAGACAGGACTTGCGGTGTGGGATGTCACAGCGCCATCTGAACGTTACTACAGCACCCAGGATAATCGGGTATATCTGTTAGGGGTGTGGTGGGGATATTCATATGACGGCATGTCAACAAACACAGGAGGCCATGGCTGTCGGGTGAAGGTAAGTATGCAGCTGCAAAGAGGAAAGGTAGGATCTGTTGGGTCAGGGGGGCAAAAGCAATAAGTGCCCTTTGTTTGAAAGTACTCTTATTCTTTAAAGGAGAACTATGGGGTCAGGGCTTTTCCCCATAGTTCTCCTTAGGGTAACTGGAGGACACAAACTAGAGTCCTCCGGGGCCCTAACCTCAGTATACCGCGAGCTACAGCTCGCGGTATACTGAGACGCCGCAGCTGAAGCGGATCCCGACAATTGTGCCGGGATCAGCCCAGCTGCGTGACTGACAGCTGGCTCTGCCTATCTAGAGGCAGAGCCAGCTGTACCCGCCCCCTCCCCCGTCCGTTCCGCCAGTCAGCGCTGGCGGATCGGAGCGGGGAGGGGGGAATCCAGCCCCTCCCCTGTCACGGCAGAGAGCCGTGACAGGATCGAGAGGTGAGCGAACGCCGGTATGTGTTCGCTCCCCTCCCGATCTACTGAGCCGACCTGTGACAGTCTCATTGTCACAGGTCGGCTAGAACTATGAGGTGAGTGAAAAGCACTCACCTCATAGTTCTCCTTTAAAGAAGATCTAAATAATATGAATAATAATGTACGATATACTGCTTTTCTTTCTTCATACTCCAATCCCTGATCAAATTGGTGTTGGGATCTTTGAAGAGAAGTATTTGTTAGGTGTCCCGGTAAAGAGATGGGTATGGAGTCTGTTGTATAAAAACATACAGGGAGGGTGCTTCCCAGACAACGGATGGCAGGGAGTTCCATAATGTGGGTGCTACATTAAAGAATGAGTGACAGCCAAAACATTTTACGAATAGTTCAGGGCATGGGTCATTTTCAAGTAGAGAGCTTTGCGGGAGAATGGATAACTAGTTCTGTCAGATGAGGGGGAGTTATTTAGGGCTTTATAACTAAGTAGACCACATTTTAAAACATATCCTCCATTTAAATGGAGGCCAGTGTAGGGTTGGAAGAATTGGGGTAATATGGCAGTGGCTGGGGTTGGTGGCTTAGTAGCCTGGCTGCTCTGCTGTTTTCTGTACCTGATGCAAACAGTATTATTATTATACAGGATTTATAGAGCGCCAACAGTTTGGGCAGCGCTTTATAATATAAGGAGGACATTACAATCACAATACAATTCAAGACAAGATGGTAAGGAGGGCCTTGCCCCTGAGGGCTTACAATGTAAAAGGGGAGGGGCAAGTGACACATGAGGAGGTAGCTGTGTGGGGATGAATTGTAGATTTGGAGAATTCTAGTTCTTTCTCAGCGATTATATGTACAGTATTTTGGATTTGTTTTGCAGCAGGGAGGTTTGAAGGGATATGTGTTGGGTTCTTTCTTAGGGAGACCATAGTAAAGTTGCTTGTAGTCTCCATTACGGGAGCATGTGACAGGGTGAAGATGCAGGAGTGCAATTAGGAGACTGTTATCAACCCATAACAGGAAGTGCCGGAACAAGTACCTTCATGGAAAGATTACCAGATCATCATTTACTAGGGGCTGCAAATTAAAAACAGCCTTTAAAGTTACATCAACATAAGTGGATCTCCAATTCAGGGATCTGGATACAGTGGAGAACAGTACGAACCTCAGGCAGGTTTTACACTTGTCGGTCCCCTGCTGAGGGTCCCCAGGACCAGAAGTAAGAGACAACCTCCATGATAAGCACACAATGAAAAATTAAAACCTAACAAAGGATCTGGGCAGGGCCGGTGCTAGGATTTTTGCCAAGACAGGCAAAGTTTAATTTTTGCGCCCCCCCACCCCCAGTACAGGTACTTGTCAAAATGCCCTGTTTTTTCCGCCCTCACCCTGCAGCACCCCCTTAGGCGGCCGCCTGACTTGCCTTGCGGTAGCGCTGGGCCTGGATCTGGGGATGGAGATTGTGCAGATTGTGCAACTGGAGCCCTTTGGGACCTACTGTAGATGTTGGATGGATCTGTGCTGGCCCCCCACTGTTACATAGACCAGGAAAAGGCTTATTTCTATCTAACTGGGAGGGAAAAATATAAAAACATAGGGACTGTTCTTGGAAATCCAGGAGAATTGGTAATTAATATACAATTATGACAGCGGCGCATCATTTACTGCTTAGATTCTGCTATTTATACAGAGGCATTTGGAATGTTAGATGATAAGGGGCCTACTCCCACCAGCAATCACAAACAATAAATCTATATTAGTACAGTCAGCACTGCCGGGCGATGAAGTGGAATCACAGCTCTATTTTATCAAGTGACCAATGTGTGTCCAAGATCTCCATTGTTGGCTTATAAACATACACGTAATCTGTGAAATGACACAGATTGTATAGATGCTGAATCTTCCACCATGCATTCCCAAGGTAGCTAACTGTTCTCTTTAACTCTTTATCTCCACCCTGGGGTATGTTATTATGTGGACATTGAGTTCAATGCAGTTTTGGAATTAAAGGATCATCTTTCAGCCACCTGCGTACGGAGAAACAATTTGCAAAAAATGACATTTTCTATTACAAGCAAAACAAATGACAAACGCACTCAACAATTTGTCACCAACTATACAGTAAGGTGCACACCAAACCTGCACCCAATTTGAAATCTTCTGCCCCCATGTGCTCCAAGATGGAGACTCTCATAGTTTAGAGTTAGGACCGCACTATAATGAGGTGCCTTGGCGCGGCTGTGCGGCTTTCACATTTTCTGCAGAAGACGTGTATCCAAACCTCTGTTATTAACCTTAGTGGTGAGACAAGTTGTTTTACATGCTGGTTTGTGAGTGTGCCATGATACCTTTCTACTATTTTCTATTACAACACATCGAATATGACGTATCTCTTACAATGTCCGGATGAACAGATGATGTGCTAGGTCCCCATATGCCTTCGGGAGCACCGAGAAGACATTATAATTGAAGTTTAGTCTTAGATAGCTCACCACTTTAGACAAGAAAGCCACAATGCTTTCTTGTCTTCATAGGATATGTGTGACTGGGCAGGCTAAGCCTAGCAAGAGAGAGGGGGCGCCTTCCTAGACAGTCTATTGCACTGGGAACCTTATTGAATCTATAAATCAGGCATTCTGTCCCCTAAAGGAATGAATGAGATGTGTGATTTATCAGTGTTCATGTAATAAACCTTATTCTGTTGATGACGGGTTCCCCTGTATTATGCGTTTTAAACGTTATGTCCCAACTGTGGCTCAAAACATATATATATTATTTTCTTTATCTTTACATATTTTGCTTCATACAAACGTTAAGCCTGTGAGGGTTTTATCAGTTTTTACATTTTTGGTATTTTTATTGTATTTTCAATCTATTTTTCTATCTATATTATTTTTGTTGCATACTTTTAGATATATCTTGCACTAATGGTGACTTCCTTTGTTTTCTCCTAGTATCTCACATGCCCCCATCAAGAGGGACTGCGAGTTTGCCTCTGGCAACAAAATGTCCTTATATTGTGCCTCTGGTACATTAAAGGTGCCTCTGTGCAGTGTTGAATCACCCCTATACATTGGTTTTCTGTATAGTTCCCCTTACATTGGCAGTTAGTGTAGTGTCTCCGTACACTGGTGGTCAGTGTAGTGCCCCCTTACATTGGTGGTCAGTGGTAACATTTTCCTTACATCGTTGGTCAGTGTAGTGCCCCCTTACATTGTTGGTCAGTGTAGTGCCCTCTTACATCGGTGGTCAGTGTAGTGCCCCCTCACATCCATGGTCAGTGTAGTGCCCCCTTACATCCATGGTCAGTGTAGTGCCCCCTTACATCCATGGTCAGTGTAGTGTCCCCTTACATTGGTGGTCAGTGTAGTGCCCCCTTACATCCGTGGTCAGTGTAGTGCCCCCTTACATTGGTGGTCAGTGTAGTGCCCCCTTACATTGGTGGTCAGTGTAGTGTCCCCTTACATTGGTGGTCAGTGTAGTGTCCCCTTACATTGGTGGTCAGTGTGGTGCCCCCTTACATTGGTGGTCAGTGTAGTGTCCCCTTATATGTATATCCTCTTACATTAGCAGTCAGCGGCAAACATTTTGCTTACATTGGTGGTCAGCGGGACCACTACACCCTGCCAATCTCCAACTGTAAAACCTCTGTAACCTTGGTCTGTGCAATGAATAATTCAAACTTTAATTTTTACACCATGAAGCTGGATGTGACACTTTATAAATGACATAGTTTATTGGGCTTGTCTTCTCCTGGTATTCCAGTGCTTGGGTTTGAATTATGTAATCCTACCATCACCCCATCCATCAGCTGACTCCACAGAGAGAGAGAGAAAAGACCACTGGCATAATCTCCTCACATCTCTTCCACTACCTTGGACTGGTTCGGAGGTCACTGGCAGGGCATTGCAGGGAAATTCTTTCCGTAGCTGCTTTGTATTATCTGAAGTGGGGAGAGAAGCTTTCAGTTTCAGCGTCTGTTCTCTTCAAAGGGCAACCAAAACCGGCAGATTGAGGACAAAAAAATTACTCAACTCCAGCATAGGCCTCACTGCACCTGCCAGCTATGAAATGCGGAGGCAGCCATCTTGCAGAAGAAACATTTATCGGGGCCTTTAAAGTCAACGTTGCCTTTCGCCTGGCTAATTGAATATTTGGAGGTGCACGTTTGGCTTTCTGCTTTCTATGGAATCATGCCTGAATTAGGAAATGAGTCTACTCATAAAGGTTTAGGAAAAACCAAACCCTTCCAGTCGACCATATGCCCTCCCGTGGTGGTGGGCTTTAATGCTGCGCTGTTACATAGGTGTGTACAACCGACGTCCCTGTCCTGTGCTCAATTGCATGCTCGCAGCATAGTAACCACGCTGTTGCCGACAGCTCCTGGTCACTGTCCACATCCAGCAAGAATTACATTGGGATGCCCCCTGGTAATGCCATGTCTCATCCCAGCAGGCAGTGCAACATAAAATTCCATGCATGCGCAGGTGTCCTGCAGGTCTCTGCCGGGTATTTGGATTTCTGTGCATGCCCCCCAATCTCTGGGTCTCAAATACCGGAAACCAGCGCCATCTCCTCCACGTGCGCATATGTGTCACAGGCCTCTGCAAGGGGCGGAATACCTGGCAGAGACCCATGGCATGTCTGCACAAGTGCATGAGATTCATGAATGGCAGTGTGTGCGAGGAGTGGCGGGATGGAAATGATGCCAGGGTGAACTTCCCCTTTAAAATTATACAACAGTCTAAGGGGTCTATTCACAAAGGAGCCGAAGGATCCAGCCAAAGCCCTTTGGTTCAGTGAAACTGAAGGGCTGCTGTACGGGCTATTCACTATAGCCCGTACAGCAGCCGTACTATTCTCATTGATTTGCTATTTTGCTCGGTACCACGGAGGTACCGAGCAGAATAGCCGAGTCGAATGCCGCTTGGCGACATTTGGCTATTCACTCACTGCCATTCGGCTCCTATGTGAATAGGGGCGAATGGCAGCGAGCGAGCTGCCGGAGCTTCGGCTCAGCCAATCCAGATGTTGGATCAGCTTCTGCACTTCTGTTCAGCGAACATGCAGAGCATGTTCGTCTGACCAAAGTGCAGCCGATGTGCAGCTGATTTCAGCTGATGTACGTCTGAAATCAGCCGTACTGAGCCAAAGTGAATAGCCAAACGGCTCACTTCACTTCAGCTGGGTTATTCACTCGGCTGCCTTCGAAAGCTTTGTGAATAACCCCCAAAATGTTTTGAAGCTATTTCAAATGCTGCATAAATCACCTACAATGGATGCTGCTCCTTGATGTTTAAAAGTTTTAGTTATCTGCTGAATCAGCTGGTCCCCTGAGCACTGGTCCTGATATCCTGCTTAGGGTCGCTCCTTTCCCTTGAAGGGTCCTATGGAGCCACCCTTGTGTGTCCTATTGACCCGTTTGCGCCTCCATTAACACAAAGAGCTTGAAAAAAACAAGCTATTCTCTTGCCCTCTGCTCCTCCCTCTTCCAAGCTAGTAGATGGACTGATGCTGGAGATTGTTCCTTGCCTTGCAATCTTTTACTAGACAGGAAGTTCAAGGAAGACGAGCTGAGAGAGCTGGAGCTGTTTGAAAACATGATGACTGTAAGAGCTTGGGCAAAAATATAAAGAAATAGTTTGCTGTCCAATATATGTTTGATTCATTATTGGAAAAAAGTTTGGGAGTTTATAGGACTTTAAGGTCCGGCGAGTTGCAAGATGATATGTTTTTGTTCTTGGCTTTCCATACACTTTACCTCCCAAAATATGGATTTGCCTTCTACAAAACAATGCCTTGCTCCAGCCAGCCTGGTGAAGCGACATGATTCAAGATCTGAGGGAGTTTGCATCTTTTATCAGTGCCCAGAACAAGACAATGCAGACGGAATAGAGGCCCCTCATACAAAAGGAGGACATTTGATGGGCGCGCGCCGGCAGTCTTCCCCCAGAACAAAAGCAGATCCTTAGGAAGCAGATTAATGAGCTCTCCTAATCAAACTCTTGTTTGTCACATTGTTCTATTTCTGGGCCCCGGTTTAGTGGATTTTTTGTTTTTTTTCCTCCGTAATGCTCCGCCACTGCCGCCGCAATGAAATCTCTGCGAAAATCTCCACGCAAGATTAGAAACGAGAAGTAAACCCATCTGACGGGATGGAATCGCGGCGGCAGTATGAAGGAGCAGCTGATTAAGCAGCGTGTTGTTTTTCTTTTTTGGGGGCGAAGATGCGCATAATTACATGAATTTCCATGCAAATACCCTCACCTGCTCCCGCTCGCCTAATTGACAGCGTGAAGGCCCTATACAATGCTGCGGTTTGACCTATATTTTCAGGCGCTGGTATGCCTGATTATCTCTTGTGTGGGAAAATGTGGCGAGCAGCCAAATGCGTTTGCTGGTGGGAAATAAATAGTGATTGTTCAGACGTTGCTGTGTTTCGGTGGTGTCTTTGAGCGCAGGGGAGGATGAGGCTCGTGTGTACATTTGCATGGCAAGGACAATTAAAGGGTTTTCATGAAGCTGATACCTGATTTTCTTCTCTTTGTAAGTGTATCTTCAGCCAAAACGTTGTTTTTATGGTTTTGAATAGAACAAGGAAGAGTTTTGCTGCTGTATGGGAACGGCAGGACTTTGAACCTTAGGCCTAAAGGCCAAAAACAACCAACTAGCCCATTCATGGTAGGATTATATGAGATGGTATAACCATATAGGTCATGGTGAGGAGGCACTAAAGGAGTCACTCCGGTCCAGGCCCCTCTATAGGGCGCATGAGGGAGCTGTAAGCAATGCACATATGAATAGACTTCCCTCAGACCGGGTTCAAATCATAAACAGTGCATTCCAGAGTGGTCAGCGGTCAACGCACTCTATCACATTCCGGTCGGCTTCCTGAATTCGTAGGCTGGAAGGGGCGTGGCGGTGCATTGAAGTCAATGGCACCGCAGCCACACCCCGGTGGTCAGTCAGGCTGACTGCTTTGAAACACACTGTTTATGGTGGGAACCGGCCCTCACAGCCATAGCCACCCCCCACCCCGACACTTGGTACCGGGCAGCAAATTTTAAATGGCTGCTCTGTGCGAGAACTGATAGTGCTGCGCTAGGGGGAGGCAGAGGAGCCTCTTGCCTATAAAAGTGGAAGGCATGCGGTGACCCACTGAACAAGGGGTTGCGACCCACCAGTTAAGAACCAAGGTTCTAGAGCCATTTATTCCACACAGCATACAGCTTTTTGAGGATTTTTAGCTATTTTCAGTGCAGTGGATGGAAACCATGGCTTCTATGTAGGTGGGCTTGGAACCCAATAAGACAATATAAGTACAACGGTCATCATGACGAGGGACTAGGGGAACAAAAAAGCCCTAAAACCGAATCAGTGAATAGCACAGTAAAGGCTTTTTAGAACAGAAGGTATTTATATGTCTCGTTTCATTACATATCCCCAAAATAGGGGGATTATTGCAAATCATTCCTTTACGTCCCAAAAGCAAGATGCACAATCAGAACTGCTGGTGTATAGTGCAAATATTGTCTAATATTATACAGCTATTTGAGGGTTTTTAGCTATCTTCAGTGCAGTGTATGCAACCATGGCTTCTATGGAGTAGGGACCTGGGACTCAACGGCACAATATAATCATACAGATTGTGGTGAGGAGGGACTAAAGGAATCAAAAAGCCCTCCAACCTAATCAGTGCGAAGAACAGTAAAGTCGTCTTAGAACAGAAGGTGTCACATGTCTTCCATCACATAACCCAAAAGTAAGAGGAGTATTCCTCATTTCAGGACAGTGGGTGGAGCCATGCCAAAGTATACTATGCAAAGTTTGCCATGGTGCCATGGTGATTGGTAGGCATGGTGAAAGTTGGGTGTACCTAAAGAATGTGGTTTACTGGACACACCTTTTTACCCATAAGCTTCCTCCCAGCATTTGGTCACACAACATGGGAGCAGGGAGCTATATAATGTCCGGCATGTACCACTAACTGCTGTTCCTGCTCCGATCCATGTCTAAATGGTGAAGTATCTCCGCTCGGGGTCACCAGGCCAACATAGCTTATTACACATGGCCAGTTCTGTGTGGAATGGCACTTGCCATATGTTATCCATTCCTTCTCCTTCTTCCTGGCTTCCTAATTAGCTGGGAAAATGGCTCCATGCTGATTGGCTGGGATGCACCAATACTAGTACTCGTATTCACCGAAAAGCTCTTAAAAAAACCCACAGATACCGCAACAGTGCCGTAAGGAAACATGGAGCCGCCCAGCATGGCTCGCCACCCAGCTTCCTGGCCGACTCCATGCTATTTGGCCGGCTCCATGCTGATTGGCTGGGTAGCCGGCTTCCTGGTCAATCCGCATGGAGCCATGCAATCAAGAAGCCGGGCGGTGGGTAATGACATGCTGCCCGGCTTCATGATTGCCCGGTGCCCAAAGACAGAGGATGCAGTGTGAGTACAGGGTATCATGGACCTGTCACCTGGGGGAACTGAAACTTCATCAAGAAGCAGCATCCATTGTAAGGCTGGGCACACACCTTACAACCATCGCAAGACTTTTGTCTTGCGATGGTTGTAAGGTACTTAAAAAAACGTACGATCTGCCCATCTTGGACAGGCAGATCGTACTTGCGATGATCGCAAGCGTGCCCCCCATCCGGCTTTTATCGTACGAACATGCCACACACCCGCCGAACATCGTACGATGCTCTGCGGGTTTTCGAACATGTTCGTAAGTTAAAAGTCGCGCGACCTTACAGTAGTAGAGGTCGCACAGCTTCCACACACCTTACGATAATCGTACGATCGCGGGATTTCGCGAGGTTATCGTACGATTATCGTAAGGTGTGTGGGGACCTTAAAGTGATTTCGGCAGAATTTAAAACAGCTGAAAACCTTTTGACTTTAATATCACTTTAATGATTTATTTTGTTGCTTCCCAATGTACTCCAATCAGACGACATTATCCGCTATGCTCAGCCAGGTTTCAAGTGGCGAGGCTTCCCTTCCTTATCTTCTTGCGCTCGTCCTCTCCGTTCAGGACGGTTTTCCGAAATGTTCCGTCAATAAGCAAACAGGACTTTGTACACAAACAGTGACGAGACGTGACTCATTGTTCACGGCGTGCCGGGATTCTGCAACTTCCTGCCAGATCCAACCTGTGACGCAGATGTGTAAGTGGTTCATCCCTAAAATAATCTGTGCCTTGTGAAATCTGTGTCAGTGAATGTTCGCGATGATAACTCCGGAGGTGTCGGCTTTCACATTGCGAATCTGCAATGCTTAGAGGAAAATTAAATCCAATCAATGATCTTATTTGCTCTTTTTTTGTCCATTTAATACGCCATTGAAAGTGTTTTATCTGTTCAAAGGGTCAAAAAAATAAAATACCCGTTGATCCTGCCAGAGCCATAGCTAGCTCCTTTTGCGCCCGAGGCAAGAACAGAAAATTGTGCCCCACAACAGACGTGTTATGTCACCCTACGCCACGCACGAGCGGCGTCATGTGACGTCATGCGCCCCGCCTCCAGGATGGCGGCAGCAAATAGCATAAAAATTTGTTTCATTTGACGAAACTAATGAAAACATTTTTCGTTTCCGGTGCGTGTGTGTGTTCTGGGGGCTTCGAGGAAATGTCAGGGGTCTAAACAGAGTCCCTCACTCGCCCCATGGTAGCTACAACCCTGAATCCTGCCAAAAATCTACTGAGCTGATAACTTCCTGTACACTCCGCCTGTGCTGACTGTTGTCACTTAGCATTATTTCCAGTGATCTCTAAGGACTACAGAAACCCCAGCCTTCTTTATTGTGATGAAGACCAAAAAAAAAGAGAGGTTTCTATAGTCCCGTCCTGTTTCTGTTTTCATGGAACACTACAAAGAGTGAGCGAAGTCACCCTAGAACAGGAAGTGTGTTATTCAGTCGTCAGTCGAAATTTTGTTTGGTTTTAACATTTGATTTTGGAATGAATGGAGTTTTCTGAATGGTAAAACATTCGAATTTCAGGCACTTTTCATGCTTCGATTTTTTTTCATCACTACGGTCGTTGATTTGGCCTCATTAACTATTGGAAAATTGAACGAATGTTCTGAAAACAAAATTCTGCTGGTGTATGGCTTTAGGTGAATCTGTTTTATAGTTGGAGGGTGGGATGAGGGGAGGAAGTCAGCAATTCTGTGTGCACATAGACTTTAGACATGTGCCATCGTTGCCTTCAGAATCAGAATTGGGAAGAATTTTCCGAAATTCGGACATTCAGACACATCCGAATTTCCGAATCCCAATGCATCCAAATGTGTTCCGAATCCGAATTTCGGTTTCTAAGTTTCGGCTCCTGTCCAAATTTCGTTCAAAAATGAAACTGAATCGGACATATGACTTTCCTGGCCAATCAGATGTGTTTTCCGGTTTAATGCATCCGAATGGGTCTGAACACAAATTTTTGTTATGACAACATGGGAGCCATCTGATTGGCCAAAAAAAGTAACATGTCGTAATGAAAATTTGTGTTCAGTATAAACATATAATACTAAAGCTGAGGCTCCCAGACCCGAATGGCAATCGGTATCCGAATTTCGCAATTGCATTCATTTATGTTGGATTGTTCACCCACTAATAGGGAACGTGAGCTGGGATTAGACCGTCGTGAGACAGGTTAGTTTTACCCTACTGATGAGGCGTTGTCGCAATAGTAATTCTGCTGTACAGTATATGGCTCCCAGACCCGAATGGCATTTGGGAG
>NW_017306568.1:77710-79567 GCF_000935625.1 Nanorana parkeri
TATATATATATATATATATATTACTAAAGCTGAGGAAGGAGCTACCGAATGCAGTTTGGAAATTCGGATCCCGAATGTCATTCGGGTCTAGGAGATTCAGCTTTAGTATTAATATCTGTATCTGGTTTTCTGTGGTATTCACAACGAATATTCGTAAACTCATCCGAAACTAACGAAAATCGGATTTCGTTTGAATCCGAAACCTGAACCGAATTGAATTTCAGATCCAAATCCTGAATTCCGAAATAACATAATTTTTCCGCAGCTTACAAGTGTTATAGAATTCCATGGCTCCCATATATGGATTTCATGTATGAATATTTATCCGGAGTTCGGCTTTAAGTACACTTGATGCCATTTCTGAGACAAGACAGAACCCCCTCCAATGGACAGGTTTATGTGCTTCACCTGGGACCCTGGATTCCAAACCGACCCAACCTAAAGCCTCCTGAAACATGCCAGAGACCGGGGTCAGGAATGGGTTATGACCTTATTGCAGTTGCTGCTTCATCTGAAATGAACATAGAAATTCTTTGCATTGTTTGCATGACCCCGGCACTGTATATCCATCATTCCTTGGAGCTTCATTGGGAAGCTGCATGTGTTACTGGCTGTGAGTAATTCAGGGCTGGTCTATGGGAAAGGACAAAGTGCGACAAGGACACAGAGGAGAGTCCTCCGCACCCTCCGAGAAAATGTCAGCTGGCAAACTTTGTTCACGCTGTGAATAGCAACAAAGTGGAACTCGGTGATTTCCAAAGAGACCAATAAAAGGGGCCATAAATCTTCAATATTACTATTTACAGTCAGGGCCCCACACGGGTCACTTTATTGTGTTTAAAGGTCACTTTTCAGGTTCTTAAAAAAACATTTATAGATTAGTTATAGAGATCCCTCGCAACCTTACAACGTGAGAAAGAGGGACGCTTTGACATCAAAAAGATAACGTGTGGCGCTGCAGTGAACAGGGGGCATGGCGCCATTGCGGTGAATATCTGGCGTGGCAATATTACATAGAGTCTTAGCACCCTTGCAGTATGCACCGCACATATATGACGCAGTCCATGTATACGTACTGCACTCTTTAAAAAAGAAGAAAATGATTATTTATTAGGGATACATCCATACCGGTTTTCCGGTATCGAGTACCGATATTTACAGGGCTTGAAAATTCCACTCGTCCTCTCGTCTGTGACGAGAGGACGCTGGAGCTGGACGAGTAGCTTCCTGGCCCGTCATTGTAATTAAACGGCCGGCTGGGAGCTTCACATTCAAGCGTTCTGGCGTCTCTAGAGAAGCCCGATCGTTTGCATTAGCTGCGGTTTTCCCCACCCCCGCAGCCGCCGCTGTCAGTGACATTGCCGATCCCGAGATCCGCTGTGCCAGGTGCGGCCGGGACCAGCACGGCAGCTCTGTGACAGGAGATCAAAGGGAGATCGGTACATGATCCCCCTTTGATCTCCTCTCCGTCCCCGAATGCAGGAAGTGATGTATATTACGTTACCTCCGCATTCGGCGGTCATTCCCAGCTACAGAAGCTGGTGAAGCAAATCTGTGTACTCTCTGTCAGCCACCCGGTCTCGGACAGTTTTCGGAGAGAGGAGGGGACTAGTCGGCATACCTTATCCTACCAAGTGAACGTCCCCTCCCCTCTCTGCTGGCGTCCATCACCAAAATGGCCACCAGCAGGTATCACTAAGATGACCGCGCATGTGCAATGACGTCAGGCCCGGATTTCCCACAAGGCCACCGAGGCCAGGCCTCGGGGCGGCAGAGCGCAGAGGGCGGCAGCGGTGACCTTGTGGGAAGTTGCGGGCTCCGGTGTAAGGTGTCCGCCGGGCCGCAAACTACGGAGCC
>NW_017306568.1:79606-82791 GCF_000935625.1 Nanorana parkeri
AGTCTTGGGACGCCCCTGTGAATCTCATCTCTTTAGAAGAGCTCCAGAAGGGTTCTAACCCTTCACTACTCTAACCAAAACTGCAAAAAAAGTTTTGCCTACAGACTCTTTTTAACTCTTTGAGTGATAATGAGTCCACCTTTGTAAATGGTAGCTGCAAGTTGATTGTGGTGCTCATGACGTGTTGTGGAGTACATTCAATTGTGTAACCTGTGACAAACCTGGTCAGATGATTGAGTGACTGACGACCACCACATGGTCTGATGTCATCTGTGTGTAAGGGGTTCGTGGCAAAGTTTGGCCCCATTGCCTCCAAAGTAGTGTAACAACAAAGGTCCTGCAATCAGGAGAAAGGTTGTGGGGTGGAGAAGGTTATTCTGGGTAGGCAGTCATGGGAGTAACACCTTTCTCTGAGATTATTACGGGAGCTTGGGGCGGGGAACGTGTTCCCCGGGGATTCCCTGTGATCTGAGATGTTGAAAAGACTCCCATGGAGAAGGACCGCTGGACAGCAAGCAATACATCAACTAAAGTAGAAGTGTATGTACACCCTAACAATGAACTTCTCTTTATTGTTCCCTTTTGATCTGTTACATAAACCATTGAAAGAGTTTTTTTTTCTGTTCAGTAAATGCAGTTCAGTAAAATACAACCTACAAAGTAAAGGTTCTGCCCCGACCTACATCACTGACCTCATCTCAAAATATCACCCAAACCGTCCTCTCAAGACCTCCTGCTCTCTAGCTCTCTCATTAGTCTACAGGACTTCTCCAGAATGTCCCCCATCCTCTGGAACTCCTTACCCCATTCTGTCCGCCTATCTCCTATGCTGCCCACATTTAGGGGATCCTTAAAAACCCATCTCTTCAGGGAAACCTATCTCATCGCAACATAACTGCCTTTTACTTCCTCTAATAACTCAACCCAAACAATTATTACCTTTTGTATCACTTGCCCCTTCTACTAGATTGTAAGCTCTCACAAGCAGGGCCCTCCTAACCCTATTGTTCTGAAACTGTATTGTACTGTAAATTGTATTGTAACTCTACTGTCTCCACTATTTTTTAAAGCGCTGAGCAAATTGTTGGCGCTATATAAATCCTGTATAATAATAATAATAATAATAATGCAGAAAATACTTTTTGAGCTGGCCAGAAATGTTGTGAGCTGATAACTTCCTGTGCTCTCTGCATGTGCTGCACTCTTACCAGTTAGATTGTTTCCCAGTTATCTCTGTAGACTTTGGAACACCTTACCCTATGATATGGAGAAGAGAAGGGAGGATGTTTTGTAGTCCTGTCCTATGGTGGCAATGCTGCTGCTCTATACATATGAGGGATGCACTGATACCGAAACTAGTATTGGTATCGGTGCCGATACAGAGTATTTGGGCGAATGCTTCGATACTGGCACTTCCGGTTTGAGGTAGATATCCTCTGACTGGCAGTGCTGTGAGGGAACATGGAACCGGCTTTCTGGGCCAATCAGGAAGCCTGGCGGTTGGTAATGACCTGCCTCCCGGCTTCCTGATTGGCCCTGGAAGCTGGCTCCATGCTGATTGGCTAGGAAGCCGACTTCCTGGCCAATCAGCTTGGAGCCGGCCAAACAGCATGGAGCCGGCTTCCCGGGCAATCAACAAGCCAGTTGGCCGGTATTGACAAGCCGTCCCTTTCACCTATATGATGCAACTATTCTCCAATTCAGTTCACTTTCCAGTTCAGCTATGTTGTCCTAGATTGTTCACTTCTCCTGCCTTCTCCAAACTCCTCACCCTTTTGTGAATAACCCTTTTAGACATCGCCCAGGGCAGGAACCTTATATAGTGACACCTGCAGGGCAATAAATTAGGGCTGGTAATGATTAAAATTTTCGTGTTCGATTAATCGAAACATTTTTTAATCGATTAATTTCAAATAATTATAACGCACATACAGATCCAACTACATGGGTCTATACACATACAGCACAGCAATGAAGTAATAAAATGAACTAAGATCACACTAATCCAGCACGTTATTAATCTCACGTGCTCCACTCAATATGGCCGCCGCTTGAGTGGGGCAACTCAGAATAATAACGTGCTGGATGAGTGTGATCCTTGTTCATTTTATTACTTCATTGCTGTGCTGTATGTGTATAGGCCAATGCCTTGGCTGGCGCTCGTGCAGAAAGTTTCTTGGGGAAACTCACCGGCCCAAGTGGCTCCGTCGGCTAACGAAGTGGCTCCGTCGATGTCCGTGACGTCACCGAACTCCTCCCCCTTCCCTTCGTTAGCCGACGAAGCTACTTGGGGAAGGGGGGAGGAGTCCGGTGACGTCGATGTCCGTGACGTCACCGGATCGCCGACGGGACTCCCAGGAGCCGGTGGAGAGGTGAGTGTTTTCATTAGCGATCAAAATAATTTTAATCGATCAAAAAGTTTAACGATTAATCGAGAAATTAATCTTTAATTTCCACAGCCCTACAATAAATAGCTACTAGTTTCTAGCCACCTTTCTTTGTAGCTCTGAGATGTCATGTGACAGGATGACCAGAGCCACAAAGGATGCCAAGACTGAAAAGGTGTGTCAATAAACCAGGTACATTTGCTCCTACCAGGAAAGGTCTAGGTGCCAGGTGGCCTAGCTTGTCCCCTTGGCCAAAGTTCTCTAAGTAAGTACATTCCAAGAGGAGAATGTATAAGGCCTTTGGAGATGATCAGTGATCACTATCCAAATCCTGCCGCCTTCACCTTCGTAACATCTCCAAAATACGCCCCTTCCTCACCAATGACACCGCAAAACTACTCATCCACTCCCTTGTTATATCTCGTCTTGACTATTGCAACTCCCTCCTCATTGGCCTTCCACTACACAGGCTATCCCCCCTTCAGTCTATCATGAATGCTCCTGCTAGACTCATCCACCTAACCAACCGCTCAGTGTCTGCAGCCCCCCTCTGCCAATCCCTGCACTGGCTTCCAATAGCCCAAAGGATAAAATTCAAAATATTAACAATCAGTTACAAAGCCATCCACAACTCCGCCCCCGGCTATATCTCAAACCTGGTCTCAAAGTATCACCCTAAGCGTCGGCTCCGCTCATCCCAAGACCTCATGCTTTCCAGCTCCCTTGTCAACTCCTCCCATGCTCGCCTTCAGGACTTCTCTAGAGTCTCTCCCATCCTCTGGAATTCTTTACCCCAAC
>NW_017306568.1:84516-91495 GCF_000935625.1 Nanorana parkeri
AGCCGGCTTCCCGGGCAATCAACAAGCCAGTTGGCCGGTATTGACAAGCCGTCCCTTTCACCTATATGATGCAACTATTCTCCAATTCAGTTCACTTTCCAGTTCAGCTATGTTGTCCTAGATTGTTCACTTCTCCTGCCTTCTCCAAACTCCTCACCCTTTTGTGAATAACCCTTTTAGACATCGCCCAGGGCAGGAACCTTATATAGTGACACCTGCAGGGCAATAAATTAGGGCTGGTAATGATTAAAATTTTCGTGTTCGATTAATCGAAACATTTTTTAATCGATTAATTTCAAATAATTATAACGCACATACAGATCCAACTACATGGGTCTATACACATACAGCACAGCAATGAAGTAATAAAATGAACTAAGATCACACTAATCCAGCACGTTATTAATCTCACGTGCTCCACTCAATATGGCCGCCGCTTGAGTGGGGCAACTCAGAATAATAACGTGCTGGATGAGTGTGATCCTTGTTCATTTTATTACTTCATTGCTGTGCTGTATGTGTATAGGCCAATGCCTTGGCTGGCGCTCGTGCAGAAAGTTTCTTGGGCAAACTCACCGGCCCAAGTGGCTCCGTCGGCTAACGAAGTGGCTCCGTCGATGTCCGTGACGTCACCGAACTCCTCCCCCTTCCCTTCGTTAGCCGACGAAGCTACTTGGGGAAGGGGGGAGGAGTCCGGTGACGTCGATGTCCGTGACGTCACCGGATCGCCGACGGGACTCCCAGGAGCCGGTGGAGAGGTGAGTGTTTTCATTAGCGATCAAAATAATTTTAATCGATCAAAAAGTTTAACGATTAATCGAGAAATTAATCTTTAATTTCCACAGCCCTACAATAAATAGCTACTAGTTTCTAGCCACCTTTCTTTGTAGCTCTGAGATGTCATGTGACAGGATGACCAGAGCCACAAAGGATGCCAAGACTGAAAAGGTGTGTCAATAAACCAGGTACATTTGCTCCTACCAGGAAAGGTCTAGGTGCCAGGTGGCCTAGCTTGTCCCCTTGGCCAAAGTTCTCTAAGTAAGTACATTCCAAGAGGAGAATGTATAAGGCCTTTGGAGATGATCAGTGATCACTATCCAAATCCTGCCGCCTTCACCTTCGTAACATCTCCAAAATACGCCCCTTCCTCACCAATGACACCGCAAAACTACTCATCCACTCCCTTGTTATATCTCGTCTTGACTATTGCAACTCCCTCCTCATTGGCCTTCCACTACACAGGCTATCCCCCCTTCAGTCTATCATGAATGCTCCTGCTAGACTCATCCACCTAACCAACCGCTCAGTGTCTGCAGCCCCCCTCTGCCAATCCCTGCACTGGCTTCCAATAGCCCAAAGGATAAAATTCAAAATATTAACAATCAGTTACAAAGCCATCCACAACTCCGCCCCCGGCTATATCTCAAACCTGGTCTCAAAGTATCACCCTAAGCGTCGGCTCCAATCTTCCCAAGACCTCCCGCTCTCCAGCTCCCTTGTCAACTCCTCTCATGCTCGCCTCCAGGACTTCTCTACAGTCTCTCCCATCCTCTGGAATTCTTTACCCCAACCTGCCCGTCTATTGCCCACCTTGACTGCCTTTAGGCGATCCCTAAAGACTCATCTCTTCAGGGAAACCTATCTCACCTCAACCTAACCGCTTGACTATCACGTTCTCAAACAATTCATCCCCACGCAGCTCCCTCCTCCTGTATCACTTCCCCCTCCCTTTTAGATTGTAAGCCCTCAGGGGCAGGGCCCTCCTTACCATCTTGTCTTGAATTTTATTGTGATTGTAATGTCTTCCCTATATTGTAAAGCGCTGCGCAAACTGTTGGCGCTATATAAATCCTGTATAATAATAATAATAATAATCAGTGAGGCAAAATAGGAGAAGGTCAGTCCATGTCTGTAGAAGATGGGGTTGAGTGCTGAGAGAGCCCAATGGGTGGTGCAGGATATAGCCCAGGATCACTGGCTAAGTGTGCAGCCCTGAAGCTCTTGGAGAGGGTGCAAATGACCTAGGTTTAAAGGATATACAGTATGTGCGTAACTGCGTATGATGTTTCTCCCTCTCACTTCAGGCTCTCTGGGTTTTCCATTAAAAGTCTCCCGATCTCCATGAATACTGTCCACATATAGATGATAGGATAGCTGCATCACTAATCCAAGCCAAGCCATGTCTATAAACCTCAGTATGAGAACAGAACTGAACATCTCCTCGAACAATAGTGTGTTCCCTCTCACCTATATGATGCGACTATTGTAGCCGCATTAGAAAGGCATCATAGCACACTCACAAACCAGCATGTAAAACAACTTGTCTCACCACTAAGGACAATGACAGAGGTTTGGATACACGTCTTCTGCAAAGGATGTGTAAGCCGCACTGCCGCGCCAAGGCACCTCTTATAGTGCGGTCCTAACTCTAAACTATGAGAGTCTCCATCTTGGAGCACATGGGGGCAGAAGATATCAAATTGGGTGCAGGCCTGTCAGGAGGACGCCCCACCTCCATAAAGGTACAGAACCCAAAGGATAAAATTCAAAATATTAACAATCAGTTACAAAGCCATCCACAACTCCGCCCCCGGCTATATCTCAAACCTGGTCTCAAAGTATCACCCTAAGCGTCGGCTCCAATCTTCCCAAGACCTCCCGCTCTCCAGCTCCCTTGTCAACTCCTCTCATGCTCGCCTCCAGGACTTCTCTACAGTCTCTCCCATCCTCTGGAATTCTTTACCCCAACCTGCCCGTCTATTGCCCACCTTGACTGCCTTTAGGCGATCCCTAAAGACTCATCTCTTCAGGGAAACCTATCTCACCTCAACCTAACCGCTTGACTATCACGTTCTCAAACAATTCATCCCCACGCAGCTCCCTCCTCCTGTATCACTTCCCCCTCCCTTTTAGATTGTAAGCCCTCAGGGGCAGGGCCCTCCTTACCATCTTGTCTTGAATTTTATTGTGATTGTAATGTCTTCCCTATATTGTAAAGCGCTGCGCAAACTGTTGGCGCTATATAAATCCTGTATAATAATAATAATAATAATCAGTGAGGCAAAATAGGAGAAGGTCAGTCCATGTCTGTAGAAGATGGGGTTGAGTGCTGAGAGAGCCCAATGGGTGGTGCAGGATATAGCCCAGGATCACTGGCTAAGTGTGCAGCCCTGAAGCTCTTGGAGAGGGTGCAAATGACCTAGGTTTAAAGGATATACAGTATGTGCGTAACTGCGTATGATGTTTCTCCCTCTCACTTCAGGCTCTCTGGGTTTTCCATTAAAAGTCTCCCGATCTCCATGAATACTGTCCACATATAGATGATAGGATAGCTGCATCACTAATCCAAGCCAAGCCATGTCTATAAACCTCAGTATGAGAACAGAACTGAACATCTCCTCGAACAATAGTGTGTTCCCTCTCACCTATATGATGCGACTATTGTAGCCGCATTAGAAAGGCATCATAGCACACTCACAAACCAGCATGTAAAACAACTTGTCTCACCACTAAGGACAATGACAGAGGTTTGGATACACGTCTTCTGCAAAGGATGTGTAAGCCGCACTGCCGCGCCAAGGCACCTCTTATAGTGCGGTCCTAACTCTAAACTATGAGAGTCTCCATCTTGGAGCACATGAAGCCACATCACACGTAGGGTTTGCACTTCGCATCTACGGACTTGTTCTATACAAGTTCATCCATCTCTGAATGATTCCATGGAGCGTGACCGGCTTTTCAGTCTTTTATTTTACACCACGGTAAAGCTTTTGACTCGTTCTTCTCCCATGAATCAATAAAAAGGGAAAGAATTCATCAAAGATCGACAAAAAGAAAAATACCGGCAACACCTACTGTACCTTCAAACGCCTAATGACAAAACTAGTCTGCGAGGAGCAGAACAGAATGTGTTTGTGAAGCACTGAAGATACTCAGAGTTATGTATACAGTATATGTACGCTATTTGGATTCGAGCACAGACATCTCTCCAATTCTATTGTGTTTGTGAAGCCGGCGCTCATTGCAGGATGCTCAGGCAATCTTATTGAAAGGGGATTTTGGCGGTTATTGCTTATCTTCAGATACAATAAGATAAAAAGACAGGAGGTTCGTCTGCGAGGGAGAAAAAGATGATTATAGATATTCTTTATTCTACATGCAGCATTCAAGGGGACATTTACCTTCTTTTGTAGAAAAAGATAAATGGTGGGAATGACTTGTAGATGGATTGCCTGCATTACTATTGAATGTCATTTACTGACCTTGGGTACCCATATACCCCCATGTCTCCCAATTTGACCGGATGATCATCTGCAGCAGATACCATTGTGGACAGGTAAAGCGGACCTTCACCCATGAAAAGAACTATTTCTCACCTGCCTCCTTCCCCCTCCATCTTACCCAATTGTCGAAAAAGACGTCCACTTCCTGAATCCTCGCTTAGGTGAAGATGATATAGTCCGGCGGCCCACTGCCTCCCTGGATATCTACATCACACATCCGAGGAGGCAGCTTGTGAGATCTTGTGATGCTTGTATATGCCATGGGTCCATTGACCTGGCAGAGAGGGTGGTCTGTGCATGCGCCGGATCTCGATTCAGGATGGCGAGCAGAGCGAGGAGAACTTCACCTGCAAGGAAGACAATGCTGGACCAGTAAGTATGTTTTCTTCTCTTTTTCATTAAGGGACAATTTTTAAAGATTTGATTTTTCATTTTGGGCTCTTTAAAGTGTATGTAGAGCCAATTTTTGTCTGTGTCTGTTAGAGCTGGTGACTATTCTTAGGGATGCACCGATACCGGTATTTCGGTACTGAGTACGAGTAGCGATATATTTTTTTCCGGTACTCGCTGATACCGAATACCGAGTACCCGGAAGTCCAATTCAGGAAGCCAGGCGGCGTGTAATGACTCGCCACCCGGCTTCCCGATTAGAAGGTGACGAGAAAGCATGGAGCCAGCTTTCTGGCCAATCATTACACGGCGCCCGGCTTCCTGATTGGCCAGTTCCCTGACTAATCAGGAAGCCGGGCAGCACGTCATTACACGCTGTCTGGCTTTCTGATTGGCCGGGAAGCCGGCTCCATGCTCCCTCGTCACTTGTGACGAGGGAGCATGGAGCCGGCTTCCCGGCCAATCAGGAAGCTAGGCAGCGTGTAATGACGTGCTGCCCGGCTTCTTGACAACGGAAGTATCAGGCTAGGCATCGGAGCATTTGGGCGAGTACGAGCACTCGCCCAAATACTTGGCATCGGCACCAATACTGGTATCGGTATCGGTGCATCCCTAACTTTTATCTCTGGTACAGAAAGCAAAAGTGGTAAACCCAAAATGTTTAAATTATCGCAGGGACAGGGGGTGAGAAGAAATCTTCCAATGGGGAAACCTGTTCTGGTGACAACTAAAAGGGCATTTCCCATCACTTTGGAGATATCTAAACTTACTTCCTGTTGTGTCTCTGGGAAGAGAGATCTCTCTAATGGGAGACAAATGGGAAAAAAAAACCTAACAAGTAAGTCATACAGCAATCGCCTGCTGTTAAAAGCGGTACCAAGAGCAGCCGTGTTCTTGTTTTAACCACTTCCGAGGGCCACCGTCTATAGACGTACTGCGGCCTGGAAGTGGTTAAAGTGACATTAAAGTTAAAAAATGTTATCTCTCCACCCAATGTTAGTGTCAGCACTTACCTTCACTGATGTCTCTTAATCCGATCTTCTTTCCTGATGTTTTCATCTGTCCCTCCAGCGGTGCGGCGGGTCTCCGATCCAGCGCTGACTCCTCTGTCATTGCTGGCACTTCCTGTCCCACAGTGTCTGCATGCAGGTGCATGCGTCCGTATACAACGCACCGCCGGTAGTTCCGCCACTGTCGGCCACCATTGTGTCTGCAGACAAGGAAATCTCAAAGTCTGCTTCCTACTTTGCAGTGCCGCACAATGGTTGTGCCCAACTGCTGCTTCTCCCAGTACCAGTCTGTTGGTTGGACCAACCCATCAAAAACAATGCACCTCCTGTGTGGCAATCACAAAGCCTTTACAGGTAAAAGTCTGTGAAGGTTCTCATTCATGCAGGTCATGGTATATCTGTAAGAAATAAGTCAAGGCAAGCTGTATTTTTCTTGAAGACGTTTCACTGGTCATCTGACTAGCTTTCTCCGGTCTTCGTACACATCATTCTGAATTTGGAAAGCTGGTTGGATGACCAGTGAAACATCTTCAAGGAAAATACAGCAAAACCGGTTGTTTCGACTTATTTCTTACAGATTTATAGGTAAAACAGTTTGTGTATACAGGTATGTACAGTATATAGCACAGTCAATTTATACAGTGCATTACACAGTGCACATTCACATAAGTCCCTGCCAGGGCCGGCGTTACCGTAAGGCAGGTCAGGCGGCCGCCAGAGGGCGCCAGCGGGAGGGGGCGGAAAAATCATAGCACAGCCGCAAACATAGATGTAATGGATGGTGTGAATGTCGGGCTCCGGGCTTCTGCTGCAATGAACTCAGTTCAGCTTCGCCCCGCCCCCTGTACTCATTTTGGAGCCGCTCTGCCGGCACTGTTGTTGTTACATGCCGCCTTCTCTGGAGCCTCAGACTACCTCCTTGGGGCCACTCTCTGAGTCCCTGCACTGTGGGAGGAGCCGTTCTCTCTTCACTGCCTCCTGGTCTCGATCTGCTGGTACTAGTGTGTGTCTGTCTGTGTGTGTCACTGTGTTCATGTATGTATGTATGTGTGTGTGTGTGTGTGTCACTGTGTTTGTTTATGTATGTATGTATGTATGTATGTCACTGTGTTTATGCATGTATCACTGTGTTCATGAATGTATGTGTGTGTGTGTCACTGTGTTCATGAATGTATGTGTGTGTGTGTCACTGTGTTCATGAATGTATGTGTGTGTGTGTCACTGTGTTCATGTATGTGAGGCGGGAGGGGGCGTGGTGGTGCATTGTATTCAATGGCACCGCTTCCACGCCCCCGC
>NW_017306568.1:91537-152815 GCF_000935625.1 Nanorana parkeri
CCTGGTCCCTGCTGTCAAGATGCTTACAATCTAAGGTCCCTATACATAGACACAGGGCTGATTTAGACAGGAGCCAATTAACCTTCTAGCATGTCTCATGGAGAGTGGGGGAGATAGGGTCCTGACCGGGATTTCAACTGGGGACCCCCCAGTGCTACAAAGCAGAAGTGTTAACCACTAAGCCATGACAGTATGTTCTTTTTAGACAGCAGCCACAGAATGAATAGGCAAGCCTGTCCCCTGCCAGCATGCTGCAAAGAAGGACCCATGCTCTTCCCTCTCACCCTGGTGTGGAAGCAGCGGCCTCTCTTCAGAGGTCTTCACACCCCCTATAGCTCTACAATCAAGCAAGCTCATGCTCCCTGCTGATTGGAAAGCTTTAGCAGGGGCGAGTGTTGGACCACTGCAGAGAGACCACCGATTCCACACAGTAAGGATCCTTCTCTGCAGCACGCTCCCAGGGGAACAGGCCTGCCTATTCATTCTGTGGCTGCTTTCTAAAAATATCATACTGTAAGACTTTGCGCTCCTTTTGTCTTGATGGACCTGAAATGGATTTAGCTGATGTAAACATTAATTTTAATTGGGTTTATAGAAAGGGAGTAACCATTGCACACCTAAGTAATATTTAGGTACGTGAACTGAAGGTTATAATAAGGAAATGATCTTAGCATGAAATAACAAACCTAGGTACAGGGCCGAAGCTGGGGGGGGGAGGGGGCATGTGCCCCGGGTGCCGCTTTAGGAGGGGCGCCACTAGGTGTGTGGATGGAGAATTTCTCCCTTGGGGGGAGCAACTCTGAGCCTTTGTCCTGGGTTACAGAATGTCCAGCTTCCCTACTGCATCAGTATAACAACTGATTTCAGTGGCGTCCCAGGAGGGGTGCGGGGGGTGCGGCCCGCACCCGGTTGCCACCATTGGAGGGGTGACACCAAAATGACTCACAGTCATTTTGGTGTCACCCCCCTCTGAAAAGTCGAGCGCTCGGTCATGGATCGAACGCCTGACAGTATCAGGAGAGAGGAGGGGACCCGGCGGCATACCTTATCCCACCGTGTGACTGTCCCCTCCTGCATGCGCAGTGACGTCTCGGCGGGGTGACACTCGGTTACCGCACCGGGTGTCACCCAGCCTCGGGACGCCCCTGACTGATTTATCTTAGTGAATTGACGTCTATGCCAATAATCTTAGTTCTTATCTACGTCTCGGTTGTGGATTCAGCCACCTGATTGGAGCTTTCCCCTTTAACCGCATTTTCCCATTAATTGAAGACGACTCCCTTTTGCTCGTTGCTGCAGAGCCATCACTTGGACGGGCTCCAGCTCTTTGCTGAATTCATTCTGTCTCTTCAGCACATTCTAAAATTATAGCTACAGAGAACAGTGTTATGATGACCCTGTAACACGTATGACCCAGATAGAAAAGTGTTTCATGTTCTCTGGCTCATCGATGTAAGAGTGGCTGCGCGGCATCCCGGCCCCTTCTGGATCTAAAATGGTGAAAAGAGAGAATTATTCAGGAACGCTGCATGCCTTATATATGGTAACGCTATCATTTGAAAGGGGCTTTCCGATCACGATCATGATTATAAAGCCTTGAGATACATACAGGGTGCATAGTCTATGTGCTGAGTATAGGCTCATTCACGCCGGGGGCATTGAGCAGCTTTGATTATCTAGATCAATGCAGGCTCATGGACACAATTGTTCTCTATGTGCTCCATTCCCACCATACAAGTGCGACGCCCAATAATGCTCCATGTCCCAACTTTTCCCTTGAGATTGATAACACAACCATCCATCCCTCCCCCCATGTCAAGGTCCTAGGTGTCATTCTTGACTCGGACCTCACCTATTTGCGCTCTTCAAAAGATCTTCTGCTTTCCAGCTCCCTCGTCAACTCCTCCCATGCTGGCCTCCAGGACTTCACTAGAGTCTCTCCCATCCTCTAGAACTCTTTACCCCAACCTGTCTGTGTATCTCCCACTCTGACTGCCTTTAGGCGATCCGCTAAGACTCATCTCTTCAGGGAAGCCTATCCCACCTCAACCTAACCACTCAACCATCACGTTTTCAAACAATTCATCCCCACACAGCTCCCTCCTCATGTATCACTTCCCCCTCCCTTTTAGATTGTAAGCCCTCAGGGGCAGTGCCCTCCTTACCATCTTGTCTTGAATTGTATTGTGATTGTAATGTCTTCCATATATTGTAAAGTGCTGCGCAAACTGTTGGCGCTATATAAATCCTGTACACTAATAATAATAATAATGTCTGCATCTCTTCCCTTTTTGCATTGTGCTAAGGCAGCACATTGGCTGGCAACGCAACACAAGCTCCCAAAAAATTGACATGCGCCATTTTTGGCAACGCAGGCCACTACATTGCACGCTACTTGGGATGTAGCTTATTCTTTTATCCTCTAATGCCATACTGTGTTAGACGTTTCACTGACAGCTTCACTTTAAATAGACCGCACATTATCTGCGGCTGCCGAAAGGCTGCCCATAGATAAAATGCTGACATCACATTAACATGCTGGCAAGCTGAGGCGTGATTGGCGATTAGGTGCAAGTGAATTACTGAACGCACTGTGAACAGGGTTTATCTTCTTTGGCAGAGCCCTGTTCTGGGCACGGCCCTCTATCATTAGCGCATAAAACCCGCCAGGTTACGTGTAATCTGGTTAAAGTTGCAACATCAAGAGTGAATGGAATCCGGAACAATCAGTAAGCCATTGAATTTTATAGGCAGTAAAATACTTTATACGTTTGTCAGGGTTGTTAAATGCCCTCCGGGGGATGTGGAAGGCTGACAAGCCACTGCTTTTCGAGGAGGAAATGGCATTTCCCTATGTGGGATGCCCA
Organism: Nanorana parkeri; assembly: GCF_000935625.1. NCBI lineage: Eukaryota > Metazoa > Chordata > Amphibia > Anura > Dicroglossidae > Nanorana > Nanorana parkeri. Next base: position 94,405 of record NW_017306568.1, read on the forward strand.
GGGAGACATATTCCTGCCCAGGAATCCCAAGATCAAATATACATACCCAGCAAACCCAGAGTCACAAAATCCTACACGGGAATCCCAGGGTCCCCAATCCCTACCCAGGAATCCTAGAGTCATATATTCATACCCATGAATCTCAGGGTCACACATCACTACCCAGGAATCCCAGGGTCACACATCCCTACCCAGGAATCCAAGGGTCACACATCCCTACCCTGGAATCCTAGAGTCATATATTCATACCCAGGAATCTCAGGGTCACACATCCCTACCCTGGAATCCTAGAGTCATATATTCATACCCAGGAATCTCAGGGTCACATATCCCAACCCAGGAATCTTAGAGTCATATATTCATACCCAGGAATCTCAGGGTCACACATCCCTACCCTGGAATCCTAGAGTCATATATTCATACCCAGGAATCTCAGGGTCACATATCCCTACCCAGGAATCTTAGAGTCATATATTCATACCCAGGAATCTCAGGGTCACACATCACTACCCAGGAATCCCAGAGTCATATATTCATACCCAGGAATCTCAGACTCACACATTACTACCCAGCAATCCCAGCGTCACACAACACTTCCCAGGTTGACGTATCTCTACCCAGCAATTCCAGGGTCACAAATCCCAACCAAGGAATCCCAGAGTCACATATTCATACCTAGGAATCTCAGACTCACACAATCCTACCAGGGCAATCCCAGAGTCACATATTCATATCCGGGAATCCCAGAGTCACATATTCATACCCGCGAATCCCAGAGTCACATATTCATATTCGGGAATCCCAGAATCACATATTCATATCCGGGAATCCCAGAGTCACATATTCATACCCGGGAATCCCAGAGTCACATATTCATACCCGGGAATCCCAGAGTCACATATTCATATTCGGGAATCCCAGAGTCAATGTTATTTTGTTTTATTAAAAGCTCTAACTTTAAAGTTAGAAAAAATGAACTCATGAAAAAACTCAAAACTTCCCTTGCACTGGGTCTCTCCCCACAATGCAAGGGTTAAAAGCTTGTTTTTGTCTAGAGCAACCGTTTCTCAATGGGAGTTCTGCAGTACCCTGGGGTGCTGGCTGGGTTTGTCAGGGGTGTCGTCAAAAAAACATGCTGTATCCAGTATTAATTCAATATGGGACACGGTTTGTCTTGTATTTTCGCACTCTGCCATGCTTTTCCATTGCGCAGGTGGACCACCCTCCAGCACAATAGAAATTATTGACATTAGTCCAGGGTGGGCATCCCAGCTTTCAGAAGAGGATGGAGGATCTGGAGTCCCCCTCCATCCAGACCTGCTCCTCCTCATGCCCTTTGCCATGCAAAGGTAGGACTCTGATGTGAAAGGGGGGGATACTAATATGTAGAGGCATTCTGAAGTGAAGGGGGACTCCTGATGTGAAGGGGGGGCTCTGATGTAAAAGGGGAGATTCTGATGAACTTTGATATGAAGGGGTCTCCTGATATGATGGGAACTCTGGTGTGAAGAGGCGAATGATGTGAAAGGGGCTCCTGGTGCAAAGGGGGATTCTGATGTAAAAGGGGAGACTCTGAAGTGAAGGGGGAACTTTAATATGAAGGGGGGCTTCTAATATGATGGGGACTCTGGTGTGAAGAGGCCAATGATGTGAAAGGAGCTCCTGATGTGAAGGGGGGGCTCTGATGTAAAAGGGGAGATTCTGATGAACTTTGATATGAATGGGTCTCCTGATATGATGGGGACTCTGGTGTGAAGAGGCCAATGATGTGAAAGGGGCTCCTGATGTAAAAGGGGAGACTCTGAAGTGAAGGGGGAACTTTTATATGAAGGGGGCTTCTGATATGATGGGGACTCTGATGCAAAGGGGGACTCTGATTTAAAATGGGGCAACTCTGATGTAAAGGGGGAGCTTTGATATGAAGGAGGGCTCCTGATGTGAAGGTAGGCCCTGATGTAAAAGGGGGGCTGTGGTGTGAATGGGGCTCCTGATGCGAAGGGGGACTCTGATGAAAAAGGGGGGGGGGGCCCTGATGTAAAAGAGGAGATTCTGATGAACTTTGATATGAAGGGGGTCTCCTGATATGATGGGGACTCTAAAGTGAAGGGGGGCAATGATGTGAAAGGAGCTTCCGATGCAAAGGGGGACTCATATTAAAAATGGGGAGACTCTGATTTAAAGGGGAGCTTTGATATGAAGGGCGGCTCCTGATAAGATGGGGGACTCTGATGTGATGATGGGCCCTGATGTAAAAGGGGGGCTGTGGTGTGAAATGGGCTCCTGGTGCGAAGGGAGACCCTGTTGAAAAAGGGGGAGACTCTGATGTTAAGGTGAGGATTCTGATGTGAAGGTGTCTCCTGATGTGAAGGAGGGACTCTAAAGTAAAAGGGGGGGGGGCTCTTATCTTGAAGCCGTTTTTCTTTATCTCATGTGCGGTGGAGTCCAAATGTTTAAATAAACTGAAAGCTAAACTTTCTCTTTTCTTTTCCACTGACTCAGTACTTTGCCTGAAGCCAGGAAACCAGCACAATACAAGCACCACACCCTGGACAAACAGCGCTCTATCCTGGAACAATAAGGTGACCCACTTTGCCTTCAGAGTTCACATCTTGTACTAATATCAGAGTGTCGAGTGTAACAGATCAAAGCCATCCCAACTTTCTACATTGCCATTATGTCATGGACCAAAGCGGATTCAGGTGACATTTTGTCTCCTGGTCTCGGTGGTAACACTGTGTATCCTGTGGTGTGTTTACAACCTATTAGACCTTGCTTTGTTCTCGTGATGTAACGTGAGAGAGCCGGAGTCATCAAAGTCCTTCCGTCTGTCACTCTGTACATAGCGTTGGTATTCAGTTGGTAATGTTCTGAAATAATTTCTGGAAATACTTTGCTGCCACATCTGGATCTTCATAATCATACGCGGGCTCTAGAGCTGTCATTGGAGGGTAACCTACTGTAGACACAAGTGATTTGTGACAACTTATGAATATCAGGGCAAAAAAAAAAAATCAGTGCATCTTTTCAAAAATACTATTCCCCATGTAATAGCCCTTTAAATATTCTGCAAGTAAGTAAAAATTCCCGTTGACCTGCCAGAAATACAGTGTGCGCCCAACTTCCTGAGCTGACAACACAGATTCACTGAGCAATGCCAAATCACCGCCCTATCACCATCCCTCTTCTACCCTCTGCACACACAGACACACATGCAGACACGCACAGACACAAACACACACACAACATTTGTTTCGGATGAAATGAACGGAAACTAAAAATGTTTTCATTAGTTTCGTCAAACGAAACAAATTTTTATGCTATTTTGGATTTGGCCACCCGTGCATTCTGCGCATGCGCGCCATTATTCTGGAGGCGGGACGCATGACGTCACGTACCGCACACGTCTGAAGGGGGCGGGGGGGGCACAATTTTCCGTTCTTGCCTCGAGCGCAAAAGGATCTAGCTACAGCTCTGGATCACATGCCCCTTATTAGAAAGAAATGTCAAAGGCTTTGCAAATGCGTTCCAGTCCCAGGAACGTGTGACATCTCCGTTCTAATTATGAGAACTTTAGAAGGACAAAACTCACATCCTCAACTTTAAAAAAAAAACCGAAACATTTCAAGAGTGCCATTAAGAAGCCCCTGTGAACATGTGTTTTGAAGCTGGAGACGTTTAAAGCCTCTATAACATTTGCATTCGCAATGAGAGACGCCTGGAATGCCGTACATGCTCAGACTGTAATAGCGCGGGAGGGTTTTTATAGCATTTTGATTGTCGGCACAGAAATAACTCAACGGTCGCATTTCCATTCTACTCATAGACAACAGTTTTACCAGTGCGGAGAATGTATAATATCTGCCCATGAGAACTATATATTCTCCGCTTTGTAAATCCTCGAAATGAGAAAATATAAAGCCAAAGAAAAACTAAATTATGAAAAGCAGACAGACTAAAAATAATGATGTATTAATACACGAATGGTCCGTGTAGTGAACCGAGGGGAAACGTTGTTGCAAGTGGCACGTCGGCACACTTTGGGCCTCAAGGGAAAGAGGTTTACCTTCTACATATGGGAAGGCTTGTAGATTGTTTACAAAAGGTTGGATGTTACATAGTTACATAGTATCATAATATTTGAGGATGAATAAAGACACGGGTCCATCAAGTTCAACCTTTGTGTGTCTGGGTGTGATTGTGCGTGTGTGTACACGAGTCCCTGTGTGACCTTGTTTGTAAGTGTACCTGTACCCCTGTATGTTACGGTCTCTGAGGAAGGTATCTAAGTGCTTTTTGAATGATTCAATACTCTCCGCTGATACCACTTCCTGTGGCAGTGAGTTCCAGACTTTAACAGTTCTAACTGAAAAAAAAGCCCCAACGCCCCTTGTGGTTAAATCTTTTCTCCACCAGTTTTAGGTGGTGGCCTCTAGTCTTTGTTATGGAGTTTACTGTAAATAGTTTATTGCTGATGTTGCCATCACCACCAAATATTTTGTACATCAAAATCATGTCCCAAACACATAAATTATAACTGAGTATGTAAACCCTGACAATGAATTTCTCTCATTTGGTCTGTCAAAGCCCAACTCTGGGCAAATATTAACTACCCCTTCACTCCTCCCTCCCAACCCCCTCTCTAACCCAGGGGCATAACTAGAAATCACGGGGCCCCATAGCAACATTTTGTATGGGGCCCTGTGATGTCTAGTTACGCCCCTTGCAGAGCCCACCTGAAATCCCAAACAGGCCACTTGAGAGTGACCCTGCAGAGCCCACCATAGACTCTCCATGGTGGGCCCTGCAGGGTCTCGGGTGGGCTGGCCACACCCCTGCACACCTCTTACCTGTCAGCCCCGATCCTCTGTTAGCCTTCTCCACCGGTGGGTCCCACCTCCTCTTCCTCCATGGTCACCGGCGAGCCCGGCCTCCTTATCCTCCTCCACCACTGCCGTGCCTGGCCTCCTCCTCCGCCATGCCCCACCTCCTCCTCCGCAGCCGAGGCCGGCTTCCTTCACCGCAGCTGCTGGCTGTCACTGACTCAGCATCGGCTGTGAGGAACAGGTTGTCAGTGATCTGGACAGCGGCGCGTTCCCCCCTCACAGCCACCAGTGACAGCAAGCAGCCTGCGATGCCATAGCAACCCAGGCAGCCCGCACAGCATCAGGAGGACCCCTTTATTCCTCATCCTGGCCGGGCCCCCCTGTGCCCCGGTCACCATAACGGCCCCCTGGGTCATTATGGAGATAGTTTCGCCACTGTTCTAACCCATCATTTTTTTTCCCCCTAACATGCGAGACAAGATATACTCATCTAAGTCACCCATCACCGGCGTCCCCATCTTTGAGAGGACCCCACCGCTGGACAGCCAATAGGAAGTGTCCACATCACTCAGGCATATATGGTCAATGGCATCATTGCATCCTGCCCCTTTGCTTACAAGCAGCTGCTGGCAGGGAATTCCCCAGCCACAGCTGATTAGGTGCCAGCGGAAGGAGCTTCCTGATCTGTTTGGAGAAGCTCCTCTTGTGTTCAGAGGAGCTCCTGTTTGGACTTGGGACCAGATTAAGAGCATCATGGGCCTGGTGCTGCCGGACGGGAAGAGGCTGCTCTATAATTAGGTGTCCGCTTGCCTAAACGTGCTGCCGTCTAATATACCGGATTAGAGAGCTTCCAGCACCTCTTCCTGATTGTGTTCAGCCCGGCCAGCCTGGATTGCCATCGGGCATACCGAGGTGATCCAGGCCAGCCGGGCCTATTTTTAGTGGTGGGTCTGGAGCTGGCGCTCCTGTAGCCCCTATGTTAATCTGGCCCTGTTTGGACCAGGTTCCATCCAAACCCCAATGTTTTACATTGTTATCTTAAAGGAGAACTATGGGGTCACTGTTTTTCCCCAGAGTTCTCCTAAGGGTCACGGGAGGACACAAATTAGCGAGCTGTCAAGATCCACCCAGCTGCGTGAGTGACAGCTGGCTCTGACTATCTAGAGCAGTGGTGGCGAACCTTGGCACTCCAGCTGTTTTGGAACTACAAGTCTTATGAGGCATTGCAAGGCTCTGACAGCCACAGACATAACTCCCAGAGGCAGATGCTTGTTGGGATTTGTAGTTTTGGCACAGCTGAAGTGGCAAGGTTCGCCACCAGTGATCTAGAGGCAGAGCCAGCTGTACCCGCCCCCTCCCCCGTCCGTTCCGTGCTGGAGGATCGGAGCGGGGAGGGGGAATCCCTGCAGGGAGGCGTGAGTGACAGTCCCAGCTCTCTGCAGGGAGATGATTGAGAAGTGAGCGAGTGATGGTATGTGTTCGCTCACTTCCCGATCAATAGAGCCGACGTGTGACAGTTTCATTGTCACACGTCGGCTCGAACTATGAGGATGTGTGAAAATCACTCACCTCGTAGTTCTCCTTTAAGTAATGACAAAGTTATTGCTGAATAAACAGGCCCATAGCAGAAATGTGAAAAAGGCCCATTGAGGGGTGTACAGGTGTAGGAGTTGAACTGGTTAAGGTGCTACAATAAACATTTCAGTGAAGCTTGCGGTGAGCGACCGGACTAACTGCTGATGCTTGAGCAAGACGGGCTCGGCCGGCGTGCACCCGCCATTCTCTCTGGTGCTGATGAGAAGAAGCAGTGACATTGGGCCATGGAAGTTAAGTGTTTCATGATGCAGCCAGCTTTGTCTCTAGACGGTGTGTATATGTGTTTATATCTCACGAGAGACCCTGGTGCCATTTAACAAGAGCGCACAAACGTACGCCACGGGTCGGTTTACGTAAAACCTGCCTTGACAAAGCAAAGGGCTCCGTCTGGCCCTCTCTTTGTTACCATACTTGGTAGTGATGGAGCATGCACGGTGCGTGTCTATCCTTCTCCTTCCCCAGCTGCGTTTACACTTGTCTAATCCCGAGAGCCGAGCCCGTGGCCTGGCCCCTGTCCAGCCTGTCGTTACACCAGACAATGGGCGCTAGCAAAGCCTTCGTTTGGGGCTGCAGCTCCTTCCTGTTTGAGCCAAGTTACTGAGGTCACATTCAGTGCCTCACCTTCTTGCAGCTTGCAAGCTCAGTGTGTAACCATTCATTAGCAGATGGAGGCTTTGAAAAGAACAAGCTGCCTCTGGACTGTGGGGGGGGGGTCAATCTTACTCAGGCCTGGAAACAATGGTGACAAAGGCAGATTGACATGTAAAGCGCGCACATAATGAAATGTATCTGGTAGGGCGAGCCAAGTAGCAGCCAGCTAATTGTAAGGTTTGTGGAGGGACCCATTCGCGGGATTGTTCAAGGCGTGCATGCAGAGCTGCACATACACTATATTGCCAAAAGTATTGGGGCGCTGGCCTTAACACGGACATAAACTTTAATGGCATCCCAGTCTTAGTGAGTAGGGTTCAGTATTCAGCTGGCTCCGCCCTTTGCCGCTATAACAGCTTCAACTCTTCTGGGAAGGCGTCCACAAGGTTTAGGAGTGTGTCTATGGGAATGTTGGACCATTTGTGAGGTCCGGTACTGGTGTTGAAGGAGTCACAGTCTCCGCTCTAATTTATCCCAAAGGTGTTCTATGGGGTTGAGGTCAGAACTCTGTGCAGGCCAGTCAAGTTCCTCCCCCCCAAACTCCCCCATCCATGTCTTTATGGACCTTGCTTTGTGCACTTCTGCGCAGTCATGTTGGAACAGGAAGGGGCCATCCCCAAACTCCTCCCACAAAGTTGGGAGCATGAAATTGTCCAAAATGTCTTGGTGTGCTGATGTCTTAAGAGTTCCCTTCACTGGAACTAAGGAATCTAATTATTTGGAGGGATGTCCCAATACTTTTGGCAATATACTGCATGCTGTTGTAGTGCCAGAGAAGTGCACTTTACAACATTTATAACAATGTATAAACAACCCGAATATGTGATACAAAAGAGGAATACCGCTCCAAGTTGGTTCACAGATCCACAGCTAGGTTCATGCCCAGCTCGGGGTCTATGGGTCAATCAAACAAGGGGTGACGGCACAATCCAACATTTAATAGAAACCCCCTTATTGTATAAAAAAAATGGTACATACAGGCAGAAAGAGAAACTCTAGCGCATTTCACTCGCAGAGGAAGAACTGTTCAGCCTGAAACGCGTTAGCCATTTTTTATGCGTATACCCTGTTTTAATATGATATAAATGAAGAATGAGTTTGCATCTGTTAGGTCTGATTGACCTAACAGAGGAAAGTTGTTCATGTTAAAGACAAACTCCAGCCAAACGCCGCCCCCAGGCAGTGATTTATGCTTCTTTTAATACAAACGTTTTTGGGAGTCTTCAGGCCGGGCATGTGATATGTGGGCTCCTCTCCCTGTTCCCCTCTTCCCTGTCACGGGGCGTTGTTCATTAATGCATCATGACACTATGGGGTCTATTAATAAACAATTTGCAGAGCTGTTCAACCTGCGATTCTCTTTGAATGTTCGTTCTGTGCGAATGGATGCACAACAAAAAAAAACAATCTTAGTATGTTGTCCAATGTAATTTTGAATGTCCTCGTGTAATATCGTATTATGGCCACTAGATGGAGCTGTGATAGGAAGAACATACTTCTTTCTTTGCTCTGTATCACCCTCTAGTGGCCACAGTGTGGTATTTTGCATGTAGTACATTGGAAAGAACATGTGTTTCGGGCTCCATTCGCACAGAATGAACATTCACGTAGTTTCGCAGGGCGGATGGTCCTGCTAATTGTTTATAAATACACCTCTATGAACGCAGAGCATCATGGTGGCTTTCTCAGGCCTAGGATACCCCGTACTCACGCTAGGTCCTCAGTCTTTGGGATCTAAGTGTACTGGGCTGTATTCTATCCTGAAGTTAGTAGGTGGAGGGCTGCTGGAGACTGCCTCTGTCCCTGGTGATCTTGTAATGGATAGGAAGTTCAGGGAAGCCGAGCTGGGAGAGTTGGAATCCTTTTCCTGACAATGTATATTTTGTGATCTGGATTCTGCATTGAAAAAACAAGAGTAATGCTACTAAGGCCCATTTACACTATTGCATTGCCTATGCTCCTCAGCTCCATCTAGTGGCAGGAATGCTGTGCAAATAGAGTTCACCCAGCTCATAGCTGGGCAGATGATTTATAAGGCTATTTTTTTTGCGCGGCTGTTCTTTGTAAACTGCGCGGTTGTTTTTGCACGTTTTTCAATGCATAGAGATGTCTATGGGACCCAAACCGCACGACAACCGCCCGAAAATAGCTCCTGCACCTTTTCGCACGACAGGCGGTTTCGTCCGCGCGACAAACTGCAAAGGTGTGAACAGCCTCTATTGATTTCAATGCGAATCTGTGTTTTGCGCGACATTGCACGACTCAAACCGCACAATCAGGGGCGTAACTAAAAATCACAGGGCCCCATAGCAAAATGTTGTATGTGTGATTTCTAGTTATGCCCCTTGCAGAGCCCACCTGATATCCCAAAGAGCCCACCTGAGAGTGACCCTGCAGAGCCCACCATTGACTCTCTATGGTGGGCTCTGTAGGGTCTCAGGTGGGCTGCACACCTCTTACCTGTCAGCGCTGTCCGCCTCCTTGATCGCCCGGCCCCGCCTGTTCTTCCGTTCCCGGGCCCCGCCTCCTCTTTCATCGTCGGGCCCTGTCTTCTCTATCGATGGTCCTCGCCTCCTCTTACATCACTGGCCCCTCCTGCTCTTAGGTCGCCGGGCCCCGCCTCCTCCTTCTTTGCAAACGCCGGGTCCAGTCTCTTCTGCAGCAGCTGCTGGCTCTCACCGACACAGCTCAGCAGCGGATGTGAGGAAGACAGATTGTCAGTGATCTAACAGCGCCGCATTCCTATTGACAGCCAGCACCCTAATATGCCATAGCGACCCAGGCGGGCCGCACGGCATCGGAGGGATGCCCTGGCCGGGTCCCCCTGTCTCCGGGCCCCATAGCGGCCGCCTGCAGGGCTGTAGCTACCATGGGGCGAGTGAGGCACTTGCCTCAGGCGCAGCTGAGAGGGGGCGCAGCCAGGGCCAGCCTGGCTGCTCTCCCCCGCCCCTGTTGCCATGGCGAGCACCATTGGCAACAAGGGTGCCAGGCGGCCAACACGGCAGAGAGAAGAGGAGCGGCACAGGCTCCAGCTTCTCCTCGGATCCCTGCCGCTCTCCCCCACCTATATGGGCAGAGGACTCTGTGTCCTCAATCTCTTTTTCCATTTCAAAAGGGAAATGTTACCGGTCTGTTTAGACCCTCAATATTTCCCCGTAAAAAAAAACAATAATAGTAAAAAATAAATTAAAAAAACAACAACTCACCCAAAAACAAAAGATTCGTTTCGTTCCGAATCGAAATTTGGACGAATTTTTGTAAATTCGGACATTCGGATGTATCCGAATTCCGAATTACAGACATAACGAATGCAAACGAATCCGAATTTCCATTTCCGAAATTCGGTAGCGTTCGCACGAACGTTCGTTTCGTTTTCTGTTTTTATTCGTTTCTTATTCGTTTCGTTCATGACATTAGAGAAGGAGAAAAATATTTTTTCCCCTCAAATGTCACTTTTGCTGCAAACGAATAAGAAACGAATAAGAAACGAATAAGAACAGAAAACGAAACGAACGTTCTTACTAACGCTACCGAATTTCGTCCGAATCCGAATTCCGAATCCGAATTTACTTTCACACCCGAATCCTGAAAAACGAAATAACACAAATCCGAATTTAAAACGAAACGAAACAAATTTTTTGGCAGTGCACATGTCTACTGGTTAATATATTATTGCTGGGATTTGTTGTTCCTCTATAACTGGTCAGTGGTAATCTGCATTGCGCAGTACAATCATTATACAGCGCAATGGAGAATACCACCAGCTATAGAGGACTACAAATCCCAGCAAAAATATAGAGCTGCAACAATTAGTCGATTAAAATCGACAATGGAAAACGTTGTCAATGTTTTTCATGGTCGGGGGTGGGGGCGGCAAAATGCACCTTCGCCTGAGTTGGCAAAAATCCTTGCACCGGCCCTGCAGTCTCATTGTCACAGGTCGGCTAGAACTATGAGGTGAGTGAAAAGCCTCCTTTAGGTCCCGTTCACATTGAGCGATTTATCAAGGGGTAATTCCCGCGATATTGCGGCTATTTACCACGCCATATCGCTCTTCAATGCTTTACAATGGGGCAAAGGGTCCTGCTGTCGCGGGTCGTGTGTCGCTACAGCAGGACCCTTTTTGGAGCGGATTTTGCCGCGATTCAATGCTTTTGATGCCAGCATTTGCGCAAAATGCAAATCGCGCGACAAACGCACGATTTGCGAATCGCCAAGTGTGAATGGGGCCTTAATATTTGTTATGATCCTCTTCCTCATGATGACATTGAACTTACTTTCCCTGCGATGTCAGAGTTGCCCCTTTTATACAGAGGTTTCTAGAAGATCGGCAGCGTCAGGCCCGGCCGCTGGTTCGATTCCTCGGCAGGCGCGGAGCTGCTCTCCTACTACCCCGTCCTTTGTCCGGAGGATGATGTCACTCTAGATCCCGGAAGCTTTGGCGGGACTGTTTGGGAGAGGTCCAAGTTAGGACTTTGATAAAAGGCAGACGGTGCTGAATCCCGGCACCACCCAAGTGTCCCTTTGTTTTGGGGCATTTACTATCCTCCTTCTGAATGGGGAAGATTATATGACATCATGGAATGGGGAGTCATATGCCATGGCGCTGAGCACTTATACTGAATCTTACGGTTTATGGATGTTTGGGGCCTAGACGCGGTGAAAGATGCTGAAAGGTTTAAAGCCGAACTCTGTTGTCCTCATACTACAGGCATGTGTGTGTTTTTCCTGAATCTTGGTGAGCTTTGTGTATTACTTCCAGAACTGTGCAAAACGTGGAGCTTCTGTAATCTCTTCCTGTGCAGGGTGACTGGTCTTGTCTCCGCCCCCTCCTGTAATAAAGACCGGTCACTGCTGCTCTCTCTCTCCTTGTGCAGGGTGACTGGTCTTGTCTCCGCCCCTTCCTGTAATAAAGACCGGTCACTGCTGATCTCTCTCCTCGTGCAGGGTGGCTAGGGTTGCCACCCGTCCGGTTTTCAACCGGACAGTCCGGTTTTGGTGTGTTGTGTACGGGTGCCCCGCCAGTGGGCACCCGGACACATCACACTCCGTGGCAAGGATCGCAGTAATGAGGGATCGCTCTGCCACCAGTGTGCTGTACCTTTCCGTGACCCATAACATTTCTTAACCATGTCCCTTCCAGGTGCGCATAAAGAAAGGGCGTCAGGAAAGCAGCTGATTGGGATGCCATAACCGCACCAGAAGTGACACAATGAAGAAATTTTATAGGGTTGAGAAAAACTATAGAACACCGGCTTTGGTCCTATCCGGCTGCTCCCATTCTCCTCCCACAGCACGGACGTACGGACAGTCAGTGGTGGTCTAAAGCAGGTGGGAGTGCCTAAGTACCGGACATGTAGAGGGAGGCTAGTGAAAATTATTAGTGCCCCCCAGTATTGACTGTGGTATGTGCCCCCCCTATATATTGTTCCTAGAGTCGTCACTGACTCACTGCTGGTCTCTCTCCTTGTGCAGGGTGACTGGTCTTGTCTCCGCCCCCTCCTGTAGTTTCTTTGTGGGGCAGGGCTGGGCAAACTCCGGACCCCCAGCTGTGGTGAATACGGAAAATTGTATACTTACCTATCGGTAATTTTCCTTTCCTGACGCCAATACATGGCAGCATACAATAGTAAACGTTCCATGCCACTTGCCTCATTTTCTTACCATTTTAATGGTCTTCAGAAAATTTCTTTTTCTTGTAACCATGGCAATAGCACCATTTCCAACCTCAAAAAGCTTACAGTCAAATTACAGGAATCTCCTGCAAGAGGAGCTGCTCAACCTAAAGCTTTTCCTATCTCCACACTGATACTGCTCAGGTGGTGATACCAGGGGAAGAGCCCTCCACACCCCCACCTAGCAGAAAGCAGAGGTCTACATCAATATGTACAGAACAGAAGCAGGTGAGAATCTACAATACAGTTTGTTTAGATGTATGTAATGTATGAGGCTGGCTTGGGAAAAGGAAGCTGTTATATATTTTTTTCTATGTTTCACTTGAAAAAATCCTGGTATGCGGTTTGAGGATTCCAGGCAGCTCTGCTGTCATCCGCAGCGTGTCTGTGCCGCAGTCTCTGTGGATTTCCATCTCCCGGTGACGTCAGTACAGATCTCCCGTGTGTATCCGCCGCTGGGCCTCCCCTGCACGCTCTCCGCAGCTGAGGAAGCAGAATGGATCCGTCGCTGTACAAACACTGCTAAGGAGCTGATCGCACTCGTCACCGGGAGGTCTCATTTCACAATCTACGGCAAACACTTCCCGCACCATCTCATCTCTACCTCTGCAAGGAAACATTCAGATCTCTGACACGGCGGCACGGGGGCTCAGCAGAAACTCAATGCTCATTAATGTCAGAGAGACTTTTGTAACTTTTATAGAAATATGAATGTGACAGCAGAGAAGGAATAAAGGGTGGTATAGTGGGGGAGGGGCACCTATTGTCCCTGGAAATGCCCCCTAATAAATAGACATTCCTTTATAATAGAAAAAGATGTTCATTACTGGAACCCGTACAACATTGCAACTGTGATCAGCAGATGGCGGCGGGTGCAATGCTCTGGCTCCTGCAGACTCCTCCTTCCATGCCTGCCCATATCGAGGTGCAGACATTCAGTAACATGGGGGACAGGAGAAACAAGTGTGATGATGTCACTCCTAATAGCCATAGCCATCAATGCTCCGCCCCTTCCCACTCCTAATAACCATACCCATTAATGCTCCGCCCCTTCCCACTCCTAATAACCATATCCATCAATGCTCCACCCCCTCCCCTCTCCAATTAGCCATATCCATCAATGCTCTGCCCCTTCCCACTCCTAATAGCCATATCCATCAATGCTCCGCCCCTTCCCACTCCTAATAGCCATATCCATCAATGCTCCGCCCCTTCCCCCCCCTAATAACCATATCCATCAATGCTCCGCCCCTTCCCCCCCCTAATAACCATATCCATCAATGCTCCGCCCCTTCCCCCCCCTAATAACCATATCCATCAATGCTCCGCCCCTTCCCCCCCCTAATAACCATATCCATCAATGCTCCGCCCCTTCCCCCCCCTAATAACCATATCCATCAATGCTCCGCCCCTTCCCCCCCCTAATAACCATATCCATCAATGCTCCGCCCCTTCCCCCCCCTAATAACCATATCCATCAATGCTCCGCCCCTTCCCCCCCCTAATAACCATATCCATCAATGCTCCGCCCCTTCCCCCCCCTAATAACCATATCCATCAATGCTCCGCCCCTTCCCCCCCCTAATAACCATATCCATCAATGCTCCGCCCCTTCCCCCCCCTAATAACCATATCCATCAATGCTCCGCCCCTTCCCCCCCCTAATAACCATATCCATCAATGCTCCGCCCCTTCCCCCCCCTAATAACCATATCCATCAATGCTCCGCCCCTTCCCCCCCCTAATAACCATATCCATCAATGCTCCGCCCCTTCCCCCCCCTAATAACCATATCCATCAATGCTCCGCCCCTTCCCCCCCCTAATAACCATATCCATCAATGCTCCGCCCCTTCCCCCCCCTAATAACCATATCCATCAATGCTCCGCCCCTTCCCCCCCCTAATAACCATATCCATCAATGCTCCGCCCCTTCCCCCCCCTAATAACCATATCCATCAATGCTCCGCCCCTTCCCCCCCCTAATAACCATATCCATCAATGCTCCGCCCCTTCCCCCCCCTAATAACCATATCCATCAATGCTCCGCCCCTTCCCCCCCCTAATAACCATATCCATCAATGCTCCGCCCCTTCCCCCCCCTAATAACCATATCCATCAATGCTCCGCCCCTTCCCCCCCCTAATAACCATATCCATCAATGCTCCGCCCCTTCCCCCCCCTAATAACCATATCCATCAATGCTCCGCCCCTTCCCACTCCTAATAACCATATCCATCAATGCTCCGCCCCTTCCCACTTCTAATAAGCATATCCATCAATGCTCCGCCCCTTACCACTCCTAATAAGCATATCCATCAATGCTCCGCCCCTTTCCACTCCTAATAATCATATCCATCAATGCTCCGCCCCTTACTGGCCCTAATAAGCATATCTATTAATGCTCCGCCCCTTACCGATCCTAATAAGCATATCCATCAATGCTTCACCCCTTCCCACTCCTAATAACCAAATCCATCAAAGCTCCGCCCCTTCCCACTCCTAATTGGCATATCGATCAATGCTCCGCCCCTTCCCACTCCTAATAACTAGGGAGCATGGAGCCGGCTTCACAGCCAATCAGGAAGCCGGGCTCCGTCTTGGCCAGAAAGCTGGCTCCATTCTTCCTCGACACTTGGTGGTATCGTTGCATCCCTACTTATAACCATACCCATTAATGCTCCGCCCCTCCCCTCTCCTAATAATCATATCCATTAAAGCTCCGACTCTTTCTACTGCTAATAACCAGCTAGTTGGTAAACATAATAAAGATGCCCATAGGATGGACTTCCTCAATGCATTGACACCATTTCACTCAGCCCTGTGAATATAAACTTCCTGGTGTCACCGCTCTCACAGAGCCCGCCGTCTGACCTACAACTCACCATCTGAACAATGTAACATTATCATGGCTTGCTGGAAGCAATGCATGATGGGATATGTAGGCTTGGGAAATGGAGATTGCATAACATCGAACAGCAGGGAAAGAGACACAAAGCACGCTGGGAATCCAGGAAGTTGTTGGAAGTGATGGGCCAGCTCAGAAAGTGATTAGACACTCCCAGAGGAGGTGAAGGCTATGAGTAGGGATGAGCTCAGTTTGGGAGCGGGAGCCTTGGGGGCCACCTGCCAAAATCAGCTGCAGGCAGGGCTATTCCCTGACCTGCAGCTGAACATAAACAAAGGGGCGGGATGCATCTGACCCTGAGCTAATGCCTAGCAACGACATGCAAGGGTGCTGGGATGTTTCCAGGAAGCTATGTACAGCACCCCAACCTCCCCCCCCCCCCCCCCCCCCCCACCCCCCACCATCAACATGCTAGACAAACCTCTCCATTTTCATTACCTTCCTTCATTTGGACCCAACGAGGTCACCACTGGGTCTGTGCGCTTTTCTATGAAATGTGGGCAGACCATAACTGGTGGGAGGGGCCAGCAGGCAGGGTGCTGTACATAGCTTCCCTCAAGAGCCCTCAGCCCTGCAAGCAGTGGGAGGAGTTATGCAAATATCAAAGTGACTTGCTGGGTGGATGAATAGGTGTTCCTAGGCAGACTGTATTTGTTATGTCATCACTGGGTGCAATGCATAGGGAAGGGAATCCAGTGCTGCATTTTCCCCAAGGCGAGTCGTTTTGTGCGCAATCTGTATATAACGTTATGACGCATGGGGCCCCCGTGACACTAGAACGTGCGGCTAAAAAAATAGATCCCGGCACTGCGAGGGTTAACCGCTCATTTCTGTCTATGGGACCTTTGTAAGGGACTTCTACCTACCTGATCCCCGCTCTCCCTACGGCCGGCGCTCACCTCTCTCCTCCACGCTCCGGCTCCTTGACTGGCCCTCGGCACCCTTTGCAGGGCCCTACTTTACACATGATGACATCAGCTGGCCCCCTAAGGGAAGAAGAAGCTTCGGGTGCCGGTCCTGGACCCTGCAGGGGTGGGGATCAGGGGCGTAAAAGTGCTTTACACAGACCCCCCTAGACATTAGTGAGCAGGTAACCCTTGGGGTGGGGGGTCACCGACTGCAAGGGGAGGTTTTTTTTAGGCATTAAGTAATGTTGCAGTTGACAACTAGGAAGGTGCACCTGTGCGCACTCCTAGTTCCGTGGCCGTGTTGTCACTCCAGATCTCCAGCTGGTGATTTATCATGGCGCACGTTGCGGTAACGCGCATCAAATGCCAGCGCATGGATCCCCATTAAAGGGAACACGTCGATTTTGAACAGAGCCTGACCTCGTTACAGCTTCTCTCCTGTCATGTTTCGGGCACCGGGAGCTGATGGCCAAGACACAGCCCGGCTTTTTTCCTTCTTTGAATCAAAACATACACGCGAAGTTCAAACTCTCCGTCTGCGTCAGTGTGGGAGAGGAAAAGATAACCGCCCGGGGCGCGGTGGGTGGGTGCCGCCTGCGCCCCTCCGATAAGCAGACGGTTCGCTGGAAGCGGTGACTGTGGAAGATGTCATCTGTTCCAGACTCCGGCAGATAACGTCACCGCTTCAGTGAATGTTGTAGGCGAGGCGGATTCACCGACAGCCAGGGGAAAATGTTTGTGAACCCTCCCGGAAAACTTCACACATTTCTCGCAGCATTTTCCCTCTCCATGAATGACTTTTATATTCACTTGCAATGTGTCGCTTCCCTAGCTCCGCCCCTTCCCTCCGCACGTGTCGTAGCTCAGGTTTGGACTGAACTCGGTCCGAACCCGAACTCCTCCGAGCACGGAAGCTCCTTCCGCTACCGCCCAATCAGCCGCGGCCCGGGAATTCCCCGCCTGCAGCTGCACGTAGACATGTAGTGATGTCATTGACCTTATATGGCTATATTTTGTCAAGGACATTTACCTAATATGGTCATGTGGCCATATAAGGTCAATGACATCAGCCCAAGCATCCCGCCCCTTTTGTTTATGTTCAACTGCAGGGTGGGGAATGCCTCGGCACGTAGCTGATTGGCAGGTGGTCCCAGGGCACTTCTGAGTCGGGGGATAGCAGAGTTTTGGACAGAACCCGGAAGTGCCCTGGGGCCGACGGGCCAATCAGCTGCGATACCACTCATTGGGGTGCCATTCAAAGGGTGCTCTAGGTGCAATAGCGTGCATTAATCATGCCGTGTGGTGCAATTATCACAGCGCTATAGTGTGAATGCACACTAAATTTTGAATAGAGGGGGAAAGGTTAAATCAGGGGCGCCCACAATTTTTTCGTCTAGAGATCTACCTTTCAAATTACGAGCTCAATGAGATCTACCAACGAAAAAACACCTGCGGGAAGGGGCGTGGCGGTGCATTGAAGTCAATGGCACCACAGCCACGCCCCCCGCAGTGCAATATGGAATGCAGACTTTGTGGTGTGAACCGGCCTACTCTCTCGGCTGTCTCTTCTCTCACTTTCTTACCTCCACTGCAGCAGCTTCCCAGGTCTCCCCTCACGCGCTGGCGTCCTGTCCTCCCGCAGTGCTCGTGTGGCAGACGTTGCACACAGGGTGTCTGCAGCGCCTGACACATTCAACCGCACGAGCACCGCGGGAGGGGGGGCTCAGGTCAGTGACCTGATCGCGATCTACCAGTGTTCACTTTGTGATCGACCCTAATGGGCTCCCGAGTTAGAGCCTCTGTCCATATTTTTGCAGCGTGTTAAAGGAGAACTATGGGGTTAGGGCTTTTCCCCATAGTTCTCCTTAGGGTAACGGGAGGACACAAACTAGCGTCCTCCCGTCACCCTAGGCTCAGTATACTGCGAGCAGCTGCTGGCGGTATACTGAGACGCCGCAGCTGAAGTGGATCCCGCCAATTGTGCCGGGATCCGCCCAGCTGCGTGACTGACTACCCGCCCCTCCCCTGTCCGTTCCGCCAGTCAGCGCTGGAGGACCGGAGCGGGGAGAGGGGAATCCAGCCCCTGACAGGATCGAGAGGTGAGCGAACGCCGGTATGTGTTCGCTCACCTCCTGATCTACTGAGCCGACCTGTGACAGTCTCATTGTCACAGGTCGGCTACAACTTTGAGGTGAGTGAAAAGCACTCACCTCATAGTTCTCCTTTAACACGCATTGTGTCATACAATGACATGCACTGCGTCATGGCAACTCATTGAAAATAATGGGCTGCTGGTGTACCGAAACATCCCGGAAATTGGGCACACTCACTATGCTGCGTCCATGTACTTTACGACGCATTGCACTGGGGTGCCATTAAAAATGAAAGGCACTGCAATGCAGCAAAAATGGGCCCCTGAAAGATAATATTGGGTCCCAACATTCCCTTTCCACGAGTTGCTTATTGACTTCTCGTTCCATCGTCTGTCCCCTCGGCTCCTTCGAAACAAAAAAAACTTTAACCCGCGAGGCTCCCTGGAAGCGCGCACCGCTGCGAGCGAATCAAATGTCGGCCTTTCTTTGGAGTCTATTAATAACCGCGCGTGTTTTGCTCTCGAAAGTCTGAGCTGTGACAGTCTCCCCGTGCACGTGCGGGTAACCTGAGCTGCGATGGGATGAGGTCATGTGACTCCATCGTCGCTCCATGCACTCCCATTGTCTCCGAAGGTACAGGATGTGCGTCCTACGCCTGGCTGCACATGTTTGGCTCACCGGTACATGGCGGGAACAATAGTTTTTTTTTTTCTCAGGGACACAAAATATTCGCCGTCTTCAAGGTATTGAGAAAGAAAAACAGATGATTGTCGCAGAACGCCGGAAAACAATCGTCCGCGCCTAGACCAGAATGTCTTATGAAGCGAAAGTATTTTTTCATGGAACGCAGGACGCCGGGCCAGGATGGGATCTCAGACGCCGTCTCTCCAGCTGCATGATTAGCAGAGAACATAATTTGCATATTTAAAAAAATCACCGCGAGAAATCTCATCCAATCTGAGCGAAAGGCAAAAACGGCGTGACGCGGAGTCTAGATTAATGAAAAGGAAAAGCAGGCGTAAACCCTAACCGGACAATATTCATGGCACTGAAGCGCCGAGCACCACATGCGGATTTTTGTTAAAAATTGTTACAAAATAAAATATTTTTTAAATTCCTTTTTTTTAAAGATTACATTTTTTTTATTCATTTTTTTTTTAAATTGTTAAAAAAAACAATATTTCTAATGATTTTTTTAAAAATTGTTACAAAGTAAAATATTTTTAAAATGCATTTATTCTTAAAAATTGTTACAAAAACAATATATTTTACAATTAATTTATTCTCAAAATTTGTTAAAAAACTAAATATTTTATAAATTCATTTATTCTTAAAAATTGTTACAAAATAAAATATTTTTAAAATGAATTTCTTAAATTTTAAATGTATTGTTTAAAATTGTTACAAAATAAAATGTTTTTTCTTTTTAAAATTGTTAAAAAAAAATATTTTTTAAATACATTTCTTTCTAAAAAAAATTGACAAAATATTTTTTTTAATTCATTCCTCTGCTCTATTGCCCCTTGGGGCCATTCACATTTCCTCATTGTGGTAGCACATGTAACATATGTAATGGTGCCCCGAAATGGCCCCCCAGCCCACTAAGGCAGCTCACCTGTGTTGTAGCGTGCCCCATGGTAGTGCATTACTGTGCGATGTGTTACAAAAAAAAGGTCATGTGATCTTTTAAGGTGCGTTGTCAGCTCATTCATTTCGAATGGGCCGCCGTGACGCAGTGTACTTGTGGAGCATAATGTGCAGTAATGCATGCGTGACATAACACACGTTTTTAATGCACCGCTAAGAAGTAAATGGGACCTCAGTGCTGCTGATCTCCATCAGGCTCTTTGCTGTCACTTCCGGTCTACAAGCTCTCCAGCGATGACTGGGGCAGGTATCCTGGTGGTGACACTTAAGGGTGAGCCGGCCCAAACCTGAGCTCCTCTGAACCCAAAAGGGCCACCTGCCCAAACACGGTACAATACCCAATGATTATGGTCAAATATAAAACGCATGCACACTATATTGCCAAAAGTATTGTGACGCCCCCGCCAAATCATTGGATTCAGGTGTTCCGTGACATTTCCTGGCTACTAAATATTCTGCGGTCACCTGTTACTGGGATTATAACAAAGTGGAAGCAACCGGGAACA
The DNA here is from genome assembly GCF_000935625.1 of Nanorana parkeri. Lineage (NCBI taxonomy): Eukaryota > Metazoa > Chordata > Amphibia > Anura > Dicroglossidae > Nanorana > Nanorana parkeri. Next base: position 115,211 of record NW_017306568.1, read on the forward strand.
ACAGCAACTCAGCCAGGAAGTGGTCGGCCACGTCACATGACAGAGCGGGGTCAGCGCATGCTGAAGCGCACAGTGCGCACTAACATGTTTTTGCTCTGTGATGTCGCAGGGCCGTGCCTGTGGGTTGGTGTCGCCCGTCATGTGATCGGAGACGGAGGTGCTTTCTGCGGGAAGTCTGCGGTTTGATCTGTCCTTCTAAGTGAGCCATTAGTGCTGAGCCTATAATTATGTGAAGGGCTGGTGGCCCCCGGGGGGGGGTTGTCCTGAAGACTGCTCGTTATCTGTGAACGCACGTTCCTTCCCAACAATCACTCAACCATTGTTCGCGGGTCAGGTGATAAATGTCCATCATAGACCTGCAAGAGAAGGTAACAAGTGGCCACCATGGCTCGTCCTCTGAGCCCATGCCTTGTTTCCACTGAGGTTGGAGAACCTGCACTGGGTGCTCAGGCATGGGGTGAGTGTCAGCAATTCCTATCTGAAGTCTTATGTCAGTCAGGGCCATCCCTATAATGAGGCTCTTATCTCATGTGGGGGCAGCAGGCGCATGGCTGTTCTGTTGCACAATGTTTGCAGTGTGCCTGCCACCCCCTTTCCAGCCACAGTGACCCAGGTTGCCGGGAGCCTGGTAGGGAGATAAGGGCCATCTCTTTGCCCAGCTCTTAGCAACCCGTAACTCTCCTGGCAGTGTCCCGCCAAGCTTCTGGCAACCATTGACATTACTGGTTGCAAGGAGCTCAGGGGGACGCCTCACCTTAACCCCCACCACCACCACCGACTTGGGTGGCAATAAATCTAGGGATGCCCGTGATGCCAGTGTCAGGTTTTGGGCACTGAGGGAAGGTCTAGTGCTAGCCATACACTATACTAGGGATGCACCGATACCGTTTTTTCGGTATCAAGTACGAGTATCGATTTTTTACTCTCGGTACTCACCGATACTGAGTACCAATTCCGGTGCCTCCACTGGCATGGAGCCGGCTTCCAAGCCAACCAAGAAGCTGGGCAGCGAGTAATGACATGCCGCCTGCTTCCTGATACCCCACGGGAAGCCGGCTCCATGTTCTTTGGCCGACACGATTGTGATTGGCTGGGAAGCCGGTTTTCTTGGCCAATCAGGAAGCCAGGCGGCGAGTAAGGCCCCGCCTCCCTGGAAAGCCGACTTCCCAGCCAATCAGCAAGGAGCCGGCTGTTCGGGCAATTAGGAAGTCATTACTCGCCGCCCGGCTTCCTGATTGCCCGGGAAGCCAACTCCATGTTTCCCTATGGCACTGCCTGTCAGAGGAAATCTTTCTCTGACCGGAAGTTCCGGTATCGCAACATAGAAATACTTGGTATCGGCACTGATACCGATACTAGTATAGGAGCATCCCTACACTATACAATCTTCTTTAGACCTACCATCAACTACAGGTGAAACTCGAATAATTAGAATATCGTGTAAAGTTCATTTATTTCACTAATGCAACTGTAGCACCTTGCTAAAAAGGAGTGCTAGATCATATATATAGTCTATGTTCACTTCAACTGCGACAGAACAATCTGTGAAGCTGTGTCTGCCTGTGGGTGGGTGTGTTACCACACAGGGCAGAACAGCCAATGAGGATTGCTTTGGGCATTTATGTCTCCCAGCCAATCACTGCAGGACAGTAGCAGTAATGCATGCTGGGAGAGGATATAAATAAGAAGTGTGGCTGATGCAACGCTCTCTTCCTCTTCCCCTCTCCAGGGCCCTCCTGGCCTGGGGAGGATGCCTGCTGCTGAAGAGATAGAATGGACTAGGCCCAAGCCAGGGGCCTAGGCCTGGACACTGGGGCCTGAGCCTGGAGGCCCAGTGGTCAGCCACTCATGTCTGAGTTGAACCTGAACAAGACCCTTGACAGTACTGCTTGCCAGAAGTTCTCCACACAGATTGCCTGTATGGCTTAAAGGTCCAAGTCTGTGGTGGCAGCAGTTACTTTGCTCTGATTCAAGTACAAGGAGTCTACCTTCATGCTGAATGTGCCTGACCCTCTTCCCTCTCTCCCTGGAGTTACAGCAATAAAAGAGAATCATCTTGGAGGTATTGTCTGGACTTCAATCTGTCGGTAACCACTGGAAGTGGTAAGTGCTATTAGGGCAGCCATGTGTTTTTAATAATCCCCTAGACAGGCTATGGAAGACCCGATCATTTCAGCGGCTCCTTCGGGGGTGAGCGCTACAAAAGTTAAAAGGTGAAACTAATATATGAGAGAGACTCATTACATGCAAAGCAAGATAATTCAAGCCGTGATTTGTCATAATTGTGATGATTATGGCTTACAGCCCATGAAAACCCCAAGAACCCCAAATCCACAACCTCAAAAAAGTAGATTATTACATGCAATCAATAAAACACGGATTGTACATAGAACAATATCGGACCTCTGAAAAGTACAAGCATGCATATGTACTCAGTACTTGGTTTGGGCCCCTTTTGCAGAACTTACTGCAATTACTTTTGCACGATATTCTAATTTTACAGGTTTCACCTGTATATAGTACAAGGGCCCTGCCGGTTTTTCATACCAATGCCACGAATTGTTTTGCTTTGTCCTCCTATTACATACAGTAGTTTCTTTCCTCCCAATAGGACCCATTCACACGTCAGCATTGCGGTAATGCGTGCAATACAACAATGCATGGTAAAGCATGTTATGTATTAATGTATTGTGGCGCCATTCACTTTGCCATTCACGCTGGCTCTGTCGGGGATCCCACCCAGCTCACTGATGTCACGGGTTACCTGGAGCTGAGCGGGAGGCCAGCCAGAGTGTCCCACTCAGCTCCTGGCAGCCCATGGCGTCAGTGAGCTGGGCGCGGCGCCGGCCAGAGCATCACAGGTCGCTAAGAGCTTTTGGCAACCTAGGACACTATGAGATGCTGCCCGAGGCAGTGGCGTCACAAGGGGGGTGCGGCCCGCACCCGGGTGACACCATTGGAGGGGTGACACCAAAATGACTGACAGTCATTTTGGTGTCACCCCCCTCTGAAAAGTCGGGCGATCGGTCATGGACCGAACGCCCGACAGTATCAGGAGAGAAGAGAGGACCCGGGGGCGTACCTTATCCCGCCGGGTGACTGTCCCCTCCTCTCTCAGAATACTGCCGCGCACGCGCGTAATGCGGGGTGACACTCGGTTACCGCTCCGGGTGTCACCCAGCCTCGGGACACCCCTGGCCCGAGGCAACCACCTCATTATAGTGACAGCCCTGGCCGCGGTGCGAATCTAGCAAGGGAGGTTGCTAGATAATGCTAAGAGTTGGGCTACCAGTGTCTTTGCCCTGATTGGATGAATGGTGCACACCAATGGAGAATGGACTATAATCCACCAAGAAGAATCATATGGGACAAACAGGAAGAGGTGGAGGTCCATAAAAAAGTTGGCAGTTGGGAGTCATGCAAAATGGGCCCCCAGCACACCATCAAGCCAACCAGCAAAAAAAACGATCCTCAGATAACTGGTATGGTGCTGAGCGGAGAGGGCTACCTCCGGGCCTAGGCTGGGATGTGTGTGCATTGCTATATACAGGACGTGCAAATACACATGGAAGCCACGCTGCCTCATCACACATGGAAGCCACACTGTCTCATCACACATGGAAGCCACACTGCCTCATCACACATGGAAGCCACGCTGTCTCATCACACATGGAAGCCACGCTGTCTCATCACACATGGAAGCTACCCTGCCTCATCATACATGGAAGACACACTGCCTCATCACACATGGAAGCCACACTGCCTCATCACACATGGAAGCCACACTGTCTCATCACACATGGAAGCCACACTGCCTCATCACACATGGAAGCCACGCTGCCTCTTTGAGATCTTTAATAAGTGCGATTCCTAACTCTACACTATCTGGGCTCCCAACTACGGGGCGTCCTGTATATAGCAATGCACACACATCCCAGCCTAGGCCCGGAGGTAGCCCTCTCCGCTCAGCACCATACTACTTGTCTGAGGGTGGAGTGTGGACAGGTGCCCCACTGCTGGCCATTGGCGGGAGCCACATCTGTCTAGTATGGCCTCCCCTTCACAGGCTCTTTAGTTTTACGAGGCGTGCGTGAGGAATGTTTGTGCAAAGACAGTCCAGTAGAAAAAACAGAAACTGCAGTAAGCATTCAGCTGACAGAACGGATTATATGAAATCCTCGCATGACTGACAGTCTACACAGAACGCGGTACAAGCCAATACACCAAATTACATTTTACCCTTAAATACACCCTTCTTTTGTTCTTCTTTATATCCCTGGGAACTGGCTGTGTGCCCAGTCTCCATGCTTTCATAGAAGCTGAAATATGGGCCTTCCATCCATCCATACACTGCCACCGAACGTCCAGCAACAGGCGACAGTCACGTGATTTGGGTGACATGTATTTTGCCTCAAGATTTCTTATTTCTCTGTTGGTAAAAATGTTGCCGCGGCACAAAATTATTATTATTATAATTATTATACAGGATTTATATAGCGCCAACAGTTTGTGCAGTGCTTTAATCTCAGTTATGCTCATTGTAGGGTTGCCACCTGTCCAGGATTCACCCGGACAGTTCGGGTTTTGAATGCTGTGCCCGGGTTTCATGGCAGCAGAAACCCGGACACAAGATGTCAGGCAGACAGGGGAAACCAAAATTAAGGTAGGGGCTACTGGCCCCCCACTGAAAATAGTCTCAACTCTGATATTTACACATTAAATGGGTGGCGCTATTTACATATGAATAAGCCATGACTCATTCGCCACAAAAAATGTCCGCGCATCGCTAGAGTGTTCGGGTTTCGCTTGAAGAAAAGCTGGCAACCCTAGCTCATTGAGCTGCTCAGACAAACAATCTTTTCTTTATGTAGAAGGTGTGATTTTAGTTTTGTTTCTACCATTTAGCGTTATTTGTGGGATCTTTCCAATTATATTTGTGTATTTGATGGTTATTTGTGATGTTACATTGTATTTTATAAATTGTTTTCATTATTGAATGTAAAATAATGAAGCTAATGGGGGCCACAAGAGCAGGGCCAGAACAGGTATAGAGGAAATCCGGCAATTACAAATCTAACCCCTGCACTGGGGCTACCTCCACACTGCAAGAGGTAAGTGCTCCTGTTGGGCTACGGAGTCAAATAATGGAGATATACTCATCCGATCCTCTGTCCCGCCGGGCTGCTAGACTGGTCCCCACAGCCTCTTCTGCACTGGTGTAAGGCCTGCTGACATCACCACCTATAATGCAGGTTTTTTGACTTGCATTAGACATGAGGAGCTGAGGGGGAGGTCATCCCTATAATGAGGCAGTCTCAGACTGTTGCCTCAGGCGATATCTCTTTGGGACACGAGGAGGGGCGGCAGGCTCTGCCTCCCTTTCCGGCCAGAGCACTCCAAGTTGCTAAGAGCCAGAGGGGGCGCGATGTGTAGGGACCATACATTTCTTCCCTCCCAGCTCTTAACAACCTGGGACACTCTGGCCGGTTTCCCGCCCAGCTCTTGGCAACCAGTGACATCACTGGTTGCAAGGAGGTAAGCTGGACGCTCTGGCCAGTGTCCCGACCAGCTTCTGGCAACCATTGATATCAGTGAGATGCCTCTCGGAACGTGACCACCAACACCCAATCCCACTTATCCCCCCACCTAGCCTCAGACAGTGATTATGATAGGGGCACCCTTGGGGAGGGAGTGCTGACTGCCGCTGGACCAAGGATCAGGTGAGTATATCTTCTTTATTTGCACCCCTGGACCAACAAGAGCACACAACCCTACCAGTGAAGCACCACTGCAAGGGTAAGTCTTATACAATCCTGGGGTACTTATTTAAAAGGAGCTTACATAACCATCAGTAGCCATTTTAAATCCCATTCCGCACTTTAAAAAAAAAACCTTTAATTTAGGCCCCATTCACACCTATGCGTATTGTAATATGCGCGTCTGTCGCGCGACCGTCACGCGGGTTTTTTTACCGCGATTCGCGGTAAAAAAGTCGCGCGACCCTAAAGGCTACTTGGCAGTATACAAATGGAAAACGCCCTACAAAACGGACCAATACGCAGCAAAAAACGCTCCGGGACCTTTTCATGCGTGGGCCGTTTTGTAGTGCGTTTGGGACGGGCGGAAATACGGACAGGTGGGAACGAGACCATTGACTACAATGCTATTTATTTTTTTGACCGTTTTGTAGAGCGTTCATCGAGCGTAGGACGCGCTACAAAACGGTCAGGTGTGAATGGGGCCTTAGTCTTTCCATGAGGCCCGACGCGTTTCTCCACAATGGCCACATTTTACCTAAATCTCCTGATTTTGGTGGACATTTTGGGGAAATCGAACTTTTAGTTTTGCTCATGACTATCTAGAAAAGGCGGGGACTCAGTTGAAGACTAGGACATGCTGGTACTTTTCAGTTCTGACTACTTCTTCACCTGTTTGGTCTAAAAGACAGAGACAACCAGGCAGCTGGCATTTTTTGGAAGGTGGACAACAATGGCTCCCAATTTCGTTTTTAACGTTTTTATTAATTTCCCTGCTGAACGGCTTCTATCAGCTTGCGAGCCCATAAGATTCCAGCATTCAGCTGTATAACTGAAGGGGACTGAGGCATTGCGTGAGATTTCTCCTAGCTGAAGAGTAGGACATGCTGGTGCTTTCAGTTCCTCAGCCACTGCAGAATGCAGGACAGATATTATGAATGGCGAGTTATGAAAAAACCCTTTTATTGTATACTGGAAGATAGGAACTACAATGAGGGCAGCCGCTGCTCGAGCTCCAGAGAAGGCCCAGTCATGCCCCTCCCCCCAAGCATCTCCTCCATCTTCTTTTCCATTATTGTCGCCGTTTTTTGCATCATTTATTTTCTGTGCTGCTTTACAATTTAAGGAGATTACAGCCTAATGATCTTACCAAACCTATACATACACTAAAGCCAGTTTAACTGAAAGCCAATTAACCCTCCAATATGGCTAAATAACCTTCCAATATGTTTTTGGACTCTGGGAGCACCTTCAGGAAATCTACAAAAAAGCTGAAGGAACAAACACCAGCTCATGCCCCAGGTAGGAGAGGGACCCAAAGACTAAGAGATGGTGGTTGGAGGTGACAGGCTGGGAAAGGGCAGCTTCTCTGATCATGTTTGAGGTTTAGATGGCACCACACATTGCCTATAATACAATTGGTGACACAAATGAACTTGTTCTCTCACCACCACTATCAACTGCAATAGCTGCCAGGGTGCTAATCTAACAAGGGGGTCTGCTGGATAATGCCAAGGAGACTCCATGTGTGGATGGGCTGCCAGTGTGTTTGGCCTGATTAGATACATGATGAACATCAATGGAAAAGGGATTACAGCCCGCCCAGAAGGATCAGATGGGACAATAAACGGTGAGGGACCATACATTGTCTGCTTACACCCATATGATTTCTGGTTACTCCTCAGCTAGAAGGTGTAACTACAGGAGGTACAGAGGACAAAGCTTCCTAAAGCTGGCCATACAGAGCTAAAATTTTGGCCGATTCCTGTTGAATTGGCGGAAATTCAGATGCAGACACTGTTCAATCATTTGGCAACAACTGAATAGAGGAATCAATGAATTTCTCTCATCCTGTATGCAGGGCTGAACAAGAGAAATTCATAATGTGTATGACCAGCTTAAGGCTTCACAAGGCTTGTGCCCCATTATTTGTCTAAAACCAGCCAGGGCAAGCTGCCTCCTTCATGAGGATGAGGAATCTGGGCAGTTCTCTTAGATTGATAACCCACAATATAGAAGACCTGGTACTGCTAACCTACAATGCTGGGGCTAAATGTCATTGGATCAACCAAATGGACTGCACTGAAGGTACAGAGATGGGTTACAAAGTCATGGAGGGGGGCATGTCATATCAGCTGGTCATCATGCTTTAGGATTCTTGATAACCCGCTTAGCTTCTACAAGCTTCCGTGGGAATAATGGGTAGAGGGACTTTGTAGAATTGAGCGAAGAAAGACTCAATAGGGGGTAAAACTTATAGTTGTGTAATGTATCCATTGGCTCAGTATTACATACTATGTAGTCCACTTTACAACAAATCAAGTCAGCTATTTTAAGCATTTAAAATGTAAAGTTATGCCTTAATAAAAAAGAAAGAAAAAGATGGGGGGGGGTTAGGCACCAGATGACAAGACCAATGAGTTATATTCATATAAAAAATATATTTTATTATAGTTCGTACAAAAATTCATTATTTTTTTTAAAACATTCAATTGATGATATTGATTAAAATACAAAAGAAGGAAATGGGACCTCCTAACACTCACTATGTTCCAAATTTGGGTTTTTATGACATGATCGGAAATATAATATAACATGATTGTTCTAATAAATATAAGTGGTACAAAAATTGCACAAATCAAAGAAGAACACAATTCATTGATTATTGGTGGAGAGACTCTGATTGGAACCAGGTTAGTAGGTCATGACAATTCTCAACGCGTTTCGCAACAATAGGCGCTTTATCAGGAGGAGGAGGTGATCCCCTCAGTGTGGAGTCAGCATGTGCAAACACCAGAATGCCAGGCGGATCAGGGAGGCATATATTCTCAAAGTGGAGGAGGGTGGAGACCTGGATCTGAGGCTGAACACTGATGGATATTAATGGGATGGTAATATTAGGTCACTCCATTAATGGCCAAAGTTGTAGCAAGGGGAGGACACATAGCACAAAAGGAACAAACGGCATGGCACCAGGCCCGGCGCTACCGCAAGGCAAGTCAGGCGGCCGCTTTACGGCGCCACACAGACTCAGGGCAAACTCCCAAAATCCTACAAAGATCCTCCAACACTGGATGCCGCCAAGACACGTGGGGCCGTCTCCAGCCCCATCTTTTTCTTTCTTTTTTATTATTGATACTTACAAGGGGTTGGCACCTAACCATTCAGGATCTGCGCACCACAACATATTTGTTTAAAGTTATGCCTTAAGCTGGCCAAAATTTGAGCCATGAGTAGGCAGGGCCGGATTTACTCTCTCTACTGCCACAAAACAGTGTGCCTCTCCGAAACTAGTTTCATTAATTACTACTGGGGACCTAATTTCTCTGACTTCAGAACAGATTACTGCCACCTCCCAACCCCCTGTCCTGAATGGTCAACAAGGGAGTATAAGACTGCCTGAGTGGTCAATAAGGGAGGACAAAGGATGGCAGGTGGATACGTAGACCTGGAAAATCCGGCCAAAGTAACAAACCAAGCCGAATTCAGCGAGGTACAAAGAAGATGGTCTATGTGGCTAACAAAGGGATATTAAATATTTTGAGACGGGCCACTTGAAGAACATTTGTCGCAGAATTTTCGGAGGCTTTAATAGGCGTTCAGTGGAGATTCTAAAATTCGAAGCGCTATGAACTTCTGAACAAACACTCGGCATTGTGAACATTCCTCAGAGCTTTCAGACACCTCTAATCTTCTGTAAGCACTTCTGTGTTCCTGGAACAGTTTAGTACAATCAGCAAATATGAAATGAGATTTTTTTTTTTCTTATGAAGAATTACCGTTTCCTTTCCAGATAAAACCAGACTAATCTCAGCGTTTTCCAAATCTGCAAATAGCTGGTGCACTTGAGAAATGAAATGTCTAGGTTTACGCTGGCTGGGTGCTCTGCATTCACCCACGTTGTTGTGGGTGGGGGGAATTTACACCTCAGCTCTGCTGTAGATCTAAACTCTGACATTTAAGCTTACCATACATTAAGGAGCTGGAGTTCTGCTCAGCATATCTGTACGCCGGGCAGAACGTTTATGCTTCAGTCCCTAGGAGTTTTTTCTCTTGATTCCCCATCTATGTGGATGGGGGAATCCCTTGCATAGGGCTAGTTATATTTCGAAGCGGCAAACCCACCTCCACTGACTGCAGCCACTGTTCGGCTGCAAATTAAGGAGATAGCCCCATAGAAGACTATAGCACTGTAATGTGCCAGTGCAGCCAGCAGAGGGAGCATTGCAGTGCTGTAAGTAAACAATAATGGAACCGTGGGATCTTGGTAAGTACGGATCTGCAGAGGGGGAAGGTGGAATTGTTTATGTTGGGGCAAAAAGAATAAGTGCACATCTCTGATCCCCAAAATCAGGGGTGTCCCTAGCCTTTTTGCAAGGGGAGGGGGGTTAGGGGGGGATTTGACTGGGTGGGGAGATGGATTTGGCCCTTACACTTCTCTCCGCCCGGCTCTAAGCAACCTGGGATGCTCTGGCTGGAACGGGGGCGGCAGGCACACTGTTAACATTGAACATCAGAGCGGCCATGATGCTTTGCCACAATGCTTGCGCATGTGCACAAACTGAAATAAGGCTGATGCTGCGATAACGGGACATGGCCTGGCCCCTGGGCACAGCATCAGCGGGACAAAAGGACAAATTTGCGAGAATCGGCATCTATACCAACAATAAATATAATGCGCCAAGTCAGTGGTGGACCATAATCTGCAATCTGATTTTTGGGGTTACCATACAGACTAGAGCTGGCTATGTGATTATGCCTGATTACTGCTCTAAGGTCAGAGGAGGTTCCGTGGCTTGGCGCTGTGGACCGGTCAGGTGCATCGTCAAGCGTCTTTGCAGGGTTTCCCTTGTTCTCTGAATATTTACTTGCCTCTGCTGACCTTATTCAGCCTCATTTCCCAGCAGATTATCCTTAGGATCAGGCCCGGAGCTACAGAGCCCCATTGTCTGCCAAGTCCTTTTTTTTTTTTCAGTGTTGAAATGTAAGAGATTACAAAAAATAATAATTACCCGCAGAGCCGGCAGGATCGCACATTCTTACCTGCACAAACAAGGCTTTTTTTTTTTAGGGTTATTTTGGCTCGCCTCACTGTTACCTGAATGGGGCCTACTGTTTTCTTCCTCCTACTGCATAGACCGCAAGGATGCCGGATCCTGCACCGATGAGGACACACAGGTCTGAAACAGCTGTTTGTAAGGTGGATGAGTGGCTGTGTGTATCAGGCTACATCCATGCTATACGCCGATGGTTCTGTATACACTGTTTTGGTGCAGTCTAGCCGCTCTTTAAAGGAGAACTATGGGGTTAAGGCTTTTCCCCATAGTTCTCCTTAGGGTAACGGGAGGACTCAAACTAGCGTCCTCCCCTCACCCTAGGCTCAGTATACCCCGATCTGTAGCTCACGGTGTACTGAGACGCCGCAGCTGAAGCGGATCCCGACAATTGTGCCGGGATCCGCCCAGCTGCGTGACTGACAGCTGGCTCTGCCTATCTAGAGGCAGAGCCAGCTGTACCCGCCCCCTCCCCCGTCCGTTCCGCCAGTCAGCGCTGGCGGATCGGAGCGGGGAGGGGGGAATCCAGCCCCTCCCCTGTCACGGCAGAGAGCCGTGACAGGATTGAGAGGTGAGCGAACGCCGGTATGTGTTCGCTCCCCTCCCGATCTACTGAGCCGACCTGTGACAGTCTCATTGTCACAGGTCGGCTAGAACTATGAGGTGAGTGAAAAGCACCCCCCTCATAGTTCTCCTTTAAAAGAGTGGGGAAGGAATATAACCCGTGACAGGTTTTTACTGCTATCCAAATAAAATGAGGCATATCTCTGGACTGAAGGTGAATATTGCAGCCTAAGGCCTTGTTCACACCGAAAGTGTGTGCGTTCCAGAGCGGTAGCTGCTGGAACGCACCACAATCGCTGAGAAACTTCTCCCCGCCTTTCAGGGCGGGAGGGGGCTTGCTCTTTTTTTTGCCACGCGTTTGATCTCACTACAGGCAGGGGGTGTGGAAGCGGTGCCAATGAATACAATGCACCGCCACGGCCCAAAACGTGGGGGGAAGTTTCTCAGCGATCGCGGTGTGTTCCAGCACAAGCCCTAAGCGGCTTTTATAATTTTTAATTATTAACATTATTTTTACACCCATCACCACTCTGTCTGAAAGTTTAGATACACTTTAAAGTGTAGGTCAAGACACATTTTTAGAATGTATTTAAACTTTTAGACAAAGTGGTGATTTAATCGCTTGCTGACCGGGGTGTTAAACCCCCTTCCTGTCTAGGCATTTTTCAGTATTCAGCGCTGCGGTACTTTGACTGACATTTATTCCGTCATGCAAGGCTGTACTAAAATAAATTTTATACCATTTTTTGGGGACAGATAGAGCTTTCTTTTGGTGGTAATTAATCACCACTGGGGGTTTTATTTTTAACTATATTATGAAAAAAGAACCACAAATTTAGAAAAAAAACAGTTTTCCCTACTTTATGTTATAAAACATGTATTATTACCAAAATGTTTGGTAAAATATAAAAAGCGGGGTCAAGTCGGGTAAATAGACACCAAACATGTCAAGCTTTAAAATTGCGCGCACTCGCGAAATCACATAAAAACTACCATGCCTAAAATTGTCCATAGGCGACGCTTTAAAAGCTTTTACCGCTCATCAGGTTAGTGTTATCAGTGATTGATGGGCCTAAAATTATTGCTCTCATTCCGACGTTTGCGGCGATATGTAACATGTGCGGAGCAATCTTTGTTTTTGCACGTAGGCGCGCCCGATGCGTATTTACGTATATAAGTGCGCGCGGGGGCGGGGGACTTAAAAAAATGTGGGTGTTTTTTTGTTTATATGAGACTTTAAATTGTTTTTTGAACTTATTTTTTACACTTAAAGGAGAACTATGAGGTGAGTGCTTTTCACTCACCTCATAGTTCTAGCCGACCTATGCGTCTTAGTATTCCGTGAGCTACAGCTCGCGGTATACTGAGCTTAGGGTGACGGGAGGACGCTAGTTTGTGTCCTCCCGTTACCCTAAGGAGATCTATGGGGAAAAGTCCTGACCCCATAGTTCTCCTTTTAAGAAGATTCAGATTATTCAAAGCTGAACCCTAGGCAGATATTAAAAAGACAAATGAATGCAGCTTTGCAATCATGGACGCATCAATAAATACATGTTTTTAATGCAAGCGGTGTTAATACCTCTCACAGCAGAGCTCAGAATGGTGGAGAAAGAAGCAGCACAAAGAGCAAATCAGCTGCACTGACAAGAAGAAAGCAGACTGACAGAGAGAGGAGCTAATTATTGTGCAATCACAGGCTCGGGACGGGTCTATGGCAGCCTGGGCTCAGAGAAATTTGATTGGCTGAGCTGCCCAAAAGGCTGAGGACATCTAGTGGCAGAAAAGAAGAACTGCGCAGGGACAGCTCTGGATTTAGGGCAGATATTGCAGCAGCAGCTGATTTTTCTTTATTTTATGGACTATTTTTATCTTGTTATTTTTAGTTGAAGTTCTGCTTTAACCTCTTGCCGTCCGCCCGTAGTAAAAAAACGGACGGACGGCACTGCAGCATCTGCGGGTTACGGTCTCTTCTTGTACAGTGGATCTAAAAAAAAATTTGAAGTGATACCCTTTACTGGTTAGCCTAACTTTTTGCATGAATCGATGGCTTATATAGTACAATACTCTAAAATAGCTAAATAGTCATATTTCCCCTTTAAGCCGATCCTCTATATGGTGGTACATTGTATAGGTAGCCATGGTGGTTGTTACATTTGAGCCATCATTGCGCTTCGGTAGACACACAGACAACATGAGAGGCCTCCGAAGTTATTTTGGCTTTCCCTGGAAAGATGAAAGTCTGTTTTTGTCCTGTGTCATACACGGCTCCATTTCCCAGACAAACATGACATAACAACCGCCGCCGCCGCCAATCACTTTTACACAAAAACACACGCGGCACAGGATACGAGGCCACGAACCATCTTGAGGAAGTCGCACTTTATGTGCTATCACCCCAAGCACGGGATAGTTTACAATTGGCATAGACACAACTATTTTTTTCTTCTTCTCTTCTTTAGTAGCTGTAAAACAAAACTTGTAAAAACAATGGACTTCCCAGCAACCAGCAACATCGGGTTGGAAACATTTAATCTTTTTGGGAAAATAAGCTCGGTCAGCATCAAAGAAACCTCGTGCTTAGACTATCTCTCTCATGTGGCGTCATTGTTTAAAATTGGCGGTTATCTGACCAGCCGGTTGTGAAATGTGATAACCTGGAATTGTTTCACTGGTAAAAAGGAGACATTTTTTGACTCTTGTTAAAGGAGAACTATGAGGCGAGTGATTTCCACTCACCTCATAGTTCTAAGCCGACCTGTGACAATGAGACTGTCACAGGTCGGCTCAGTAGATCGGGAGGTGAGCGAACACATACCGGTGTTCCCTCACCTCTCGATCATGTCACGGCTCTCTGCCGTGACAGGGGGAGGGGCTGGATTCCCCCCTCCCTGCTCCGATCTGCCAGCGCTGACTGGCGGAACGGACGGGGGAGGGGGCGGGTACAGCTGGCTCTGCCACTAGATAGGCACTAGATAGGCAGAGCTGTCACTCACGCAGCTGGGCGGATCCCGTCATCTACGTCGGGATCCGCTCCAGGTGCGGCGTCTCAGTATACTGCGAGCTGTATACTGAGCTTAGGGTAACGGGAGGACGCTAGTTTGTGTCCTCCCGTTACCCTAAGGAGAACTATGGGGAAAAACACTGACCCCATAGTTCTCCTTTAAACTCCTCAAAATAGACTTTATCATACACGGCGGTGATATATTACCCTTTTCTCTAGTGTCCACGGAGGAAAGCTTTTGTTAGCACTCATCAGACATCCTCTCCAGTAATGATCACCATTTGCTGAGGGGACCGGACACACATGTATGTGTTCTATGCAGGGCTGGATTTACTCTCTCTGCTGCCCCAATGCCAGCTTCCTCAATGCTGCATACAAGTGATCTCGGTATACCGTATATGTAAAAATCATCTCAGGAATTTTTTCTTGCAGACTTGTGAGAGTCCGCATTAGCACTGAGTACGGATTCTACATCTGACGGTGACATCTGGTTATTATTATAAATTCTAATCAGGATTGATAAGCCCGCCTTCTCCACCGGCGGGGGAGAGTGATGGGAACCTTCGATTTTGCATTGCGCCTTTACATTTCCGATGGCGTGAGCTTGTGATGCGAGACCCGGCCTCACTTTGAAATGCAATTACTAATTAGTGAATATTCTCCTTTGTGAAATGTGTGCGCTCTCCCTCAAGTGTCGGAGTAATTGAACCTTATGTATGCCTGATGGCTGAGCTCTCCTCTAAAGAAGCTTAGAAGATTAGACCTGTAATTCTATGTGGGAATACATTAATCCCTGCACGGCCACAGACATGGAGGGAGGTAAACACCACACACAACTAATCAACCGTCGTTATGTTGGAACATTTCATGGAGTTATGTCCCACCCAGCTTAGCAATGCGCTGATTAATGTATACTTTAGATATGCTGTAATACCATACTATCCATCAAACTACAGATCATGGTTTTTGCACTTGGACATTTAAAGGTTATGTAAATTCTAACAATGAGCTTCTTTTATTTGGTCCCTTTTGGTCTGTTAAATTCAACAGTGAAAGCCTGTTTTGTATAATAAGTGAAGACAATATCTGTTGATCCTGCCAGAAATCCTGTTTAATAACGGCATGCATGTGCTGCACTCTTCTCTGTTACATTGTTCCCACTTATCTCTGATGACTACAGAACACCACCCTAAAGCTGGCCATGCACCTATAGATTATCTGCAGATTTTCTATGGTCAGATGAAAAAAGTGCAACAGATTCCTCCATCTACGCTAAACTGTGTGGACGGAGGAATCTCCCGTTGGGCCAAGGTTCAGTATCTTGCTAGTCAGCTTCGCTGGCTCTCAAAATACCTGAACAATACCTGCATCCAATCAGACTGTTCAAGTATTTTGACAGCCAGCGGGGCCGACTAGCAAGATACTGAAGCTTGGCCCAGCGGGAGATTCCTCCATCCACACAGTTTAGCGTAGATGGAGGAATCTGTTGCACTTTTTTCATCTGACCACAGAAAATCTACAGATAATCTATAAGTGTATGCAGTGGCGTCATAAGGGGGGTGCGGCCCGCACCTGGGTGCCACCATTGGAGGACTGCCAGTCATTTTGGTGTCACCCCCTATGAAAAAGTCCCCTGTCACCCCTATGAAAAGTCAGGCACTCGGTCATGGACCGAGAGCCCGACAGTGTCAGGAGAGAAGAGGGGACCAGGCGGCCATCTTGGTGGTGGACGCCGGCAGGCGTCAATAAGACGACCCCGCATGATCGATGACGTCATTGCGCGCCGGCAACGTCAAGCGCATGCGCGATGACAAAACGGCTGGGTGTCGGCCCAGTCTCCGCTCCGGGTGTCACCCAGCCTTGAGATGCCCCTGGGTGTATGGCCAGCTTCACACAATGAATTATAAATCATTTGTCCAGCGTATTGCTGGGTGAATGTCGGTTTGTACAGGTTTACTGCCACTAGATGGAGCCAAGGAGATCTATCTAGCTCTCTTATGTGCTGGATTTTCAATGCACCACATACCGTACAGAAGGTTTACTGTAATCACATACAAGGGTTGTTTTGAGCTTAGCTGTTCAGTTTTGTCAACTGCTTTTATAATCCGCGGTGGCGTCCATTTTTTGTTTTGTTTCGAAGGGCACCACTTTTGTTAAGCCTCTGCGGTAATAATACTGCTGCGGATTTGGGAATCTCACCGACTCTAAATTGATATGTCCCGAGAGTAAATTCTGCCTGACTGTCATTCAGGATGAGCTGGAGATCTGTGCACCACCTAAGTGGGGGGGGGAGACTTTCTCATCCGTCAATCAGTTGCACTATTCAGCTTTGAGAATTTACAGCCTGTGTGCAGGAGATGTTTTGCTGCAAAGGCATCCTGTTTGGATGACTTATATTTTGCCTTCTCAGATCCCCTGATTGCTATATTCCTTTTTGTTAAAGTATATAGATCATCCAACTCTGACCCGGCGTCGTCCAACTCTGACTGCCGTCACTGGTTGTCAGGAGCTGGGCAGGACGTGGCCCTTCTACATCTCCCTGTTTGGCTCTTACCAACCTGGGGCGCTGTGGCTGGAAAGGGGGCGGCAGGCACACTAACACTGTGCAACAGAGCAGCCATTCTGCACTGACTGACGCCCCCCCAACGTGACCCACAGAGATGCCGCTTGAGGCGACAGCCTCCGGCTGGCGTATTGTAGGGACAGCCCTGTCTACACCTATTCAATGTCTCCACTTGTCACTCATGTTGAATTTGTTTAAAATTAAAAGTTTGCTTTGTTTCAAAATTGTTTCTAAATTGCCTTGCGACAGGTGAGCGTGAGTTGCAGCTTAATGTGTGATGTATGCTCTATGGCAGAGGTACGTAAACTCCGGCCCATTAGGAATGAATAAACACAACTTGCCAAAAGCACACGTCAACTGGCAGATACAACTCTTCTGTTTAAGTGTAAATAGAACTTGGTCTAGGTGGATCAAAACATTCCTAGGTCATAAAAGCTTGCACAGCCAATTCACCTACAGATGCCCACTTAGCTCAGAAAGATTTGCTTGAAATGCAAAATATTTCCCAACATGCACCCCAGACTTGTGACTGGTTTGGAGTGATGAGCTTGGGCTTGGTGTGAACCCAGTTTATTTGAGTATGCCCAAGCCCGCTTAAAACCGTGACCAACACCCACTCTCCCAGTACAATCAGTGGCAGAGGCACTCCCTGCCCCTTTGTGATGTGATGCTGTGGGGAGGAGAATGTGCTTGCCGTAACTGATTGGGCCGGGTGGAGGTGTCGGCAAGGCCATCCCTATAATGACGCAGCCTGAGGTTGTTGCCTCAGGCGGCATCTCTTTGGGTCACGTGGGGGAGGGGCAGCAGGTGGCCACTCTGCTTTATGATGTTTTTAGTGCGCCACTCGTTTACAGCCAGAGCATCCCAGGTTGCTAAGAGCCAAGCGGGAGATGTGTAAGGGCCATTCGCACCTTGCCACTCTGGGACGATCTGGCCGGTGTCCCAGCCAGCTCCTGGCAACCGGTGACACATCTGACACTGGCGCCAAGGCAGGGCCCGCCCCCCGTAGCGTGCACTGATCCCGTCTCCACCACCTCAGGGGGCAAACATTCTAGGGACGTCCTTGGGTGTTGGTCACAGTTTTGAGCGGGCTTGGACGAACTAAGGCAATCTGAGTTTACACCAAATCCAAGCTCATGACTAGTGATGAGGCTGGGCTTGATGCAAACCCAGTTTACCTGAGTTTGCCAAAGCCCACTCAAAACTCTGACCACCACCCCATCCTCCCGACCCAGTCAGTTGCGGGGATTCCTTGCCCTAAGTCACATTCCTTGCCCTAAGTCACAAAGGGACTAGAGATGCCCCTGCTGAAACTGCTGCCTTTGATAGGGTTAGGAGGAGCAGATGGCAGTCAGAGCTTTAAGCAGGCTTTCATGAACTGGGTTCACACCAAGCCCAGCTTCATCTCTACTCATCACTGGTACTGAACAGTCACAGAGTATAGTGTAACAGCTCTCGCCATTGAACTTCAAACACATAGAGGAGAGAAGGAAACTGATGTTCATTAGAAATATGCAGAGTTGACGCAGCAGGAGATGATTTTATCTTTGGGGACTTTCTCTTTAGTTAGTGCCCGGGAAAAATTATACCGAGCTTATTGACTATTCCCACCAGAGTAATCAACTGGAGGATGCCAACAAAGATACCAACCAGCCATCCTTTGTCTACATGTACCTTAACTAGCAAAATTAAGAACCTTTCATCAGAGTCACCAGCAATTGTGTCAACGTCTTTAATATTTAGTGCCGTCTTGGCCGTAAACGCCATGCTTTTATCCTGCGCATATTCGTCTCTCTCCAAAGAAACAGCTTCGTTAATTGAACAAGCAGATGGATGGAGCAATTCAGAGCCAGAGATTTACAGTGCAGCTTGATTACAGTCCAAACAAAGGACACCTGTAGAGCGAACTCCAGAGCTCCTTACCAGCTTTGGCTTTTGTGTGTGTGATCTGGACGAGGCTGTCCCCTTCGGACGCATAACAAATAGCAAACAGCGGTACAAGAGCGCTGTGCCATAGCCCAGGTTTCTGCTGGCACGGGCTCTGCGGCCAAGTACAACAGCTCACACCTAACTTTCCATCGGGAAAATCCAGCTCTGTAAATACCAAAGTTAAGGACATGTTTCCCCCTATTGTAGTTCAGTGAGATATTTCTGAGTGCCTTCTATGATATCTTTAAACTTTTGGAGATACGTTTATCAGGGGTCCTGAAATCTAACAATGGTGGGAACTTCCCGGGACCGTTTTCCTAATAGTACCCCTATAGTCTGCAAGCAAAATATCTGCAGCAGGCACTTTAAAGAGACCCTGTTGCCAGACCATTTATTTCAGCAACAATATTTTATAAGATCATATGAACATTTAAAGGAGAACTATGGGGTTAAGGCTTTTCCCCATAGTTCTCCTTAGGGTAACGGGAGGACACAAACTAGCGTCCTCCCGTCACCCTAGGCTCAGTATACCGCAAGCTGCTGCTCGCGGTATACTGAGACGCCGCGGCTGAAGCGGATCCTGACAATTGTGCCGGGATCCGCCCAGCTGCGTGACTGACAGCTGGCTCTGCCTATCTAGAGGCAGAGCCAGCTGTACCCCCCACCTGCTAGTGTCCTTGCGGCCAATGATGCTGTGCTGGTCGCATAGCATCATTGGTTGCTATAAGATCGGTGGCCTTGGGTCCAGTTTGCTTCGTTAAATTTATACTGTATATTAATTTGTGGTCAGAGTCTGGACACGACCATGCGTAAAAACCCCTACGCACCACGGCCTAAGGTGTGCCTTCGTCGCGCTGGTCAATATGCCTAAAAGAGGGCATACTCAAGGGAGTATTTGTGAAGGAGGTTTGGGTTACCAGAAAACGATCCGACGGTGAGAGGAGGAACTACGGCCGTATTTACAGGCCAGCCTCCTCCCACAAATTTAGGCTAGCCAATAGCTAGCCTTCCTACATATCTCATTATTTTTATATTATTATATTCTTGGTCCATTATATTTCCTTTTTTTAGGTAGATTGTAATGTAATACTGCAATATGGCCACTAGATGGAGCTGAGGAGTATGTTATGCTCCTCTGCTCCATCTAGTGGACATAATTCGGTATTACAATACATTTAACCTGAGAAGAAATCATACTGTTGAATGTTGACTTCCTATATTCACACCAAATGAACATTCTCGGAGATTTGCAGGGTAAATGGCTCTGTGAATGATTTATAAATAGACCCCATACACTTGCTTTGTGAAAAGGAGCAGTAAAGCATGCACACTATGTAAGAAGCAGGGGCTGTGTAGGTATTGAACAAATATGGCTGCCCCATGTACATATACAGCTGCAAAATATATGTACAAAAAGGTTTTTAAAGTATGTTAAAATGTTGAAGGTTACTTACAACTAACTGACCTTTCGTACAGGCAATGAAAAGAAACCCTTTGATGGGACAATGCACTCCCTTTAAGGGCTGACATACTTTGAATAGGCTTTTTAAACAAGTTAAATTGGCTTTTTTTGGACTGGTAATCCTTTGGAGATCACTCGGCTGATTTAAACCTGCAACAAATGAATGAAAGTAAAATGACTCAGGAGAGCACATGATAAACTGGCGCGGCTTCAAAGAGCTGCATTGAAAACCCTGGCAGTCGCCACCTCACGTGATCGGCCCTTCTTATATAATACCTGCCAGGCAGTTTTGTAAATGATGCTCTTCGACAGCACTCGGCATAATGACTGCTAATTAATTATTCTTTTTGCAAAAAAAAAACCTGAAATATACATGATCCCACTTCTGTATTAGAACTGAGAAAATGTCATTAGAGGAGAGGGAGGAGCGGACTTCCAGTCTCAGATAACTTCTTTTTTTTCGAGCTTTCAAGGATAATTGACTTTTATATGCAAATGAATTGGAAGCTATTCCCCTGGTCCGAAAAAGTTCCAGATGAGCGGCTTATTGCGTCATGTTCCAGATGTAAGCAGACACGGGCTGAGCTCACGTGAAATGCTGCAGAGTGCTGATCAGTGTCCTCTGTCGCATGCTGAGACGACTCCATCCAGAGACTTGTAACAGAATACATTGCTTGGACAACATGAGCACCAGCAAAAGTAAAAGAAAGCTGCAGTCCTTCATATTGTATGTTATCCCCTAGGGATGCACCGATACCGGTATTTCGGTATCGAGTACGAGTACCGATATTTTTTTCCGATACCAAGTAGCAGAAGTCCCATTCATGTAATGACTCGCCACCTGGCTTCCTGATTAGCAGGGAAGCCGTCCCCATGCTTCTCGTCACTAGGTGATGAGAAAGCATGGAGCCGGCTTTCTGGCCAATCAGGAAGCCGGGTGCTGTGTAATGACGCGAGGCCCGACTTTCTGATTGGCCGGGGAGCTGGCTCCATGCTCCCTCGTCAAGAGGTGACGAGGGAGCATGAAGCCTGCTTCTCGACCAATCAGAAAGTCGGGCGTCGCGTCATTGTATTGAATTGTATTGTGATTGTAATGTCTTCTTTATATTGTAAAGCGCTATGCAAACTGTTGGCGCCATATAAATCCTGTATAATAATAATACTTACATTTTATACAAATTTGATGAAAGGGGTCTTCGAGCCACCAAAACACATTGGCTAAAAGTACAGATCTCATTTAACCCTTTAATTTTGGAATAAATACTTTTGAATTTCATACTTCTGTTCACACTTCTTCCTCTGTTTACAATGTCATGCGTCTCTGGGAGCCCTTCTGTTTTATGAAACATGCCAACCCGGTGTCCACATGCCATTTCCATACTATTTGTCAGAAAAACAAAACCATCTTGGGGATCCAGTGCCGCCCATCCTTGCTTCGAATAGATGATTATTACGGTCATTTGATTCCTGCCTTGTGACATCTGCTCCCCTAATTTCCTGTACTGGTGTCACAGTCTGTCATAGTGGCAGGAAAAAAATTACTCTTCTCAAATCTATCCAAAACTTAATAACATTTCCGGCTGTACATTTATAGCCAGTGGGTAGCTCTAGCCTTCCTTTTAATTGTTACAATCTAATCTAAAAGCAGTGGTGTCACAAGAGGGGTGCAGGGGGTGAGGCCCGCATCCGGGTGACACCATTGGAGGAGTGACACCAAAATGACTGACAGTCATTTTGGTGTTAGCCCCTCTAAAAAGTTGGGCACTCGGTCATGGACCGAGAGCCCGACAGTGTCAGGAGAGAGGAGGGGACCCGGGGGCATACCTCATCCCGCCGAGTGAACGTCCCCTCCTCTCTCTGCCGGCGTCCATCACCAAGCACACACCTCGGGACACCCGGCCTCGGGACGCCCCTGTCTGAAAGTGAACCTGAACTCAGAAAGTGAAGATTTGCTTAATAAACATCTAGAAGTATAAATTGTTCCTTTGTCGCAACCTATAAAAAACACTTTCTGGCTTTCTGGTGTCTGTACTCGTATGCAGATAGGATGGATCCTGTCTGCGTCCGAGCCGGGACACCCGCACCCATACGGACCTGCAGGTCGGGTGGGCATAGGGCGTCGTACTCCCATAGAGAAGAACAGGCTACTGCGTATAATCACACGCAGCACCTGTCCTTCCCGGGAGCGGCCCGATACATCCGTGCACGCAGCAGGGATCTGTACGTGCCGCCTGTTACCCGTGTGAATGAGGGCTTAGTATCTTCTGCTGTGTTGCCTCTTTAGAAAACTTGTAATACTCGTGATACAAAAATAAATGTTTATTTCTAAAAAAGATTTGATATAAATAGTAAAAATGTAAACCGTTCAAATACTTTTGAAAGGAAAACTGGAATGGTTTGGGGCCAATTTTTTTTTCCTTTCAAAGTAAACATTTCTTAGAATGTAATTAAATGTTGTTGGCAAGTCTTCTGGAATCTTCAACAACTGGAGAGTTGGATGTGAATTCGTCTTCCTGATGTTACAAAACTTCCCAATTAGGTGACAATCATTTCCGATGGAACAATAGAATTATTCTGCTTTGAGAGTGTAGTCTTACGTCAATGAATGAGTTAATGGCTGGCGAAACATAATAGTAAACAAAAGACAAAAGGAATATTGGGAAAGAATTATTACAGTAACTCAGCGCAGTTATCCTGGATGACACACAAAGAGAATAGATACAGAGGCTCTACATTCTACTGGTGAGATGAACTTTCCCCAACAAGGTCAAAGACAGCAGTATAAAAACTGACTCTTGCCAAGTCTATTCATAACAAACACAAAAAGTTTTGGCTGGAGTTTGGCTTTCATATTGACATTTACGGCCAGTAGATGGCTCGTGGCCCCTTTTCAAGCATTACCAATTAATCTAAAGTGGACCTGAACTCATCAAGAAAAGACTTAATATGTTATAGGGAGAATCGAGAAGGGTACATTGTGCCTGAGCAATAGCTTACATTTTTATTTTTTGTCCTATTTCCTCCTGAAAAGCAGCAGTGCACTTCCTGTGCCTACATTCTCATAGCTGTATATCTGCATGGTGAGGTCATCTAGAGCAGTGGTTCTCAACCTGTGTAACCTCAGGGCCAGTTCACACCAATTGCAGTGCGTTGCGTTCCAGAGTGGTAGCTACTGGAACGCACAGCGATCGCACACTAAACTCCCCCCTTCGTTCTGGGTGGGAGGGAATGTGGAGAAGGTGCATTGAAGTCAATGGCACCGCAGCCACGCCCTCTAAATCACCCCCCCGCTCGGACGTGTGGCAAAACATTGCCTGCGTTCGAGTCCAGTTTGAATGCAAAAAAGTGCTGCATGCTCTATTTTTTGCGTTCAAACAGGACAGGAACGCAGGCAATATTTTGCCATGTGTCCAATCGCACTGTGGGCAGGGGGAGGGGGCTGCGGTGCCATTGACTTTAATGCACCACGACGCCCCCTCCTGCACAGAACGAAGGGGGAAGTTTAGTTTACGATTGCTGTTCGTTCCAGCAGCTACTGCCAAGGCCATAACTACACATCTCCGGGCCCCATAGCAAAAATGTGATAGGGCCCCCTGATGGCCTTTCTCTGAGCTGTGAGTAAGGATTCCAAGATTCCAAAGACTCTTGTACATCTGAAGTTGTCTCTACACTGTAAACTTTACAGGGGATTAGAGTTGTCATCAACTTCAAACCTTAAGGATACAGTACTGTATTCTCTTCACATGTTCTATGTTTAATTTGCCTCAATAACCTAATGGGGCCCCTTCCACCCCCGGGCCCCATAACAGCTGCCTGGGCTGCTATGGCTATAGTTACGCCACTGGTTACCACTCTGAAACGCACCGCAATTGATGTGAACTGGCCCTGAAAGTCAAACTGATGTCAGAGGTAGTCAGCACTGGTTTAGAAAACATTGCAGTGATGCAAAGGTGATGGGCAATCAATATATTTTGAAAATCGCAATTAATTTGAACAAAACACCCTCAAAAACTGAATTTTTCCTGCATTACCCATTTAAAAAATGAATCTAGAAAATACACGGAACTTCCTCCATTACCTTCAACTTAAAGTTACATTAAGGGCAAAAGTCCCCCCCCCCCCCCCACAGTGCTAAATTATGCCTCTTAATCCGATCTTCTTCTTTCCTGTAGTTTTCAGATGTCCCTCCAGCGCTGGTGCGGGTCTCCGATCCAACGCTGACTCCTCTGTCCTCCTCTTCTCTCATGTCCCACGGAGTCTGTGCGGGTGCACGCTTCTCCATAGACTTACCTTGTGTCTCCCCTCGTCTCCCGGCCGAACATCTGAACTGCGCATGTGCCCGCCCCAAGAGCCTTTGCGCCCGCCCGAGAGATGTTCAGATGTTCGGACGGGAGCACGCGGCGGAGACACAGGTAAGTTTTAACCCTTTGAAAAAGTTTTTTCTTTTAATCGTTTTGCATATATCTGCTGCTTGCTAGCCGTAGATATATATGCAAAAACATGCGAGGGTTTAATAACCCTTTAAGAAAAAAAAAATGACTCATTCTACACAACAGGCAGGAGATCAGAAGAACGACTTAAAGAACATTGCATCTTAATGCATATTTTATTCCTCTAGTCTTTTTAATTCCAACACAATTTTCTTTGATAGTCAAAGTGCTTTCCTAAACATTTTCAAAATAATATTTTTAAGGGGTCACATTATAAAAACCGTGCGTCTGACATCCTGTTCTAGACAGTGATCAAAAATAAGTGGATGCTTCCTCTCCAGATATCATCTCGAACGGAATGCAGTTCAAAGTAAAGCGCATGTAATATTGATGTAGATTGTATTCGCACCGCGCGCTTTCTCTTCTGGAGATACAGCCGGCACATGACGTTCCTGATTAAATATGCACTTCGCATTTGGGTTTTGTAAGGAGAGAGCAGCATTGGAAATGAGTACGGTCTGCAGAAGGCTTTTTGTTTGACTTTATATGTGTGTGTGATTCACTCACTGCCAGGTTGACTTTCCCCTTCAAAGAGTTTCAATATAAATGCTCATGCATTGTTACCGAGTTCCCAGGGTTACTTGCACGCTGTGTTATATTTTTGTCATCATTTGTTATATGCTGCCATTTAAAGTGACTGTGCCGTTTAAAAAAAAGCCATCCTATAAAAGAACATTAACGTAGAGGTGAAGCCAAAACTTTTTTTGTTTATTTGTTTAGTTTTGGGTAGAGTAAGA
This sequence comes from Nanorana parkeri, assembly GCF_000935625.1. Taxonomy (NCBI): domain Eukaryota; kingdom Metazoa; phylum Chordata; class Amphibia; order Anura; family Dicroglossidae; genus Nanorana; species Nanorana parkeri. Next base: position 140,767 of record NW_017306568.1, read on the forward strand.
ATGGGAGTTGTCATCCCCCCCCCCCCCTTTTTTTTTTCTATTGATAAAAAAAAGGGGGGTTGTCCCCCCCCCCCCCCCCATTTTTGTCTCACTATGGAGATTTTTCTCCACTTCCTGTCTGACAGCCACAACAGGAAGTGAGAAGAAATCTAGTGTCCCCAACGGAAGATTTCCCATCTATTCTTGTTCTGGATGACAGCCCAAAATGTGAGATTTTCTTTAAGGTTCACCGGGATAACGGTCACCAGAAAAGATAGGGAGGGTGAATAGCCCTAGGGCCTAATTCACACTGTAATCGGCCGGCACGTACAGCTCCGTGCTGCGTGCATGGCCGTATCGAGCAGCTCCAGGGAAGGACAGCTGCTGCGTGTGATTAGCACGCAGCCCTGTCTTTCTCTATGGGAATAAACAATTTATCACCACACAGCCACCTCCTCGTGTATCACTGGCCCCTCCATTTCAGATTGTAAGCCCTCAGGGGCAGGGCCCTCCTAACCATCCTGTCTTGAATTGTATAGTGATTGTAATGTCTTCCTTATATTGTAAAGCGCTGCGCACACTGTTGGCGCGATATAAATCCTGTACACTAATAATATAATAATATTAAGGTAACCAGCAGGTCTCAATGCTGCGGGAGCGTGGTCACTCTCCTGTGATTATTGTGCTCTCATCCAATCCACCGATGCCCCCCCGCGATGGTTGATTGGCAGCTGCTCTGACCATTTAGCAGCTAGTTAGAGACTTGTACTTATTGTAACCGTAACCGCCACTTATGTTGGACAGCTTGGCCCGGCACAGGAAGTGACAACATAACAGATGTACTGGCGCAATCAACAGGTAATAACACGATGTTGCAGGGGGACTTCGAAAGACGAGCACTTATCTGCCAGTGACAGACTTCCATCTGACTAATCAGGCTCTTTGACGGCTTTGTAATAACAGAAGTCTTCAGCAGTTCTCTAACTCAGGTAAGTCGGAGCCACGGAATTGCAGCACTCGGGCCTTTTAAAGCGTAATGATAGATCACTAAACACCTGATTCGCACAGCTGGCAATAACACATCATCTAATGAAAGACTTATTCTCCGGGAAAAGCACAGTTTGTGTTCAGATTTAATTACACGTCTGTCTCTGAGCTAAAAGTGTAACGCACAGCAACTTTACTGGAAACGAGTGAGGAAAATGGAATATGGAGAATCCTGTGATGACAGCTAGGGGGGGAATTGTAATAAGGCTGCAATAAACACGCAGGAATGCAGGTATTTATAGAACAACGCTCAAATAATTTCACGCTAATATGCAAATGACGGATCTTGATGCTGCATATTGTTTCCAAGTTAGTTTTCATTTTCCTCTCATTTAAAGAAAAAAAAAAAAGAACATTTATAAAAATAGATTTACAAGGAATTCACATTTTAAAAGACAATAGGAATGTGTGCCTCTGAAAATGATCAGATTTGAGCCTTTGCCATCTGCTGGCCATTGCTCAGCATTGCAGCTCAACTAGTACTGTAACGCACACCTGCCCAAATCAGGAGGATTAGGTAGATTGCTGAACATTCAGACTTTAGGCCTTGTGCACACCAAGCGCGTTCCAGGAGCAGAGCAGTTACAGACCGGATCAAATCTGCGTCCAATGTATTCCAATGGTATTTTGGGCTCTAGTTCACACCGCAGCGTTCAGTTCCAGAGCATGTAAAAAAACTGCAGCAAGCCTTATTTTACCTGCTCTGGAACGCATGCAAATGAATCAAAACGCATGCAAACGACCTGGAACGCACTAAAAGCCCATTCTAAACTAAAAAAAATATATATTTTTTTTTACCAAAAACGGCCCGGAACGCATCAAAAAAACGGCACAACCCACTTCACTGCATGTGCAGAAACTCATGCAGATCTGGTCTGCATTTGGTGTGAACAAATAAACTAAAAAAAATAATATATATATATATATATTTTTTTTAACCAAAAACAGCCCGGAAAGCATCAAAAACGCGGCACAACCCACTGCACTGCGTGTGCAGAAACTCATGCGGATCTGGTCTGCATTTAGTGTGAACAAGGGCTTAGGTGCCCATACACCTTACGATTATTGGCGGATTTTCGTATGCGATTGCATTTTTGTCCGATATTCGTAAGGTTGATGGGCAGTGTACAACCGTAAATACTGTACAATCGATCGACTTTTGACTATCCAGCAGGTTAGAAAACTTTACGAATATTGTACGACGAAAAGTTTCGTCAGATGATCGCAAGGTGTATGGGCAGCTTTTGTCTGATCAGCAGGTTAGTCTGTCTACCTACGCCCTGGATTCAGGTTTGTCTGATTACTGTTCATGCCCTGGATCACTCCCGTGTATTGTTTGAGCTGCATTCATTCTCATCTTGCCTCTGCTCATCCTAAGCATCTACCTGCCGCTTCTACTACCGTCAGTCATTGTTCTGTCATCTGTCTGGAACCTGGACTTTGCCTGCACCTGATCTGACCATCAAAATAAACGGATGTCACCAGGTTCTGGTGACATGATGTTCCAATAAACGAACACTTTGGACTTCAACACTATTGGTGTGCTGGTGACATCCGTTTATTTGTACTGTTTGGCGGCGCCATCCAATGTCACTACGAGCACCCCGCCTTATTTTGGGGCTAGTACATGATAAAATAGTCTTTGTTAAGTGAATTTTAAATCACATTTGCTAAGTGTAAACTTTGCAAACTAAACATGCTCTACCTATTTAGTAAATTAACCCCAATGGATCGAACAAGCTCCATGACACTTCATGTCCAGCACTAGAGGGTAGGACCTGAGAGATGGACTTTCATTCACAGCAATGCAGAGCTCATCCCCCAACAGTGCCCTGTAATGTAAGCCAGGAGCAGCTTTTTGACGCACGAGGGTGGCTTAGCTATCACAGCTTGAGAAAGGGGGGGGGGGCAGAGCCAATCTTGACTGTTAAAGAAAAAGTCAAGATTTGAATATCATTTTTGCTGTCCCTAGATGTACGGATTATTTCAGATGTCAGGATCTGGACTCAAGGATGTGATTCAGATTCAAAGATGTGGACTCTAGCTACACTTGTGATGGCACCTTGAGTGATTGGAGGGGTTCGAGCAGTGTAGGCTGACACTCACTGGAGAAAAGAGGATACAACTATGAACTGGAGCTGTGGAGTAGGAAGGGGCAGCTGGAAGCTGGAGCCAATGGCATACAATTGGCAAGTGGGAGGCCAGCGCATTCGTGGTGACACCCCCTGGCAGGTGAAGTGGGCTCACCTGAGGCGAGGAGTGTAAGCACCAGCTGGTTTTCACCAGAGTTCCTGATGGTGGAGATGGGTTTCGCTGCTTGCTGGTGCCAGGTCTCGGCCCCCAGGATTGCTCCACCAAGGGATGAGAAGTCAGAGGAGAAGAGCGTAGTCAGATCCAGGCAGGGTACGAGGCATGCCAATGAGATATTTCAAGTTTTTCTTTTTCATACATTTGCAAACATTTCTAAAATTCTGTTTTCACTTCGTCATTATGGGGTACAGAGTGTAGAATAATGAGGGGAAAAAATAATTTAAACTGTAGTGTCAGGCTGCAACATATTAAAATTGAAAAAAGTGAGGGCGGTCTGAATACTTTCTATATATACAGTACAGTATACACACACACACACAGTTATTTATGAATAATGTCTGTGACCCTATTAATTTATGATTTGAGTGTTTTCTAATTATTAAGAGTGGTATGTTAATGTATGAGTAAGGGGTATGATATTCGTATACAGTGCAGTACAATATTGACTTTTGGTGGTTCTCACTTTGGCATAGCTGCAAAATCCCATGTACATTCATTCAGTACAAGCGGAGGCAAAAATGAATGTTATCAGCATTTTGTTTTGTAATATCAGGAAAATACTGCATTATGGCCACTAGATTGAGCTGAGGTATGTAGAGAAAGCATGCATCATTCCTATACTCATCAGCTTCATCTAGTAGGTATTTACACGTAGGGCTACCTACCTACCTACCTACTCAGAAGGGGAGAGCAGAGGGTTAATGCGGTCCAAAATCGGGAAGAGGGGCATTTGGCTGAGCTGTCTCAACTGAGCGGGAGGCAGCGTGCAGTCGAGCTATCAGCCGGGGGTGGGTGGGTTTGCAGTTAGTGTGCTGAGAAATTCCTGTGTTTTGTATGGGTGCAGTTAGTGGCCCGTGCTGCACCCCCCCCCCCCCCCCCCGAGCGGCCATTTTTGGGGGGGCCCCGTGGGGATCATTTTTCCCTCCATTTGCACAAGTGTACATGCAGTTCCTCAAGGTGAACAGTTCTGTGAATTGTTTATAAATACACAAGTTTTTTTTTCCCAAACACATTTCTCCCGAGTAGCTCATTAAACAAAATTCTGAATTTCTACTTTGAACCGGTCATTTTTGGCAAAAATTGATTTGAGATCCACAGTAACAGTCGCCATTAGTAGCCTCAATTTCTCTGCACATGTAATGTACTGTTTACAGTCGGGCACTTTCCTCAAGCACCGGTGACTACTCCTAATTGCTGACCACTTGTTCACTTAAATGCTTCTTTCAACTGAACAAACAATGACTCCTTGACCTTGTAAAAGTCGGGGTAATAATTCCCACACATTGTTTTACCATTAACACGTTACAAGTCATAAAGAAGAATCCCACTGAGGACTGTTTCATCTTTGCCAACACTTTATACGATTTCTTGGAAGATTTGCACTAGCACGTAGTTCCAACATAACGCGGCATCTGTGGGCCTGTGAAGCTGTGTATTACCAAAGATGGCACGTTTTATAAACTGTAATAATGGAATATGGATGCATTACAGGCATGATCCACCTTTCTGACCAGGTTTCATGTTTTACTCATGATTAGTGGGTAACATGATTCCCCCCACCAACAAATGGCCCACATCTCCTGCTAAACTGGATGCTGTGCATGGCTCCACTTGCACAACCTCGTCATCCATTAACAGGGATCTGAGAATAGAAAGACTACGGGGTCTATTCACGAAGCTGCCGAAGGATCTGGCCGTAGCTTCGGCTGATCCTTCGGCTAGCTTCGGCTCCAGGACCCCTTCGGTTCGGTAGAACCGAGGGGGTGCTGTACGGGCTATTCACAATAGCCCGTACAGCTCCCGATCAATGTCTCATCTGCCACGATGACTCCTAGATCCAAATGTAGCACAAGTGTGGTGATGTACCTCCAAAGAGCTTCACAGTGGATTACGGCACAGATCTGGAAGAAGTACACAAAGCTCACCAAGATTCAAGGAAGAATACACATGGTTCTTGTATTTAGACAATATTTGCTTATCCCAGAGTTCAGCTTTAAAGTGTACCTGAATTCAAACATTTTAAAATTTCCTTTGCTATGAGGACATTTAGAAAGGTTAATTGTGCCTAAGCAACACCCTGAAAAATATACCATTTGTCTTGAATTCCTTCTGAAAAATAGCGGTGCCTAGGCACTCACCAGAGCTCCTGATGGTGGAGATGGGTTTTTGCTGCGTACTGACCACAGGCGGCCACCCGCCGGGTTCAACCTACTCAGCAGGCAGAGAATGAGGGTACCTGGAGTCAAAGTCAAAAGCTCAAGGCAAGCAGCAGAGAAGGATCAATAAAATACAAGACCAAAGGTTAGGACAGGCAGCAAAAAAGAACCACAGGTAGACAAGGTCAATGATCAGGGCAGGCAGCAGACAAGCATCACCAGGAGGCAAGGCCTAAGGTCAGGGCAGGCAGCGGATAAGGATTACCGGGGACAAAGTCTAAGGTTAGGGCAGACAGCAGATAAGGATCACAAAAAGACAAACCCAAAAGGTTGGTACATGAAGCAGCAGAGAAAGCTGGCTGGAGTGCACCGGGGTGAAACAGGTGCAGGGTTTCTGGAAGCTGATAGCAGAGTACAGGGAACACACAGGTGCCAATGAGATCACAGGAGAGCATGGGTCACTAGACATGTGCGATTCGTTTCGTTACGAATCGAAATTCGTACAAATTTCCTGAAATTCGTAAATTCGGAAGCATCCGAATTGCAGTTTCCGAATTATATCAGAAATACGAAATTCCGATAATGAATTTCGGATCCGAATTTCTTTGAAACAGGAACTAATATTACCCCTGTAAATGAGGTTGAACAACATGACAAGATTTTTTTTAAAATCCAAAATACGGATCCGCTGCTGCTAAGAGTTGCATTACAATACAGGCAGGAAATACAAAATTCCGTTGACGTATTTTCATTCTGTTACGAATATTCGTTATATTGAAGTTAAAAAGCAAAGTACATTTATATTGGAGTTGATGGTTGGTTTTTTTTAAGTCTGAAATTCGGATACGGAATCTGTTAACGGAATTCGTATTTCGTTTTGGTTGACCAATCAGAGGTTTTCTCTTCTGCTGCTGAGAGTTGCATTACAATACAGACAGGAAATACGAAATTCCGTTGACGTATTTTCGTTCCGTTACGAACATTCGTTATATTGAAGTTAAAAAGCAAAGTACATTTATATTGGAGTTGATGGTTGGTTTTTTTTAAGTCTGAAATTCGGATACGGAATCCGTTAACGGAATTCGTATTTCGGATAAAAAAACAACTACCACATCATCATAACGAATGTTCGTAAAGTTACGAAAATGTGCCGAAACTAACGAAAATTCGTATTTCGTACGAATCCGAATTGAGTTTCGGATACGAATTACGAAATAACGGATATTCCCAAAACGGACGAAACGGAACGGAACAAATTTTTTGACGGCGCACAAGTCTATGGGTCACTGGCGTATAGTGAGATCTCAGAAACTGGTTGGAACCAGGAACACTCTAGAACAAAGGGAATCATTGTAACTAGGAAATACTTTTGGAACATGGAGATATTCTAAGAACTCTAAACAGAGGAACTGAGGGCTAGAAATACACCATTACACAGGCCATGAGTGCTAGCCTGAGCACAGTCTTCATCAAAAGGTAAATTTGGAGGGCCAGTAGGAACTGTCATGAAGCAAACTATATTAAACCGCAGGTGAGATGCGGCAATGTCTACAACATCCAGACCAGTACAACAATAACGCAGGAAGAGAGCACATGTCTGTAGGACTACAACCAACAGCCCTGCATGCCTGTGGAACCAGGGGTAAGAGGTCCGTACATGCTTGTAGAACTACAAGTTACAGTTCAGCTGCATTTTTGGCTAAAACTTAAAGTGGACTTTAACCCCTTTTGACTAAAAATCACATCACCACACAGCTCTGCATGCTGATATGAAATCATCTTACATTTGTTAGCTAAGCAAACGTATTTTTATTTTACTTACAGTTTCTTTTTTTCCCCACTACCTGGTCCACTTTGGCAGAAACTATGAAATTGTGCCCAAGCATTGCATCCTGGGAAATCTCATCTGAATTCTCTGGGAAAGGCATTTTCCTCCCCTGAGATGATGTGCATGGTCACATGTCCTAGTCACATGTGCCAGAGTTCCAGGAAGTAAAGGGTGATATAGCAATCTGCCCTTAGTTAAAATCTCCACTGTGAGAACTGGGGAAGGAAAGAAAAACAAGGTATGCAAAGACTACAAAGCCGGCAATTATTTAGAAGTATGTGTTTGTAGATTGTCATTACTAAACATTTCTAAAAGGTGCGTTTGTTGTTATTATTTTGAAGATATGGGTAATCTTTAAACAAGTGCTTGTTATTTTCTCACATGTCATTTTCCTGTCACGTTATAAAAATACTCAATATCGAAATATTTCATATCCGCATTCTTGAGTGTGATTCTCAGAAATATGCTGACTTGCTATAACAACTCTTTCTTTTCACAGCACGTCGACAAAATAAATACAAAATGTCGTTTTTCAATCTACAGAAGAAGTTCCAAATTCCAGGCAGGTTAAAAAGAAAAAAAAACCTTTAGTCTAATTGTCTGTTACAAAGTTATTACAGATATATTGTAAGTCGTATTAAACTCTCAAACCTTTTCCACCTTTTTTTTTTTTTTAATAATGAATCCAGATTAAACAAATATACATTATTTAGCAATTATTAAAATAAATTGCCCGAGCAATTGTCTAACTACTACCTTGGAGGAGGGAGGAACAGGAAGCAGGAATGTGGCTTTCTTTGATGTATGTTATGTTTGTGGAGACACACAGAGCTTATTAGCACACACAAGGGTGGCTTCCATAGGACCCTGCAAGGGAAAGGAGCCACCCTAAAGCAGAATATCAGGACCAGTGCTCAGGGGACCAGCTGATTCTGGCAGCATCCATTGTAAGAGATTTCATAAGCATTTGAAATACTTTAATATCACTATTAAGGATGCACTGATGCCGGTTTTTTGATATTGAGTACAGGTACAGAGAATTTTTTTTTGGTACTTGCCGAAACCAAATACTAATGCAGGAAGTGCCATTAAGAAAGCCAAGCGTCATGTAATTACTCAGGGCCCAGCTTTCTGATTAGCCGGGAAGCCATGCGGCGTGTAATGACTCACCGCTCAGCTTCCTGATTAACCAGGAAGCCGTCTCCATGCTCCCTCGTCACCAGGAAGCATGGAGCCGGCTTTCTGGCCAATCAAGAAGCAGGGGGGCAGGTCATGACATGCTTCCTGATTGGCCAGGAAGCCGGCTCCATGCTCACTCATCACCAGGTAATGAGGAGCATCAGGGGAGTACGAGTACTCGCCCAAATACTCTGTATCGGCACCGATACTAGTATTTGTGCATCCCTAAATCACTATAAATATAGTTAAATATAACCAAAATGTATGCACCCCTATCGCAGCTACCCTAATGCCAACAATCTCAGCAGCTTAAATGTGTTCATCACTCAAAAGTAGCATAAAGATATTACACTCGTTCTGCCTTCATATCAAACCCCTGTATAGCAGCAGTCTGAGTGGGAAAGGAAGGGGCAAATCCAGGGGCAAATTCGGTGTGCTGCATTGAACCTATGCTAACAAGAGGGTAAAGCTGCCTATAAACTGCTTGAATGTTGCCAACCTCATGGTTGGCCATGTCGGCATCACTCCTTTCAACAAAAGTACAATTTTCAACCGACTTTTAACGCGAAAAAAAAATTGTTGGCCAAACCAATTTTGGCAGCCAGTCAGATTTAATCTGAGTATTATGAGCTGGCTGGCAGAAAACAATAGCTGATGGGGGAGATTGCTCCATACACACCGCTTAACGCAGGTTAGGGAATCCAGCGGCTTTTATCATTTGTACAAACTTGATAACAAAGGATGTTGTATTTGCCATAGTGGTTTTAGTGGGCCAGTGCCTAGGGCAGCCAGGTTAGAGAAGTCATCAATCCTAAACAAAAGAAAATTGTAATAATCATTTCCCTATTCCGTTCCCCTCTTCTGGCCACCTCTAGACATTCATGGCTAATTCAGCTAGAGAACTCTAGAGGAGGAGAGGAATGGTGATGGGAGTTTAAAAGCTTTTTATAGTTCAGGAAACATAATGGGTTCCTACCACATCAGTTGAGCTGCACTGATGTGTGCAGCTCCTATGTGGTGCCAAGCAGGGAATGAGATGTCATTTTGCCATATTTTAATAAAGTTTTTATTTTTAAAGTGACCGGTGCCTTGTGTCGTAACCATGCAAAGCACTGGCCATAAAAAGCAGATGGAATGTTTTCTCCATATACCCCTATTCCTCTATACTAAGAGAAAAATACAAGAGCTAAGGCCAGTGGTGGCAAACCTTGGCACTCCAGCTGTTTTGGAACTACAAGTCCCATGAGGCATTGCAAGGCTCTGACAGCCACAGACATAACTCCCAGAGGCAGATGCATGTTGGGATTTGTAGTTTTGGAACAGCTGGAGTGCCAAGGTTCGCCACCACTGAGCTTGAGCTAAGCCATGTACAAAAGGTGGTCACCATTCCGGTGAGCCAAGGAGTGACACAGAGAGTGTCAATTACAATATATATATATATAATTTTTAGGTTATTTTATTTTTTTTCTGATGTATTCATTTAATCTCCTGCCCCGTTGGGTGGTCTGAATAGTATTTATTGCCACATTACTCCATTATGCTCTTAAAAGGGTCTTTCTTATAGGATCAATTGTACCCAAAAAGAAACATTCCACTTTTACCAAATGGTAGCGCCGCTGTCTATGGGATTGTAAGCACAGAGTTTTATTTCCAGTAGGTGGATCCAGAACACGGACACCTTGCCGTGTATATCAGGACTCCTTCCAACTGCCAGTTACAATGTCATTAACATGATCAGTTTCAAGCATCAAGCTTGTTTCTACCTTGATCTGATCTTTAAATCACTATATATAATGGGGGGAATTTATCAAAACTGGAGCAGACAAAATCTGGAGCAGCTGTGCATGGCAACCAATCAGCTTCTCTCTTCAGTCTGTTCAGTTTAAGATTTGAAAATGAAAGAGAGAAACTGATTGGTTGCCATGCACAGCTGCTCCAGTTTTGATCGATTCCCCTAACTGTATATACACACTTTTTTTCCCCCCAAAAGGAGGGGGAAAATGTGCCTGCGTCTTATGGAGCGCATCCCGACACCCGAGACATGCAGTTTCGGGCGCCGGGCGAGTAGTTTTTTGTACATTTAGCTTTGCTAAAGCAGAGCTAAATGTACAGTAGGAGCCACTGCTCGTTTAATACAAGTGATCTGATTAGATCTCGATCGCAGAGGCGGCGATCGAGATCACCATAGAGCAGATGAAGAACGGACGTTCTTCGTCTGCACTATGTGATCACTGAGAACCGTGGCGCTGTAATCACAGCGCCACCTGTCTCAGCGGTCACTAACTGCAGCTTCTGTCACAGAAGCTGTGACAGAAGCTACGGTCTGTCGAGTGCTCCATAAGGTGCACCGGACCTCCCTGCATGCTTTGATCCGGAGCGTCTTATGGAACGCAAAATACGGTACATATATATATAAATACCATGTTATTTATTTATTTATTTACAAAAGACCAGATCAAGGTGGAATCAAGTGGCAAGGAGCAGTTAGTGAAGCTAAAATTGGAGGCTGCTGATTGGCTGCAATAACAAGCATCTTGTGATGTCACAGTGACATCAGAGGATATAAATGGCAGTGAGCGCAGACACTGGTCGTTCGTTGGCTCTTGCTGTCAACGTACTTAGTCGCTTTGCTGCTATTATCGATCGCATTGTTTATCAACGCACTCGATTTCTAGTTTTTGCCGTTGATTGCTGAATTCTAGATTTTCTCCTCTAGTGATTGGTGATAACCGATCACCTCTATTTAGAGTGAAATGGATGGCGTAGTGCAGATCCTAAGCATGTTTCTCTTGCTAGCGTGGGGGTTCCCACACGCAGGAAGGGAGATGGATCTGTCCACCAAGATACGCATGCAGGAAAGGGAAGCGTTTATGAAGGCGATGGAGAAGGAAGTCGAAGAGATGTTTCGTAAATACGAAAATCCGGAATTAGACATGTTCAGCTGGCTTTTGCAGCTGACTACCCCTCTAATCTGGTTCAAGACGATACTCTTTCTCTTTTGGGTCATACTGGAGTACATCCTGTGCAAACAGGAGTTGGCCCTAAAATTAGGCCGATTCATGGATATCTTGCAGCTGATGGACGTCAGTCGAGAGCTAGACAATCCTCTAAACTGGTACATGGCCATACTCCATGTCCATTGCATCATAATGGAGTATAGCCCGTGCCGATTTGACCTGGCCACACAACTACGCAATCATATCTTCATCATGTACTGCGTCAGTCAAATGATGGACTTCTTTGATTCATACTGGTTCAGCATGAGGATGTTCTTACTGATGTCAGTCCCATCCATGCTTATAATTGCCTGGACCTGGAATCCTCTGCTGGGGGTACTTGTTTTCCAGTCAACAGACGCTCAGTGGCTTTTCAGAATGCTGCTGTACTGGTCATGGATTTCAATCCATGTGACCCGTCATGATCGCCACTGAGTGTCGGCTTCTTGTGAGCACCATCGGAGACATCTGGGAGGGGGAGTCGAAGAGCAGGCAAACTTATTGTTAAGGCTGTAAGCTTAAACAATAAAGGCAATATGTCTGAGCGACCAAGA
>NW_017306568.1:152833-155095 GCF_000935625.1 Nanorana parkeri
ATTCGCACATGAGCCATTTGTCGTGAGTTTCCCGAACCACGGCAACGCTCGACATGAAGTTGCCCATTATATTCAATGGTGCTCTCTCAATGGAGCAAGAAGCTAGGTTCCCTTTTTGGGGACCATCAGAGCTGACAAAACAAATGACACAATATAAAACAATATATAAACAAAATAAAAAATAAGAATACAATAATTGTGCAAATATGAGCAAAACTTCAGTATGAAATACATGCAAACATATATCATGTGTACATACAATCCTAATATTGTGCAAAGGGCAATTAAAGGGACTGTTTGGGGTCCTGTTGGGCCCAAAGTATATAGGGCGACAAAAAGTCCCTGTGAGAGGGGGGGAGGGGGGTCCTATCGGATCCTAGGTATTGTGTGGTAGAACTGGGGGTTGTCATCACCCAGGACTCTCAGCCAGAGGTGCTGAGCGATTCCAGGAAACAAATTCTTGGCTTTGCAGTTCTCTCCGGGTTTTCTGGATTTGGCATGGGATCCTGGAACTGGGAGATATCTAAGAATTGGGAGGGATGAAATCTCTAGTCCTGGGTCCGTGGTTTCGTAGGGGACCAGCACCCGGTGATTGTACACCTGTGCACAGCCCTTATGGAAAGGGTGCTGGATGATGCTCTGGGCTCCAGCTGGGAAGAGGAACAGAGGTCTTCAGGAGTCAGAAGGTCTCCACCCAGAAGTCAGAGGGGAGCCAGGTGGCTGTGTGTGCGCTGGAGGCACAGGGATGATAGCCGAGGAGGCTGAGGTTGAGGCTGATCTGGTCCGGAAAATGGTGTGAACCTGCCCACAGTTCCAATGCATTCCAGACCAGACAAAATGAGACATGCAGTATTTTTCTGGTCTGGTCTGGAATGGACTGCGCTGGTGTGAAAGGAGGCCAGAAATCAGTGGCGGACCTATGGAACAATGGGCCCTGGTGCAAGATCCCCCCCCCAGCAGAATGGTAACGGCTATAGGGGACGACAACTCCCAGCGATACGCTCTACAGAAACGCAGAATGGTAAAAACCAAAAGGGACGACAACTCCCAGAAATACTCTCTACAGAAACTCAGAATAGTAACAGCTATAGAGGACTACAACTCCCAGCAATACTCTCTACAGAAACGCAGAATGGTAACGGCTATAGAGGGCTACAACTCCCAGGAATACTCTCTACAGAAACGCAGAATGGCAACGGCTATAGGCAACTACAACTCCCAGCGATACTCTCTACAGAAACGCAGAATGGTAACAACCAAAAGGGACGACAACTCCCAGAAATACTCTACAGAAACTCAGAATAGTAACAGCTATAGAGGACTACAACTCCCAGCAATACTCTCTACAGAAACGCAGAATGGTAACGGCTATAGAGGACTACAACTCCCAGGAATACTCTCTACAGAAACGCAGAATGGCAACGGCTATAGGGAACTACAACTTCCAGCAATACGCTACAGAAATGCAGAATAAGTCCATCAGTTATAGAGGACTACAAAACATGTCACAGAACTTAGGCACATACAGAAGAGAAAAGCATCACCTCACCTCCTCCTTGCGGCGGGAACATCATGTAGCTGAGAGAGGCGGCGGGCTGTGTGATCAGGAAGCTGTTGGGTCCTCCCGGCTGAGGCCCCAGCGCTGCCTCACTGTGTGCTTGAAGGCTGCTCTGCCTCACTGCCGAGCGGCCCGACGGCCCCCCACCATCTCTTTCCCTACCTTGCCACTGGTCTGGAGCCTGGGTCTGCACCCCCCCCAACATCTCTTTTCCTATCTTGCCGCTGGTCTGGTGCCTAGGTTTGCTGGGCCCCCCCCAGGCTTAAGCCCCGGTGCAGCCGCACCGGCTGCACCGGCGGTAGTTCTGCCCCTGCCAGAAATAGCATAGGGATACATTAGGATGCATTTTGGGTCCGGAAACAATCTGGTCTGGCCTGGAGATGATCTGGGAGTGGTGTGAATGGGCCCTGAGAGAGCCAGTAACACACGAGGGATGTGTGTAAGAGTCACACAAGAGGTGTGAAAGCTATGGAGTATGTGCGACAACCTGGAGTCGGTGAGATCATGGGGATCTGTTCTGTCTGCTGGAATACAAGCGGACCTAGTGTTATTGTTGAAGAAGCTTTGTTTCTGCCTTTGAAGAAATAAAAGATTGTCCTTTATCTGTTAAAATGACTCTGGCACTGATCCTTAAGCGCTCCCCATAAATTCCCCAAAATCTCAGTATATAGGGCAATAAAAAGAACCTTTTGGACCCTGAGTGT
>NW_017306568.1:155130-161877 GCF_000935625.1 Nanorana parkeri
GGGGTCCTATCAGGCCCAAAGTATATAGGGCCACAAAAAGAACCTGTAGGGGGTCCTGTTGGACCCTAGTATATAGGACAATAAAAAGCACCTGCTGGGGGTCTAATTAGGCCCAGTGAATTTAGGGCAATGAAAAGCACCTGTGGGAGGGGGGGTCATATTGTGCAGACCGGGTGACACCCCCGTCGTGTCGTCATCGCGTATGTGCATGATGACGTCATCGCGCATGCGCAGCCATCTTGGTGATAGACGCTGGCAGATAGAGGAGGGGACGTTCACTCGGCGGGATGAGGTATGCCGCGGTGTCCCCTCCTCTCTCCTGACACTGTCAGGCTCTCGGCCCACAGTGTGACACCAAAATGACTGTCAGTCATTTTGGTGTTACCCCTGCAATGGTGTCACCCGGGTGCGGGCCAAACCCCTGGTAGCAACCTCAGCACTCCAGCTGTGGTGAAACTAGAAATTCCATCATGCTTCTGCCACTGGGAGTCATGCTCAAGGCTGCCAGAGGCTTGCAATGCATCATGGGACTCCGCAGCTGGAATGCCCAGGTTGCCTATCCCTGACATAGAGCAAAGCTGGAATGCTTTATTAAACTAACAGACATAATCTCTGTACCCATAAAATATTCCTCAATATTCCCACGCCCAAGGACTATCATCTGCGGATAATAGCAGTATTGATTACATGCCAATGGCTGCGGGTGGTGGCCGCTGTCATTGTATTGTGCAGTGCCTCCTAATGGCATGAATCTCATGGAGCAGTTTGTGAGACTCATATGCTTGCCTCCCATTCCAAGTGTGAATGGGCCCTTAAAGTGCACACAACAGTGCAATCATGTGTCTCATCATTCCAAAACCAAGATCTTTATATACATCTATATGATGATAGCTCCACCAGCAGCCATATATTGGAAAGTGACAATAATAATAGATATCTGCAATGTCCACCAATCAGCATACATCGGCACACTTGCATGCACAACATAAATGTTCACAATAAAAGCAGCATAAAATCTAAGCAAAGCTCTGCAAATAAAACTATTCATATTTCTTCTGTCCCATTCCATCAGACCCAGTCAAATGGCAGTGCTTCTGCCAAACAGTGACTGCACCCAAATTTGCTGCGGTCACTGTTTGAGTATTCTGACAGCCATACACTCACTGCTGTTAGAATACAATAGCCATGGGGGGGGAGATTCCTCCATCCATGCTGTTTAGCTTGTGTCGAGGAATCTGTTAGTTTTTTTTGGTCCAGCTCACAGGCTGAATGTAACAGTGTGTGATCTCACATTAGATGCCAATTAATACTGTCAGATAATCTTAGGAAGGCCATGCCAGGCTAGTCACACTGGTCACGCCAGGCTAGTCACACTAGTCATGTGACTAGCCCAGAGATGGCTATGTAGCCAGACACACTGGAGAAAGCAACAGCTGCAATACATCTGCCACACTTACTTTATCCCGTTTGCTTTCTAGCTATAGCAGGAGGGGGCTGGATGGCACACATTCCAATGCTGGAAGAGGGTGATGATGGTGGTGGGACTGGCCTCTCCCTGCCAGGCATTGCTTGTAATCCGGTTTAGGAGGCAGCGGATTGGAGCTCTTGAAGTCCCATCGTTCCTTCAACCCTGTTGCCATGCTGTAAGCTCATTGCTGTCCCATGCTGGAGGCTGCGGGGAGCTCCCTCTGTGCTCCTGAGGCTATTAGGGCTCCCCTTGAACCCCACTTGTCTTTACTAACTGCTGCCTGAATATACAGGGCAATAGAAAGTACCTGTGGGGGGTCCTTTCAGGCCCCGAGTGTATAGGCCAATAAAAAGCACTTGTGGGGGGTCCTATCAGGCCCCGAGTATATAGGGAAATAAAAGGCACCTGTGGGGGAATCCCTATGGGGCCAAAAAAAGCACCTGTGGACCTAGAATTTTTAGGGCAATAAAATGCAAAAGCACCTGTAGGGGTTCCTATCAGACTCTCAGTATTTAGGGTAATAAAGTGCACCTGTGGGGGTTCCTATCAAGCCTTGCATATAATTTATGATATAAAGATCAATAAGAAGCACCTGTGGGGGAATTCTATTGGTCTCTTAGTATATATGGTAATGAAAGTATGGCCCCGGGTATATAGGGCCATAGAAAACACATGTGAGGTGTCTTATTGGGCCCCAATTATATAGGGCAATAAAAAGCACCTTGGGTGGGTCCTACAAGGCCCCAAGTATGTAGGGCAACAAAAACAGAAGCACCTGTAGGGGTTCCTATCAGACTCTCAGTATTTAGGGTAATAAAAAGCACCCGTGGGAGAATTATATCAGGCCTCCGAGTATATAGGGTAATAAAAAGTACCTTTGGGGGGGGGGGGGAAAATAGGGCCCCAACATAAAAGGAAAAGCCACTGTATAAGGTGATAAAAAAAAGCTTTTGGGGGGGGGGGGTCAAATTGGGCCCCAAGTATATAGGGCCATAGAAAGTACCTGTGTGGGAATTCTATTGGACCCCAAGTATATAGGGTGATAAAAAGCACCTATGAGGGGGGGGTCCATTTAGGCCCCAAGTATATAGGGCAATAAGAAGCACCTGTCGTTGTTTCCAAGTATATTGAGCCATAGAAAGCACCTATGGGAGAATTCTATTGGGCCCGTGTATAAAGGGCAATAAAAAGCACCTGTGGGGAGTTCTATTGGGCCCTGAGTAAACAGGGCAATAAAAAGTACCTGTGGGGAGTTCTATCGGGCCCTGAGTATGCAGGGCAATAAAAAGCCCTGTGGTGGGATCCTATGGGTCCCCGAGCATAATGTGCAAATAAAAGCACCTGTGGGAGAGTACTATTGGACCCCAAATATATAGGGCAATAAAAGGTACATGTGGGGGGTCCTTTCAGGCCCCTAATAAATAGGGCAAAAAAAAGCACCTGTGAGGGAATTCTATCGGGCCGCGAGTATATAGGGTAAAATAAATCACCTTTGGCGCCACTACCAGCTCACTCACTTTTTATCCTCCTTGCCCCGCCCTATCTCTTTAGCCCGACCACTCACAAGTTTTGAGAAGGAATGTGTCTCCACTGGGACCCCTGCGGGGTTGGTGGGTGACCGACTAGGCCCTGCTAACCCAGATTATCAAAATATGAGCGCATATTATATAACGCCTTGCTATGGATGCAGTATATGTGGTATTAGAATCAAAAGACACGCACTAACATCCCACCGAACTCCTCAATGTCAGGCGGCTGGAAATGATGGTGATGTCCACCGCCAGTCGCCCTCGCTATGCAATCTAATACTCTTCACCATAGTATATGCCTTATCTGATTGGTGTTTGGTGGCTGCGTCCACCTCTTGGTTGATGGTTGTGAGCTGATGTTAGCTCTCCTTGTACTTCATACATGTTATGCTCAATTAAAGAAGAGTTTATAAAAAAATAAAAAAAAATCACCTGTGGGGGATGTCCTTGGGGCCAAGTATAAAGGGACAAAATGCACTAAAGCAGAAATACAACCTCCTCTCCCTTACAGCCAAGGAAGGTGCCATCTCGGGCCCTCTTTGGATTGCAGTTACCATGGTGCTGCATGTGTGTTCATTTATGACACCGCCCATTTGAGTGTTCGAAGGTTCGCTTGAGAGCTGAAACCAGCACACTGTAAACCTTGACACTTGACATGGTAACTGTTTTGGGAGACAATAAATTGGTGGGTAAAGTTCCTCTTGGAGGGGGGAATCCCCCACCTCCTAGTTGCTAGGAGACTGCGTGCAGTCAAGTAGCTGGGGGTCAGGCTTGAAGGGATTGCCCAGAAATATGTTGCCATGGTTACGCACCAAAACAGGAAGTAGGCCGGAGCACAGTAAATCTGTGCTCCGGCCTACTTCCTGTTTTGGTGCGTAACCATGGCAACACATTTCTTGACAATCCCCCCTATCAAGCCTTAACCCCCCCAGCCAGCCACTTGACTGCACATCATGTCATAGCAACTAGGAGGTTGTTAGCAGACAGCCTCTGTACATACTATACATACAAAAAACATCATATAGCTCCACATCCTAGTTGCTAGGAGATGGTGTGCATGCAAGTGGCTGGGAGACAGGCTTGACAAAGGTTTGCCCAGAAATGTGTTTCTATGGTTACACACCAAAACAGGAAGTAGGCTGGTGCACAGCATGGCTGTGCTGTGGTTGTTGGTATGCCGCATGGAGACAGGCGCCAGCATGTGCCATCTTTTCCCTAGGCAGTCCAAAAAAGCATCACTGGCCCCGGTAACTTTCCTCTGCCATGGCATCCATAGTCTGTGACTCAATGCTGCTTATCACCTACACAAATGTGAAATGATTGCCTTTCTTGTAGTGAATAAAGATCTTGAGTGACATTGCACTCCGCCAACCGTGCACTAGGCCTAGTTTTCCCCACGACATGCAGGGGGCCCTCCTTCTCCCATTCCTCTGTGGGCCCCAGCACATCCCTGATTTTTGCTCATACATTGTATGTATACTTCCAAAACGGTTACCATTTCTAAACCCCAAAATCACAAATGAAATGATATATTGCAGCACACAAAAATGAACGGTCGGAACATGTGCGACGCTTGCAGCTGAAACAGCTGCATGAGCTTCCAGGCTCATTGAAATAAATGGGCTGCCTTATGCGGATGTGCAAAAAAAGGTATGCGTGGGCCTTAGATCTGGCGTCTGCATTACTTTCCTCATTTTCTTATGGTTTTTCACTTTATTTACATCTGGCGATCCTGCCAGTAACACACTTCCGGTCTCAGGGTGACAACGCTCACTCACTGCCATGCATTGTGGAGGAGCAACATTGTCTCCCTAGGACAGGCAGCATGGTAGGACTTCAGAACACCTTCCCCTCCCCTCATCTCTATAACATGGCAGGGAGATGTTTGTCTGAACATACCCCATGGGAGGGGGATGTTCAAAACACCTTTCCCTCCCCTCATCTCCATGACACGAGAGGGGGGATGTACTGTAGTCCACAAAAATGAATTGAGCAGGGATGTTAACACCGTTTTGAACTGCGCTGTAAATGTGGTGACGAAATCATCCGAAATGCAAACACACAGCACTATCCTGTAACAACCAATCAGATGAATCCTGTGCAGGGCAATGTAACAAAGATAAGCCAATCAGATGGGAGTTTTCAGAAAAGCAAAACCGTGGTTGCTGATTGGTTGCAAAGAGCATTGATGTCACTTGAACTCCAAAGCTAATAATAATAATATTTTTAAAAAAATGCAATGGCAGTCCCTGTACTTCTATCCTAATAGGTCCCCTTTATATATTTTTACAACTAAAGGACCCAGGCAGAGAGCACAGGAAGTTATCAGCTCCCTGGATTTATGTCAGGTATATTTAACAGACCGAAAGGCAGCAAAAAATAGACGTTCATTGTTGGGGTTTATAGTCACTTACATTTAAAGTGATCCTGTACCTTGTAGCATTCTGGGCTTTGCAATCAGACACCCCATTTGCCCATCGGAGTCCCACGAAATAATCATTACAAAAGATCCATTATACAAGATCCGAGTCGGTGCTGGTGATTGGCGGCTCAGGCGAGTGCCGCACTGCACTGTGGGATGCAGGGGTTAGTGTCCCATGCATCCCTGTACTTAGAAGTACTGACACGTAAATGGGGAAGGGAGTGGAAGATAAGGACAAGCACCGGAGACAGCCAGTACAGCAATGTAACTGCACCTATCTTTACCATTGCCCAGTGCACATACTTCTATATCCTGAGGAAGAACAAGCAAACAACACAAACTATTATAAATGATTTAGTTGTTCTGCAATATTTCTTGTTATAAAATTATTATTATACATCTGACCCTCTTGTATTTCATTTACAAAGTGTCATATTTTGCTCCTTTTGCTTTGATGACTCGCCCCAATAAGGAAATGTTTTGCTGACATCTAGTGGCTGAAATTGTGTATTGCACATAAAAAAAACACATTTATCTATACTTATAGAAAAACACAAAATAAACAAGCAATTGAAGAAAAAAAAAAAAAAAGTTGATTGAAAGGAAGTGTTGCTAATATGTCTGCTGTCATTGCTGACCTCTGCATCTGCAAATGTAAATGAGCTCGGCTGATGTCATGCTGATCCAATAACAGCCAATCTGAGTTGCAGACCAAAGGAAAATACATCCATCAGGAGTTTACATTTAATTCTGACTTTACCTGATATATAGTTGTTACAGGTTAGTCTTTCAAATAGCATTGAAGCCACAAAGCCAGGCAACAAGCATTTCAGAAGTCACGATTGGGATCCCCATATTCTTCACAGGAGTGGGGGTAGGTCGTAAAAGTCAGTCGGCTGGAGAGCATTTGCCAGACCAGGTGGAATGCTGCATAGACGTTCAAAAAACATTTGGACAATTTCTTGAGGGACCGTAATATCCAGGGATACCAGTATCCCTAAGAATGAGATGATGCGTGGACCTATATGGGTTGGACTTGATGGGCGTATGTCTTTATTCAACCCCAAATACTATGTAACTATGTAACGTTTTTGTGGTAGGAAAGGTGAGTAGGTTGTAGGTAGTAATGGGTCCATGTAAGAGGAGGTGTATTGGTTGTTGGTGGTCATGGGTCCAACTTGCACACCTCCACTACCATAACCGCAACCTACCCATCTTCCCTACCATGGACCCTTACAACATATTATATATACACACACACACACACACACACACACACACACACACACACACACACACACACACACACACACACACACACAGATGTA
>NW_017306568.1:162216-169107 GCF_000935625.1 Nanorana parkeri
ACACACACACACACACACACACACACACACACACACACACACACACACACACACACACACACACACACACACACACACACACACACAGATGTATCCGATTTATATAAACAGGCTCTGTTTCCTGCTATGCACTGCTACATATTGTTTGTGCTTTGCTGCTTCTCACTGCTGAAAACAATGCTCCCCCTGTGTGGCTGATATCCTATCTCTATGATGTTAAAACGGAACTCTGGGGAAATTGTAAAACTACTCTTGCAGTGCGATGCTCTCCATACTGCAGAGGGTTAAATGCTTACGTTTGTGTAGGAGAACATTAGAATGCAGTTCTACCTACCTTATCCCTTCTTCCCTCAGGCTCCTCCTCTCTGTGCGACTGGTCCCCCAAAGCCACTTCTCTTCAGTAGACCTGCCAGCAGTCCTGCATTGTAAGTAAGGACACTGAGGGCCCAACCCACAACCTGGAGCCTCAGACTGAAGAGGAGAGCGCCGGGTGCTGGAGGAGCAAGGGATAAGGTAAGAAAAACTGTATTTAAATGCTCTTCTAGACCAGTAGTAGCCAAACTCCGGCTCTTCAGCTGTATTGAAACTACAAATTCCAACATGCATCTACCTCTGGGAGTCCTGCAATGCCTTATGGGACTTGTAGTTCCACAACAGCTGGAGGGCGGCAGTTTGGCTCCCTCTGCCCTAGACAAAACAAGCATTTAGCATTGCAGCGTGAGGAGATCCCCCACTGCACTGTTTTACAATTTGTTTTAAAGGAGAATTATGAGGCGAGTTATTTTCACTCAGCCTCATAATCTGAGCCGACCTGTGACAATGACACTGTCACAGGTCGGCTCAGTAGATCCGGAAGTGAGCGAACACATACCGTCGCTCGCACACTTCTTGATCTATCCCTGCAGAGAGCCTTGACTGTCACTCACGGCTCCGTGCAGGGATTTCCTCCCCTGTCCGATCCTCCAGCGCTGACTGGCGGAACGGACGGGGGAGGGGGCGGGCACAGCTGGCTCTGCCTCGGGATAGGCAGAGCCAGCTGCCAATCCCGCAGCTGGGTGGACCTCGACAGCAATGTCAGGATCCGTTCCGGCGTCTCAGTATACCGCGAGCTATAGCTCACGGTATACTGAGCTTTGGGTGACTGGAGAATGCTAGTTTGTGTCCTCCCGTTACCCTTAGGAGAACTATAGGGAAAAACCCTGACCCCATAGTTCTCCTTTAAGCAACTAGAAATTAGTGAACACTTCTCTCCCTCTAGTGGCTGTTGGAATACACATTACTGTGTTTATAGCAATAACTCCTGCAGTATACAATTTCGGTCACTAGATGGCAGTGTTTATAAGTTCTGTTATACAGTATCTATGGTATACTCTGTTGTATTGAATAAGGTAGAGAATAAAGCTTTGGCTTCCTTCCTGTGTTAGTCAAGCCATGTGCAGCCAGCATATCAGACTGTGTGCTTGTGTTTCTGTGTAAGGCTGTGCAAGAAGTTCCAACAGTGGCTTATCTCCAAGTCTTTATATTTAATGAAATAACTAAAATATGAATGTAAAATACAAAGTCGCAACACTGCAATAATAACTCAAAATACCCACTCACTAAAAAACACATTACACTCTTCCTTTAATGCGATCCCCAACAGCAAGCACAGAAAGCCATTACTGTAGGCGTGTAAGTGTATATACAGGGAGTGCAGGTCAGTTCATGTGAATAGAAATGTCTTCTGTGTGCTGCAATGCGTCAGATCCAATATTTACTTTCTCAGAGTCTGAGAAGGGTGTAACGTATCCTGCTCACTGTACGTCTTCTCCTAATGTACGAGGACGGCATACACACCACTACATTCATAAACATTACCAGGAAACCATGATGTCACCGTGGCTTTTACTCGGAAAGAATCCCGTGTGCTGTATCCAAGTTTACACTTCCCGTTCCTTCACTGTGAAATATATGCAAATATGACACATCTGATCAACTGTTTTATGTTAAAGAGTTGTTCATAACGTCCATTTAAAACATATTAAAGAGACCCTGTTGCATTATAACATTTTTAAAGGCCAATTGAACCCTCGCTATATAGACACGCTGGACAAATCCCAGGAGCCAGGTAGCCAATGCTACTTAAAATTTACAGCTGCCGTCTAACTTTTTGTCAAATCAGTTTTTATTGAAGATACGTCCAACACTGTTCCATAGAACAATAGAACCTCTCATGTATTCAACTATACAATTTCCCATTAAACATGAGCGATTCGTTTAGTTCCAAATCAAAATTCGGACTAATTTTGCGAAATTCGGACATATCCAAATGTCCAATTCCCAATGCATCCGAATCCTAATCTCTGTTTCTGGATTTTGGATCCCGTCCGAATTTTCGTTCAAAAACTAAACTGAATTGACTTTTCTGGCCAATCAGATGTGGTTTTCGGTTTAATGCATCCGAAAGGGTCTGAAGACACATTTTGTAACGGCTCCCGGCGGCTCACCCGTGTGACGTCACACACACGCCGCGGGGCTCCGCCCCCGGGCCGCTGACGTCACGCGGCTCCGCCCCCTCCTCCTCTTAAGCCGCAATATTTCACTAGTCAACATCAGCCCACCTTCCTGTGGGACACCTCCAACATAGCCCTTGATTCCTGCTTCTGCCGAGCTACTTGTCGCACTTCCGCTCCAGTAATGCATCTGACCGACCCTCTGCCTGTCGTTCAGAAACCGGCAGTGCCTGAACCCTACCGAGACTTCTCTGATGTGTTCAATGAGAAGAATGCAGAGTCCCTTCCTCCACATAGACCATATGACTGCCCTGTAGACCTAATACCCAATTGTAAACTCCCTTTCGGCAGGATCTACCCCCTCTCGGAGCCCGAACTTAGTCACCTAAAGGAGTACCTCGATGAAAACCTGAGAAAGGGGTTCATCCGTCCTTCTTCATCCTCTGCCGCTTCAACTGATTATGTGACGACCTGCGAAACCTGTGTCCGTGCCAAACATACGTCCAAGCCTCCCTACGGCTTACTACTCAGTCTCCCTATTCCGGAGGGTCCATGGCAGGCGGTTTCGGTCGACTTTATAGTCGATCTCCCGCCTTCCAACGGCCATACCACCATTCTAGTGGCCGTAGACCTCTTCACCAAAATGGCTCATTTCATCCCTCTAAAGAAACTTCCTACAGCCCCCGAAACCGCGGAAGCCCTCACGGGTCAAGTCATCAGACTACACGGTATCCCGAAAACCCTCATCTCAGATAGGGGCTCCCAGTTCTTCTCCAAATTCTGGGGCGCCCTTTGTTCCAGACTACAGATCGATCATAGGATGTCAACTGCGTACCACCCTCAGACCAACGGGCAGACAGAGAGAATTAACCGATGTCTCGAACAATACATTCGTTGCTACTGCACCCACTTACAAGATGATTGGCTATCGCTGCTTCCGATGGCGGAGTTTGCATACAACAACTCACCCAGCTCCACCACGGGTCAAACCCCGTTCTTCTCCAATTACGGGTTTCACCCCTCCTTCATCACTCCACGGACACTTCCATCAAACAACCCTGCTGCCGAGGATTACTTCCACCGACTTCAGCACACCTCTGGACTTCTCAAGAGTAACATCGAGAAGGCCCAACAGCGCCAAAAACGTTACTACGACTTGAGGAGGCGGCAAGCCCCCTCCTACAAGGTCGGTGATTTGGTCTGGCTCTCGACCAGGAATCTTAAGCTCGGTACTCCCGCCAAGAAGTTCAGTTCCTTGTTTATAGGTCCTTTTCCCATTGGGGCCGTCATCAATTCAAATGCTGTTCGCCTTGTTCTCCCTCCGGGCCTCCGGATACACCCCACGTTCCATGTGTCTCTCTTGAAGCCTCACGTTGCCGACCCCTTTCTGTCGAGGAGGCCTTCAGCGGCTCCTCCGATTACGGTTGGTGATCAGGTCGAGTATGAGGTGGAGGCGATACTCGACTCCCGTCGGGTTCGAAGGCGGCTACAGTATCTAATTCGTTGGAAGTCCTACGGTCCGCAGGAGGACTCCTGGGAGGATGCTTCTGAGGTTCACGCCCCCTTGCTTGTTCGCAGGTTTCATGCACGCCATCCTGCGAGGCCTTCTACCCACGGAGTGGGTACCATTGGCAGGGGGTACTGTAACGGCTCCCGGCGGCTCACCCGTGTGACGTCACACACTCGCCGCGGGGCTCCGCCCCCGGACCGCTGACGTCACGCGGCTCCGCCCCCTCCTCCTCTTAAGCCGCAATAATTCACTAGTCTGGCGTTCCAGCAACCGATGCGGACGCCAGACCTTCACTGGCCTCTGAGCAGAGCTAACCTCTGTACTCTACCTCTCCTCTCAGGACCCTCGCTCCCCTCGCAACAAGGCAGATTGCACGGCGTTCACGGCAGCCTCTTCATCCACTCGAGGGCTCCCCGTTCCAAGGGGAGGATCGACTTCTCTAGACAGCTAACTGCAAGTATAGGGTGTAACCCGCCACTGCCACCCAGTGGTTGAACAAAGGCAGTGCTCATTGTGTTTAACCTCTCGATCCTATCATGGCTCTCTGCTGTGACAGGGGAGGGGCTGGATTCCCCGCTCCGATCCGCCAGCGCTGACTGGCGGAACGGACGGGGGAGGGGGCGGGTACAGCTGGCTCTGCCTCTAGATAGGCAGAGCCAGCTGTCAGTCACGCAGCTGGGCGGATCCCGGCATAATTGTCGGGATCTGCTTCAGCTGCGGCGTCTCAGTATACCACGACCTACGGCTCGCGTTATACTGAGCCTAGGGTGACGGGAGGACGCTAGTTTGTGTCCTCCCGTTACCCTAAGGAGAACTATGAAGAAAAGCCTTAACCCCATAGTTCTACTTTAAGGCAACATGGGAGCCATATAGTATATGGCTCCCATGTTGCCGTAACGAAAATTCGTGTTCAGTTTACATATATGATAGTGAAGCTGAAGTTCCTAGACCCGAATGGCATTCAGGATCCGAATTTCCAAATGCCATTCGGGTCTAGGAGACTCATCTTTAACGTAGTATTGTCTGTATATACTGTATATGGCTCCCATGTTGCCGTAACAAAAAATGTGTCTTCAGACCCATTCGGATGCACTAAACCGAAAAACACATCTGATTAGCTAGAAAAGTCACATGTCTGAATCCTTACCATCTTGTTTTGAATTGTATTGTGATTGTAATGTCTTCCTTATATTGTAAAGCGCTGCACAAAATCTTGGCGCTATATAAATCCTGTATTATCTTTATTTGAGATTAGGACATCTGTCTATTTAGGATTTGTGGTCTTTTACAGATTAGGTCTACTTTCAGTTGATACATGTTATAAATAGGGATGAGCAAACCTGCCCTGGTCTTCCGCTAACTAGTTTTGTAAATCTTGTTCGAAGTTTGCAAATGTTCCTATTGAAGTCTATAGGGGAGCAATCTTGTTCTTCTATTGCAGTCATTTGTAGAACTAGTAAGCAAGCCATTGTCAAACAACGCCGTGAAACGTTGAGCACTGCCATGGGAATTGGGGGATTTACCAAGCCAAGATTAAAAATAACTAAAAAGTAAAATAAAATTATCTCTCTGTGCACAAATATCAGTTCTCCCTAACAAATGCAACACATACTGAGCCGGCCTTTTTATTGAAGGGGGGCTGGGTTATCAATTCTTTCAAATGATTGGGTCTTGTGACTCAGCTGACCTGGGAAAGGGCTGTGCATTGCATTGTAAGTTGTTCCTTATTCTTGGTGATGAATCTGCAAACTCTTTGTCCAAAAGTTCACAATGCACTGTAAGCCCTCAGGGGCAGGGCCCTCCTTACCATCTTGTCTTGAATTGTATTGTGATTGTAATGTCTTCCTTATATTGTAAAGCACTGCACAAACTGTTGGCGCTTGCTGCCTTGCTGCAGACTTGCTGCCAGCCTAGAGTAGCTGCAAACCTGAAACAAACTCAAGAAATCCCTGCACACTGACTTTTGGTAAAATGTAAGCATATCAGATAAAACAAACAAGCAGCACTTAGTGTAATCTGTTACAAAGGTCGGAATACGAACATTAAAGTCAATAAAATCAACAATTCATATGAATGTATCTCTCCACTTGGAAGAAGATATAGAAACCCTTATTCAGTGTCCCAGGAAGCTCAATTGCCTTTTGGGAATGCTGAAATACCCAATATGAGCACTAGGTGGCAGCGTTTGTCAGTTCTATTGAATCGCATAACTGTGGTGACATTCAAGGGGCCATCAACTGATCAGATACATGCATCTTGGTCTGTTAGCACATACAAAATATACAAATAGAACTTCTAATACTTTTTTGTGGCAGCATAATGTTTCAGGTTAAAATGTCAAGCTTAATGTAGAAATGGGCCCTGAATGTGAGGACGCAATAAGATTTAAAATGTGCCTGTAGTGTCTTTTAGCAAAACCAAATGATGATGGGCAGTGAGAAATCCCTTTAATCTGCATCCAAGGTCATTAATCCAGTTTACAATATTATTCGAGAAGGTGAATAGAGAGTATTAGGTATAAATACAATACCCCTCACGTTTTCTAATAGCTCAAAGCTTTACTTGACCACCATGTGCTTCTTAAACCTCCTACCAGTCTGTTCCAGTGTGTAAAATGTGACACAATTGCAGAGATTATAGTATCTATCTATCTATCTATCTATCTATCTATCTATCTATCTATCTATCTATCTATCTATCTATCTATCTATCTATCTATCCTTTTCTCCTCTTTCTCCTTGTTATAATTCTTTTCTTCATTGAGATCTTTCTTTCTTTCTTCCTACCTTCCTTCCCTCTTTCTTTCCCTCCCTATTTCTTTTTCTTTCTCATTCATCCACATTTTCTTTGTCTCTCTCTCTCTCTCTCTCTCTCTCTCTCTCTCTCTCT
>NW_017306568.1:169132-185955 GCF_000935625.1 Nanorana parkeri
CTCTCTCTCTCTCTCTCTCTCTCTCTCTCTCATCAACATATCTTACATAGCTTCTTTTTCTTTCTCTCTATTTCCTCGCTATCATTTTGTCTTTCTATTTTTCTTTGAGATTTTTCTTTCTTTTTCTTTCTTCCTACCTTCCTTCCTTCCCTCTTTCTTTCTTTCCTTCCCTCCCTATTTCTTTGTATTTCTCATACACATTTCTGCTTCTTTCTCTCTCCTTGCTATCATTTTGCCTTTCTATTCTTCATTGAGATCTCTCTCTCTCTCTCTCTCTCTCTCATTTTGTCCTTCTATCTTACATTGAGATCTCTCTCTTGGAGGAATATGGACCGTTCCTCACCTCATGCATTCTAGAACCAGAACCCACCACCATACTCAATGATAGTGCAGGTGTGGAGCTTCTGTTTTGCTGCCTGTACAAAGAAAAAGGAAGAATCAAGTCCACAAAGAGAGATTGTCTAAATAAGACTGTTGAGACACTTACTGTGAAAATGACCCTCTACTCCAATATTCATATAAAAGTCCTGCATGGGAGCAACCACCACAAGATGACCACTAATACCCTTTGCCAATCCCCCCACACACACCAACTAATCGTTATGTTAGTTAAAAAAGAAGCTAAAATCCTCTTTTATTTATGAAAATTTGTGGTCATGTGGCATGCTGGATCCTGAGTCTTCCATCGTCTTCGCTGAAGATGGACACCTTGCAATGGGTTGGGGCATATTCGGCTCTCATGCTCCAGAAGATGGCATAGCATGGTGACATTATGACCAGAAAAGACTCAAATGTTGGATCACCGGTTGCCGCACCTTGAAGCAGAAAGAAGGAACGTAGGTGAGTAAAAAAATGCTAAGGAAGGTATTAACAAAAAAATGGTGACTTATTATTATTATTTTTTTTTTTAAGCATGTCGTTTTTATTGGATTTACAAGGCATGAACAACGGAAATGAATACAATGGCGCAGGGGGATACAATCCCACATTGCTGGAAGTACAAGTTAGTCACCCGGTTTGGTACATAGTGTCAGATCGTACAGACATATATGGAATATCATATACGGTGAACATGCTTAATCCTTGTCTAAATCCACGGTTACAATTGTAACGTAAACATACAATTTACATCCAATTTAACAGAACATAACAAGAAACACACATCAACACTGCATAGAGTAAGAATAAACATGTCCATTAACATTGCTAGAACCATCAGTAGCAGGTACGTCCGCAGTCGGAGTCAACCTTATTAGTGAGGGATAGGTCAAACGTCAAGGGGTATCTTTTAATTATTAGACATGTGTGATTCGTTTCGTTCCGAATCGTAATTCGGACGAATTTTCGGAAATTCGGACATTCGGATGTATCCGAATTCCGAATTACAGACATAACGA
This sequence comes from Nanorana parkeri, assembly GCF_000935625.1. Taxonomy (NCBI): domain Eukaryota; kingdom Metazoa; phylum Chordata; class Amphibia; order Anura; family Dicroglossidae; genus Nanorana; species Nanorana parkeri. Next base: position 170,530 of record NW_017306568.1, read on the forward strand.
ATGCAAACGAATCCGAATTTCCATTTCCGAAATTCGGTAGCGGTAGTTCGAACGTTCGTTTCGTTTTCGGTTCTTATTCGTTTCGTTCGTTGGAGCAAAGTGATATTTCCCCCTCAAATGTCACTTTGCTGCAAACGAACGAACGAAACGAATAAGCAACGAATAAGAACAGAAAACGAAACGAACGTTCGAACTACCGCTACCGAATTTCGTCCGAATCCGAATTCCGAATCCGAATTGACTTTCACACCCCAATCCCGAAAAACGAAATAACACAAATCCAAATTTGAAACGAAACGAAACTAAACAAATGTTTTGGCAGTGCACATGTCTATTAATTATGCTAGGGAGATAGTCGAAAATTAAGGCAGGCGGGCAGAAGGACATCATGGAAGTATATTACCTTTCTAGTTTCTTGGGGGTCCCGCTAGGGACGGCTAGAGTACATCTAATCCCCCCCAGGGAATTCGAGAGTTTGGCTATTATTATTATTATAGAGGATTTATATAGCACCAACAGTTTGAGCAGCACTTTAAAATGTAAGAAAGACATTACAGTTACAATACAAAATCAAGACCAGATGGTAAGGAGGGCCCTGCCCCTGAGGGCTTACAATCTAAAAGGGAGTGGCAAGTGATACATGAGGAGGTAGCTGTTTGGGGATGAATTGTGATAGTTCAGTGGTTGAATTGAGGTGGGATAGGCTTCCCTGAAGAGATGAGTCTTTAGGGATCGCCTAAAGGCAGTCAGAGTGGGAGATAGTCAGACAGGTTGGTGAAGGGAGTTCCCGAGGATTGGAGAGACTCTAGAGAAGTGTTGGATGTGAGCATGGCAGGAGTTGATAAGGAAGTGAGGGAGCAGGAGGTCTTGGGGAGAGTGGGGTGGAGGATGGAAGCCAGTGGAGGGATCGGCAGAGGGGGGTGGAGGATGGAAGCCAGTGGAGGGATTGGCAGAGGTGGGTGGAGGATGGAAGCCAGTGGAAGGATTGGCAGAGGTGGGTGGGGGGTGGAAGCCAGTGGTGGGATTGGCAGAGGGGGGTTGCAAACACTGAGCAGTTGGTTAGGTGAATGAGTCTAGCAGCTGCATTATAGACTGAAGGAGGGATGTCCTGTGTAGAGGAGGGAGTTGAAATAGTCCAGACGAGAGATAACAAGCGAGTGGATGAGTAGCGTTGTTGTTTCATTGGTGAGGAAGGGGAGTATTTTGGAGATGTTATGAATGTGAAGGCGGCAGGATTTGGATAGTGATTGGTTGTAGGGGAGGAAAGGTGAGGTTGGAGTCCAGGATGACACCTATCACCTTGGCATGGGGGGAAGGAGGTATAGTTGGATTACAATTCTCAATGGAAACGTTGGGGATAGGTGCATAAGAGGGAGAAAATATCATGAGCTGAGTTTTTGAGAGATTGAGATTTAGAAGTGTTGTGACATCCAGACTGATATGTCAGCTAGTAAATTAGTGGATGGGTTAATGATAGTGGAGGAGAGAGAAAGGGTGGGAGGGAGGGATGGAAAAGGCAATTGTACATGCCCACAGATATGCTTTAACCCCTTTGAGAGTGAAATACCACTTTATAAGTCCAAATGCAATATGCCCCTTGTGAACAACTCATTGCGTTCTTACTTCTCATCCTTTCTCTCAATGAGATTAATTAGTCAGCGATATTGTCAAGTTAACTTACGCACACCAATGCTGCTAAACTTGGTCTGGTTATCCGAGCTTCTGAAACCACACGGAAGAGTTAATATTTTCTCTGTAAATATACTGCAAGAAAAAGTGTCAGTGTTATACCAATAAATAAATGGAAACTGTGCGAGCAGATACAAGTACAGTCTTTAGCATCTTCTGCTTTTTATAGGAGAGTGATATTCTGCAAATCCACCACAAGAGGGCGACAGTTTACGTACTGTTCCCAAACATACAATTGTGTTATAAATTCATATTTATTAAGGACATTGTAAGTCTTGAATTCTTTCTTTTCTACAGCAAAGAAAGTTTTGCTATTGCAAAGAGCAGCCATAATTACCCGAGAATTAACAAAGAAGAAAATGCTAATGTGTTACTTCTACTTCCCAACCTGGATGTGCCAAGGCCTGATCGATCCGCAACAAACACAATCCAATACCCTTGAAAAGTCACGGGCCCGGCCGTGAAATGTTTGGCTTGTGGTCTGTTTGTTGATTTTCCTTAAGTAACACATGAAATGGGTTATGACTCTGAACTATTTCTCCTCCTTCCGCGCTGACAGGCGTTTGGCTAAGCGATTAACGAGCCACATGTGTCTGATCTGCAGAGCGCATAATGCTCCCTTCTTAATTTATTAGGTAAATTTAATGCGCTGCTGGTTAAGTAACAGGAATCAGGTGCAATTATCAAATATTTTAAAACTCCACTTATAGCTCTGCAGATGCGTCGCCCTCTGCTAATGTACACATAATCCCAATAAATCGATAGGAAGTTTAGGTCGGGTTTTGAAAAGCGCATCGGATGAAGAAGTATGTGAAAATAATGGCTTGGCATACCGGCATATACGGGCCAAACCGGGATAGGAAAAAAAGCTTAAGAATTGGTTCAAACATTTCTAAAACTGAAGTATATGTCTATAGAAGATATGGAAATAAAGACGTGATGAGAGAAATATGTAGCATCCATTGGTGATCTCATTCTGGAAATGCTGGATGCCTGGCTGCAGTGGCGTAACAATTGCCATAGCGACCCAGGCGGCTGCTATGGGGCCCGGGGCACAGTGGGGCCCGGCCAGATGCCGAGCGGACCGCCTGGATCGCTATGGCATCCTCTGCTGGTGGCTTTCATTCACTGGCGGCTCTAAAGAAGAATACGCTGCTGTTCAGATCACTGACCGTAATCAGTGCAGCAGTGCGTTCGTCTCCAGAGCCAATGAGAGCCGGCAGCGGCGGTGGAGGAGGCCGGACCCGGCAGTGGAGTAGGAGGCGGGGCCCTTGGTTGACAGCAGGGGAGGAGGCGTAGCCCATCAGCGAGCATGGAGGAAGAGGAGGCGGACAGGTAAGGAGTGAGACCAGCCCACCTGAGGGTGACCCTGCAGAGCCCACCATAGATTCTCTATGGTGGGCTCTGCAGGGTCACCCTCAGGTGGGCTGTGTGGGATCTCAAGGGGGCTCTGCAAGGGGTATAACTAGAAATCACAGGGCCCCAAACAAAATTTTGCTATGGGGCCCTGTGATTTCTAGTTATGCCCCTGCCTGGTTGTCCACGTCCGGCCCCTCAGCACTAGTTTAATACAAAATCACACAGTCTAAAATTAATTTTTTAGATTTTAGCATGGTTGTAATGTGCCTGGATGGAAGCCTGAAGTGATGAGGAAGGCCTTCCCTTGCAGCTCTTGTCTGAGGTGAGACAGCAGGAGTGCAGACAGAGAGGGGCACGGGTGCCGGTAGATGGTGCGGATGCTGATGACACCGCGGTAGATCATGCAGACCACTTGATGCTGGAGGTAGCTGGCAAATCTAGCTATCAGAAGAATATGACAGCAGTTGGTTGAACAGCGTCAATGAGGGTAGCAGCAGCAAGGTCAGGGATGGGTCAGGTTGGGGATACAGAATCAGAAGGCAAAATGAAGTCAAAGGCAGACCAGGTTGGTAACTTGTGAGCAGAGTGGCACCAATTTGTGAGGCAGAAGAATGGCCAGTAGACAGGCCGGGTTCACAGAGGCAAGCGGCAAACAACAGGCAGTCAAGGTTTCAGGAACAGACAAAGGTCACAACGCAGGGTACCAGCTGAAGATCTCTCAGCAACATGTGGTTTGCAGCGAACATCCTTAAGGCTAGGTTCACACCAGATGCAGTGCGTTCCGGCCCGATTCTGGCTCACTTTTTTTGTGGGGCAGGAGGGGGCGTGGCGGACCATTGAAGTGAATGGCACCGTAGCCACACCCTCCCGGCCGCAATGCGATCGTCTGCACGGGATCGCAGGGCACATCGTGCCTGCGGTCCGGTGCGATCAAAATAGTGCTTGCAACATTTTGATTGCACCAGACCGGGCCACAGACACAATGTGCCTTGCGATCCTGTGCGGCCAATTGCATTGCGGCCGGAGGGCGTGGCTATGGTGCAAATCACTTCAATGGCTCGCCACACCCCCTCCTGCCCCACAAAAAAAGTAAGCCGGCCGCAATGCGATGCAGTGCGTTCTGGCCAGAATCAGGCCGGAACGCACTGCATCTGGTGTGAACCTAGCCTAAATAGCCGCTTTGCACCAGGAACAGGTGTCCGCACGCATGCTGCATGCAAATGTATGTGGCATCCCTGCGCATGTGCACTATGCATGAGGCTGGGCCCATAGCGCTTTACAGGTGCATGTGTCTGTGCAGCTGCTCGTGCAGAAGCTGTACTATAAGAACCAGTTAGCTTTCCCTGACAGTGGTTGCGATACTTGCTGGAGAGCTTTCGCAGCTCACTAATTGGCTGAACGTGTTGCCTGAAATTCACTTTACCCGTCAAAACACAAATTCCAAAAAATACATATAGGGAGTGTTTTACCTGTCAAAGGAACTGTATTTCTTCCCATCCAGTCCTAACATTATACAGCACAGCCCTATCTGGTAGGGCAGGAGACCTGAATATTCCCTGATGCATTTAATTAATGCTTGTGATACTTAAATAAAGCGCCACTAAGCAACCCCCAGGCTGAGAGGGGCATGTAGCCAGGCTGATTAGTCTGATCAGCCCGCAGCTGACTGAGGCTGACTGATGGCCACAAGCAAGATACCATGAAGACGTTGGGACAATGTTCCACGTTTTTTGCTCTTGCCTTAAACTCACACCCTTTTGGTCTGCAGTTTCACGAATGATCCTGAAACTAGCAGGACTTTCCTTCCAGGACAACTCACTGGCCCTACTGTTTGATATCAGTCCATTATCTGAGAAGGTCTACAAACAATCCCTTTTCATAAAATGAACTTATGCAGCAAAGGCATGCATACCGCCCCTCTGAAAGTGATGGAATGATGACATTGGAGGACTTTATGGCCTTTCTGAAGGGCAGAGACGAGCTTCTCCTAAAAACCTGCTTCTATTGAATAGATTGTAATGCTGGGCACACACCTTACAACCATCGCAAGACTTTTGTCTTGCGATGGTTGCAGTGGCGTAACCAGAGTTATGGGCGCCCGGGGCAGAGTTTTTTTGATCCAGCCAGCCCGGATCGCCGCTATGCAATCCGGGCTGGCTGGCTGGATCAGGCATGGGGGCAGGCTTGCGATGATTGCAAGTCCGATCTGCCTGTCCGATCTGCCTGTGATCTGCAAGTACGATCTGCCTGTGATCTGCAAGTACTTTACAACCCTCGCAAGACAAAAGTCTTGCGAGGGTTGTAGAGTGTATAGGCACCTTTACAGTAGTAGACGTCGCACAGCTTCCACACACCTTTACGATAATCGTACGATTGCGGGATTTCCCCCGTTTATGGTAAGGTGTGTGGGCACCCTAAGTCTTCTGAATGTAGACTCCACCTGTCCACTACCACTCCTACCCTGAAAAATAAGCCTCTTTATGTGATGCAGGCCCATTAATAGACTGGCTATACCGGACTATACTAATGCAACAACTGGCCCCTCCCAAGCCACAGTATTCTTCCCCCATCACTTTGTCACATAATTAACGAAGGGCCATGTGCCCACTTATGCTTTTTAATGTAACCTAATGACATGTCATGTTATTTCTGTATCATCATTGTGTGTTAATCCAATCAATAAAGATTTTTTTTAAAGAGGATGACTTACTGGCAGGATCAACAGGTAATAAACCCATAAGGACTGCTGTGTTAATGATAGACTTCATCATATACACGGATCAGCCATAACATTACGACCACTTGCCTAATATTAGGTAGGTCTGCAGAAACAGCCCTGACCCATAGAGGCATGTACTCCTCTAGACCTCTGAAGGTAAGCTGTGGTATCTGGCACCAAGCCATCAGTAGCAGATCCTTTAAGTCCTGCAAGTTGTGAGGTGATCGACCTCCATGGGTCGGACTTGTTTTTCCAGCACATCCCACAGATGCTCGATTGGATTAAGGTCCAGAGAATTCGGAGGCCAAGTCATCACCTCAAACTCGTGTTGTTGTCCCTCAAACCATTCTTGGACCATTTTTGCAGTGTGGCAGAGGCCACTGCCATCAGGGAATACCGTTCCCTTAAAGGGGTGTACTTGGTTAGCAACAATGTTTAAGTCTGTGGTACGTGTCAGAGTAACATTCATATTCACATGAATGGCAGGACCCGAGGTGTCCCAGCAGAACATTGCCCAAAGCTTCACACTGCCATTATAATAAGATAATCAATGTTGTTTATTACTTCACCTCTCAGTGGTCATAATGCTATGGCTGATCCAGTGTATGTCATTCTGATGTAATGAATGCAGTGCAGCATTGACTTGTCTTATATCTGCCTGGAGTTCAGCCTTTAAAGTGCTTTCAGATGTCCTCCTTCATCCATTGGTCTGCACACAAAAAAAAAAAAAGAATTAAGAAATGTATATAATAGTGATTTAAGGTGAGCGAAGGTAAGTTGCATCACTTAAGAAGATATACTTCTGTAGAGTAATTAAATAATTAGGACTCGAAGGACAGAGTGCTGAACTAATTAAAACCTAAAAGCAGCAGTCAGCACTGGGACGATAATTCACACAATGGGGAGGCTTAAAACTTTTTTTCTAGAATGCGGTGAGACATTTTCCGGATTTCACTTGAAGATTTCACTTAAAGATCTGCAACGTCTAAGCTTTGAAGAGGAGAAGAAAGGGACAGAGGTGCCTTTCCCCCATCTTTCTTATGCATATAAACATGTCAATGAATTCGGACACATTCACTAGCCTGGATTTGCCACCTTTACAAAGACAGAACATTGTAAACCCAGAGAACGATTAAAGTGGAGCTTTCAGCAACTTTACATTAAAGTAGGGATGCACCGATACCGATACTAGTATCAGTGCCGATACCGAGTATTTGGGCGAGTACTTGCCTAGCCTGATACCCTTGCCTAGCCTGATGCTCCAATTCCTAGCCTGATACCCGAACTTCCGGTTTTAGGAAGCCGGGCAGCGAGTCATTACATGCTGTCCGGCTTCCTGATTGGCCGGGAAGCCGGCTCCATGCTTGGTGACAAGGGAGCATGGAGTCGACTTCTGGGCCAATCAGGAAGCCGGGCAGTATGTAATGACTCGCTGCCCAGCTTCCTGATTGGTCGGGAAGCTGGCCAATCAGGAAGCCGGACAGACATTACCCGCCCGCCATTCCTGATTGGCCAGAAAGCCAGCTTCATTCTTCCTCATCACCTGGTGACGAGGGTGGATGGAGCCAGCTTCCCGGCCAATCAGGAAGAATGACTCGCTACCTGTCTTCCTCATTGTGCGACAAGCTGGCCAATCATGAAGCCAGACGTTGAGTCATTACCTGCCCCCCGGCCTCCTGATTGGCCAGAAAGCCAACTCCATGTTTCCTAATCACCTGGTGACGAGGGAGCGTGGAGACGGCTTCCGTGCTAATCGGAAAGATGGGTGGCGAGTCGTACGCCGCCCAGTTTCTCGGATAATCTGAAAGCCAGGTGGTGAGTCATTAAACGCCGCCTTGTAAGTCCATCGCCAATCACGTCGTCCAGCATTGTAAATCCATCGCCAATCAGGTCGTCCAGCATTGTAAATCCATCGCCAATCACGTCGTCCAGCAATGTAAATTAATCGCCAATCACGCTATCCAGCATTGTAGATCCATCATCAATCACGTCGTCAAGCGAAGTAAATCTATCGTCTATCACGTCGTCCAGCGAAGTAAATCTATCGTCTATCACGTCGTCCAGCATTGTAAATCCATCGCCAATCACGTCGTCCAGCATTGTAAATCCATCGCCAATCACGTCGTCCAGCATTGTAAATCCATCGCCAATCACGTCGTCCAGCATTGTAAATCCATCGCCAATCACGTCGTCCAGCATTGTAAATCCATCGCCAATCACGTCGTCCAGCATTGTAAATCCATCGCCAATCACGTCGTCCAGCATTGTAAATCCATCACCAATCACGTCGTCCAGCGAAGTAAATCTATCGTCTATCACGCCATATATCTATTTGAATCAATTCTCAAACACGCCATCCAGAGAGGTAAATCCATCGGCAGTCTCGCTGACCCGCCGTTCAATGAAGTTGCCTTTTCACACTCCCGCCACTTAATGACAGATCCCCAATTGCTAGAATGTATCAAACATTTGAGGACCCTGCTGACGTCATTGACCATCCTGGAGTCCCCAAATCTCATCCCTAATGAAGCAGGATGGCAGGCGGTTTAAAGTGACCCTGTCAGCAGAGGGTCTCTAGTATAGAATTACATACTTGCTAAAAGAAGACAATACTTATATTTCTGGAAGTTCATGGGTTAAAACAATGCCTCTTCACCAGGGCCGGATTTCCCGCAAGGCCAACCAAGGCCCGCCCTCGGAGCAGCAGGGAGTAGAGGGGCAGCAGGGGTGTGGAATTTCGATCTCCCGATGCCCGGGACATGAGGTTTCGGGCGCTGAGCGGGTAGTTATTTTCTACATTTAGCCCTGCTTTGGGCAAGTGGAGCTAAATGTACAGCGGGGAAGCTTTTTTGTACAAGTGATCTCGGCGAGGACTGCAGATCTGCCATTCTCCATGGAGGGGGTTTGGCGGGTAGGGGGGCGCATTGAGGAACCTGGGCTTGGGGCAGCAGAGAGAGTAAATCCAGTCCTGCTCTTCACTGCTGCCCGGCTCCTGCAAATATTCTGTAGTTCCTTCTACCAGCTAGTGGACATATGAGATGGTGGGAGGAACAACACTATGCAGTGGGGGGAAACTGGTATTTGACCCACCTGAGCAGTCGAATACCTGCTATGACCGGTGAGCAGCAAATAGGCAACGTTTCAACAAACAGACCAGCGGGAAGATATGTAGAATGACTCTACTTTTAGCAGATATGTAGTTCTATACAAGTAACCCTGTGATGATGGCATTGCTGTAACAAAGGCCAGTTGAACATTTGGCAGTTTTTTAAAACTGGCAACAAAAAACATTATTTAAAGATATTCCTCAATAACCAGAAAGGATATAAATCCACTTTGTGTGCACCAAATGCCTTTGCTAACCCATATATTACTAGTGACACATTCACTGTGCTGTACATAGCCTGTGCAGAGAGCAGAGCTGTGGGAGGGGCCCAGCAGGCCCTCCTGCGGAATACTACAGGAGGGGGCGGAGACCAGACCAGTCAGCCTGCCAAGGAAAAGAAGCTGCAGTCACTGGTCTTTATTACAGGAGGGGGCGGAGACAAGACCAGTCACCCTGCACAAGGAGAGAGATCAGCAGTGAGCGGTCTTAATTACAGGAGGGGCGGAGACAAGACCAGTCCCCCTGCACAAGGAGAGAGAGATCAGCAGTGAGCGGTCTTAATTACAGGAGGGGCGGAGACAAGACCAGTCCCCCTGCACAAGGAGAGAGAGATCAGCAGTGAGCGGTCTTAATTACAGGAGGGGGCGGAGACAAGACCAGTCACCCTGCACAAGGAGAGGGATCAGCAGTGAGCGGTCTTAATTACAGGAGGGGCGGAGACGAGACCAGTAGGGTTGCCACCTTTTCTTCCATCGAAACCCGAACACTCTAGTGACGCACAGAAATGTTTTTGGGAGAATGAGCCGCGGCTTATTCATATGTAAATAGAATCACCCATTAATATGTAAATATCACAGTTGACACTATTTTCAGTGGGGAGGCCCGCAGCCCCTATCTTAATTTTGGTTGCCCCTGTCTGCCCTGTGTCTTGTGTCCGGGTTTCAGCTGCCATGAAACCCGGACACAGCATTCAAAACCCGAACTGTCCAGGTGAATCCTGGACAGGTGGCAACCCTAAGGACCAGTCCACGTGCACAAGGAAAAGAAGCAGCAGTAAGCGGTCTTTATCACAGGAGTGGGGGCGACAAGACCAGTCAGCCTGCACAAGGAAAAGAAGCAGCAGTGAGCGGTCTTTATTACAGGAGGGAGCGGAGACAAGACTAGTCACCCTGCACAAGGAGAGAGATCAGCAGAGAGCGGTCTTTATTACAAGAAGCTCCAAGTGTCACACTGGATTACTGCACAGATCTGGAATACGCAAAGCTCACCAAGATTTAAGGAATAATCTAGTATTTCGACACTATTTGCATTTTTCCCGGAGTTCACCTTAATTGTACCCCCAATGCAAACGTGGGTATAGGGGTAAGTGACAGGTTTTGCTGGGATTTGCTGTAACGGTTTTTCCATCGTATTATCCCTGGAGTATCCTTGGTCATTTTTCAGCCTTGGTGCAGCTGTATGACTGCAGAACATGTGCAGTATGTGTGCTGGATTGTACAGATCATGTTTCTGCTTATTCTGAGTGTATCCAGATTTCCTCTTGTCTGATCTGATTACACTGCTCTTATTACACCGGAGAAACAAACAAGCTCTGTGTCTGTGCCATATTGTATCCCAACCAGCAATGTGAAAGGGAACATGACTCTAACATAGAAGGAGGATGTTGAGGAGCTCACATTGTTTAATACAACCTACTGGGGTTGGTGTGGAAGGCTAGGAAAGGTAGAGAGATATACTGGGGGGGGGGGGGGATGTTTTTATTGCAACATTCAGCCTAAAGCAGTAGATCATGGGGCCCCAGAGCAAAATTTTAATGGGGTCCCCCAGCAACCTCCCTACTGTCAATAATATTAAAGTCAGGTAGCAGGAGAGCTGTCTGCATTGTCTCCTTTTGAAAATCTGACATCAACTCCGAACTGTAAGGGTTAAGTGCTCATTTTGGTCTAAGGAGTAAAATAAAGAAAGTTATACCCACCCGGCCCTTGGAGCCGGCTCGATGCTGATAGGCCGAGAAGGTGGCTTGCCAACCAATCAGCAGGCTTCACGGGCAATCAGGGAGCCGGGCAGCATGTAATTTCATGCCGCCTGGCTTCCTGATTGCCCGGGAAACAAAATTGACATCTTCATGATTGGCTTCCCGGCCTATCAGCATCGAGCAGACTCCGAGGATCGGGTGGGTATAACTTTATTTTCCTCCCTAGACCAAAATGAGCACTTAAAGGAGAACTATGGGGTAAGTGTTTTTCCCCATAGTTTTCCTCAGGGTCACGGGGGAACATAAACTAGCGTCCTCCCGTGACCCAAAGCTCATTATACCGCAGGCCACAGCTCGCGGTATACTGAGACCGCCGCAGCCAGGACGGATCCTGACATTACTGTCGAGATCCACCCAGCTGCGTGATTGACAGCTGGCTCTGCCTATCTAGAGGCAGAGCCAGCTTTACCCGCCCCCTCCCGCGTTCGTTCCTCCACTCAGCGCTGGAGGATCGGTGCGGGGAGGGGGGGGGGGGATCTCTGCAGGGAGCTGTGAGTGACAGTCTCGGCTCTCTGCAGGGAAAGGATCGAGAAGTGAGCGAGCGCCGGTATGTGTTCGCTCACTTCCCAATCTGTTGAGCCGACATGTGACAGTCTCATTGTCACACGTCGCTCGAACTATGAGGTTGAGTGAAAATCACTCCCCTCATAGTTCTCCTTTAACCCTTGCAGTGCGGAGTTGACATCAGTTTTTCAGAAGGAGACAATGCAGACAGCTCTCCTGCTAACTGACTTTAATATTAATGACAGTAGGGAGGTTCCCAAGGAGCCCCATTAAAAATTTGCTATGGGGCCCCATGATGTACAGTTGCACCTCGGGAAGCAGGTGATAGTTCAGCTTTGGGCTAAATGTTGCAATAACAACATTTGCCCTCCCCTCCCCCCAGTATATCTCTCTACCTTTCCTAGCCTTCCACATGCCAACGGAAGCACCGGTATCGGTGAGTACCGAAAGCAAAATATCGGTACTCATACTCAATACAGAAAAAAAAACGGTATTGGTGCATCCCTTGTATGTATACATTCTTTTATCAAAGTTTTGGTTGGGGGAGCAAGCTGCAGTTGTGGTTTAATTTCTCCTTCCCCATTGACCCCAATGTGTTTGACCAAAATGGCACAATTCCATTGAAATGTTCCATGAAAACGACTCCCAATTTCATCCATCCCTATTGAACACGTTGTCACTATGAACGTTTCGTGAACCCCTCCAAAATCTCTGAAACATTTAACAAATTGTAACCACAAGAGTTCCAAATGAGATTTTGTCTGCCCGGCAATCTACTCTTGTCTGTTTCTGCATAACAAATGAGTTTTTTAAATGAAGCCGGGGGTCACCTGCGGCGCGTGTGACTTTGTGGCGCCATTATGGCCCAGGTCTCCCTCCCCATCGTTTTCCCCCGGGCCAACCCGCTGATTTTTAATTTAGATTACAATAATCAAAACTAATTTATCGAGGAGCGTTTAGCACCGCGACAGAAAGTTAAATTGATTTTCAAGCTTAATGCCCCGGCCTACAAGTGTTTCATTTTATATTATCAGCTTAATTTAACACAATTACGGCTTCGGAAAAAAGTTGATAATGTGAGCGCGACGAGCATCTCTTTTATCTCCGTCCATCTTAAGGAGCGTATTAAATTCAACTCACCCCGGAGGGTCCTTACCGATGGGCATTCTTATTCCCAAACGCCGTGGGTCCTGAATAGCTAAATTATGCCAATTAAATCAATGTAAATATTTAATACGGGGATTTTTTTTACATAGGCAACCATTTTTTAGAAGACGAGATAAACACATTAATTATGTAAAATTTGTAAGATAGATTTAAAATACATGTACCATTTGTGTCATTTTTTTAATCTACAGATCGGAAACTCGGGAGACTTATTAGGGGAACTCAACCTACTAAAATATTTATGTCCATGAATGGCAAAATACAGTGCTCTAGATATTTTCAGTAATCCTTGTGAATGGAAACGGGCGATATTAAAGGGTCAGTCCACGCAGGTAGATGCTGGAGAGCTGACCTGACCTTTTCTTCTATGTCTCAGGGACTCTTTCGAGGAGATCTCTAAGTTTAGTTTGCAGGTCTGCACACCGTCTGTAACACTAGGGATGCACCGTTACCAGTTCAGATACCAGTGCCGATACTTGGCACTTTATGAAAACTACCAGGGTTGCAGTGGTTGCAGCTGGGACCTGGCTCTGGCTCTCCACCATTGTCCTGAAATCATTAGTCTGTATTGTTTTATAAAAACTGTCACATGACAATAAACAAAAATGTATCCATACTTATATCTGTAATATAAGTACAGTGGTACCTCGGTTCACGAACTTAATTGGTTCCACCATTCTGGTCGTGAACCGAATTGGTTGTGAACCGAATCATATTTTCCCATAGGGTTCACTGTAAATCAGGTTAATCCGTTCTGAACCATATGAAATTTTTTTTTACCACAAGTTTTTTTAACCACCATTCTTGCTCTGCACATTCTTGTCACCTGTAATAACGCTCTGCACATCTTGTCACCTTCATTAATGCTCTACACGTTCCTGTCACCTTCATTAATGCTCTGCGCTTTCTTTTTCCCACCATGCTTGCTCTGCACTTTCTTGGGAGTCATGCTGGATTGAATACAGTAATAATGTAAAGCACGCAAAAAAGCTTCACAGTAAGTGTCCGCAGCCCTGTCCGCAATCTCGAGTACAGGAAGCCACGACCATGTGTCAGAGCAGGGAAGGTGGCGTTCGAGAACCGAGGTACCACCTGTACTGGTACTTGCAAAACTGGTATTGGTGCATCCCCTAATATATATTTATATAAACAAAATCGTACATTAAAACAGAGATGTAGAAATCCCAGGAGCTCCGTGTGCTCCTTACAAATGACAGCGGCCTCCTAACTTTTGAATTTCTCTCTAGTCTAGTCTAGCTGGAAAAGTATCTGTACCTGTACTTGTACCGAGTGCGGTACTTGGTATCGGTGCATCCCTAGCTGTAACCATTATGGGGGGTTTCTACCAACCCTGCTGGATTTTTTTTAAATGACGGAGAATGTAACACCCAAAAAACTCCCAGGTACACATAGTATAGTAGGACGATCTTGCTGTTGGAGTATGCAAGTCATAAAGGAAGCCAGGGTCTGATACAGCCCACCAAGCCCCACCTATAGCTTAAACATCACTTTTGGGTCGATTGAACTTTTAGACCCCATTCGCACTGAGCGATTTGTAGCGCCATTTCTGCTCAAAAATTCCCTCAAACATGAAGCTCAATGTAGCTCATCCAATGCATTTAAATGGAGCTTTTCACATCTCATAGTACAATGTCACCTGTAGCTTGTCGCTCGAACATGACCTATTTTTCCGCGGATATTGTGCGATTTGGCCCCAATAGGCTTTGGTAGACTGCCAAAAGAAGCGTTAAGTAGCGTGACAAAATGTGCACTGTAGCTCAATGTCGCTCAGCTCAAATCAGCGCTGAAAAAGCATTTTTTTTTAATGTAGCTCAGTGTGAATGGGGTCTGAAGACAGACAATCTTATCCTTTTTTTGTTTCCACAAGTACATTTTTATTAAAGTTTTAACAAAAATACAAGATAGAACAGTTGAAAAACTGCTACATTAAGGAACACAGCCAGAGAAAAAAGGGATGATTCCTAGACATGTAAGCTGCTGAAAATTCAGTTTGGTTCGGTTATTTCAGGCTTCTGATCCAAAATTCAATTCGGTTCGGGTTTCGTATTCGAAACCCGAACTTTTGTTAGTTTCGGATCAGTTTACGAATATTCGTTGCGAATACCCCAGAAAACCATCTACAGATATTAATACTGTAGCTGAATCTCCTAGACCCGATTGGCATTCGGAAGTCTGAATTTCCAAATACCATTCAGGAGCTCCAGAAAGCAATACGCTTGTGGGAGCCATATTGAGACCGGAGGCTTCCAGGCCCAAATGGCATTCAGGAGCTCCCGTATGCATTTCGGAAATTCGGTTCTAGGAGCCTCAGCTTTAGTATTATATGTATATACTGTATATGGCTCCCATGTTGCTGTATCGAAAATTCGTATTCAGACCCATTCGGATGCATTAAACTGAAAAACACATCTGAAAAGTCACATGTCCGATTCAGTTTAGTTTTTGAACGAAATTCGGACGGGATACGAAATTCAGAAATGGAAATTTCGGATTCGGACGCATTCGGATGCATTAAGATTAGGGATGTCCCGATACCGATGCTAGCATCGGAATCGGGCCCGATACAGGGCATTTTGACAAGTTCTTGTACTTGTCAAAATGCCCCGAAGCCTAGCGACGAAGCTTGCGCTATGTTTTTTTCTTTTCTTCTTACTTACCTCGCTGAGCGGCGCGTCACTGCTGCTCCGGTGGACGGCGCTCCGAGCGGGGTCATCTGGCAGTCTCCGGGTCCTAATTTAGGTGGCCGGAGACTGCCAGAAGACCCCGCTCGAAGCGCCGCCCACCGGAGCAGCAGTGACGCGACGCTCGGCGAGGTAAGTAAGAAGA
>NW_017306568.1:185969-188502 GCF_000935625.1 Nanorana parkeri
ACGTATGTGCTGTATATGTATTATGGATCATGATTTAACCTATTCATGTTAGCAGGGCAGAATTGTGAACGCCTCCCACAAGCTGAGCACCGAGATGCGATGCAGCGATCCTGCCCAGCGCCGACTACAAGAGGCACCGCTTGAGGCTACGGGGTTCGGAGTGAAACTGTGAGTAAGGGAAGCTGGGATGGGGCTGGCTGTAAATCTATTGCTATAGTGTACTGGACGTGTGTAATGTATATGTAGTGCATATATACAGCACACACCTCCACTACACTCCAGCAATAGAGTTACAATTCTCCACTGCTAACATGAATAGGTTAAATCATGATCCATAGTACATAACATGTAGTTGTACTATGGATCATTTAAAGTCACCTGTCCCTTTAAGAAAAAGTATCGGTAATTGGTATCGGCAAGTAAATGAGGGGATGTACTTGTATTGGAACTTGGGTCTGAAAAAGTGGCATCGGGACATCCGTAATTAAGATTCGGAAATTCAGATGTGTCCGAATTTTGGAAACGAATCGCACATGTCTAGTGATTACAAATCGTCCATCAGAGGTATCGGGTGTGATGTTCCTTGGTACTCTTCCGTCCATGAGGGCCAGAGGTTCCATTCAGCCCGTCCATATGTCCTTTTTCTTAACCTTTTTTAGCATGGAGGAACCCTTGAAATGTTTTTCAGGTCTCAAGGAACCCCTGCTGAAGCTATTATATTTATGGCTCATGGTACATACAGTAAGCCTGGAACAAATAGAAGACTAAGGAATGCAGTGTCAGCTTGGCTTACTTGTCCCCCAGAGTGGATCATTTCTTAACACCTCCATTGCTATACAACAAAAATGATTTTTAGTTATAATTAAAATAATAAAAAACAGAACTGAAACTCAGACAATGAGAATCACAGTGTCCCATTACTTTGGTGGCCATTGAAGAAGTCCTCCCTTGGTTTGGGGGTCAGTAGGTGAAAGCCCCCCTTATAAGTGCTGCTAATGGGAGGAAAGCACAGATACATTAGTGATCAGTGGAAAAAATGCCCCATACTTTTTTTTTTTTTTAATCTATTTTATCTTCACCCAAGAGTGACTTCCACACTTTATCCAACACCTAAAAACAAAAAACAAAACAAAAATGGATTTAAATTCACTTTACTGCCAATAGACGTTTTTGTGGTTTTTAAAATCTGCAGCTTTCATTATATAATCTCGGTGATCCTGCCGTGAAGGTCCTTGTTCAGGCAATTCCTGCTATAAGGTGACAACGCTTGTCCTTGTCTGCCAATTGTCCTCCTGTGTCACCACCCTGTCACACAAGCTTCCACTGAGAGGCTGTTTCAACGCACATTACGCTGTTAGAGTTTACATCAGGGGTGGGGGCACCCCTGCTGTGGTGAAACTGCAAATCCCATTATGCCTCTGGGGGTTATGCCTGTGGCTGTCAGAATCTTGCAATGGGATTTGTAGTTCTGCAACAGCTGGAGTGCCGAGGTGGCCCACCTCTGTTTTACATCTACTCTAGCACAGCCTCTCTCAACCAGGGTGCCATGGCAACATGGGGTGCCTTTTGCCCTCCCCAGGGGTGCCTTGAACTTTCCACATAGCAGAATACCTTTCCAAGGTGCAGACCTCTCTTCTAGTGAGAGGGGGTGACTCTGATGTCAGAGGAGGGGGCTTTGATGTGAAAGGGTAACTCTGATGTGAAGCGGAAGCCTCACTTTGCATGGGGTCCCCTCTTATTATCCATAAGAGTCTTTTGGATCTGGATTGTGTAGAGACCACATGTCATTCCATTTTTACATTTACTTTTTTACATTAGGCTGAAGGCCCTCGAAATATTGCATACTTTAATAAAGGGTGTTGTGACCCGGGCCACCATCAGGGGCTGATACCCATGTCAGAGGCCCAGGTCCCTACGAGGGTTGGCATGGCAGAGGTGACAGGGAGGAGGTGGAGGTGGGAGCGGCCGGGTCCCAGCAGCGCCATTCCGGAAATAGGAGAGACCGGGCCCCAACAGGGCCGGTCTGGCGACAGGAGAGACCGGGCCACAGCAGCGCTGGTGCTATTCTGCATTAGAGTGTAAGCTCTTCTGTACAGAAACTAATGTGACTGGCTTATTGTTCTCTGTAGAGCCCTGTGGTATATGTCAGCCCTGTGCTATATAAATGTATAATAATAGTGTGAGATTTTGGGTTGCCACCTGTCCAGGATTCACCCAGACAGTTCGGGTTTTGAATGCTGTGTTCGGGTTTCATGGCAGCAGAAACCCAGACATAAGATGTCAGGCAGACAGGGGCAACCAAAATTAAGATGGAGGCTACTGGCCCCCCACTGAAAATAGTCTCAACTGTGATATTTACATATGAATGGGTGGCGCTATTTACATATGAATAAGCCGCAACTCATTCCCTCCAAAAAATGTCTGCGCGTCGCTTGAGTGTTCGGTTTTCGCTTGAAGAAAAGGTGGCAACCCTAGTGAGATTGTAGGGGACCACAAGTGCCAGCATGCCATTAGCAGCTTGGGGAGGGGGGGG
>NW_017306568.1:189087-204513 GCF_000935625.1 Nanorana parkeri
GGGGGGCCTTAGACATGTAGGCTATATGGGGCCCCTTCATTTCTAATGGTGGCCCTGGTTGTAACGGGAAAAGGTTGAGAAGTGCTACTCTAACGTATCTCAGTGCCTGCATACTACATTATGTCCACTAGAGGGGGCCAACACCCCAACACAAACTGAGACATCTGAAATTAAACCATCCAATCGAACATGAAAATGGATCGCTAAATTACAAATGAAGTATAATTTACATTTGCCACACCACTGGAAATGTAAAACAAAGTACATAAAACCACTCAGATCGCATGTGAGACATTTATATGTATGAATTCATTTAATTGATGGCTGGATACTATGAAATTTAACGTATGAGTTTAATAAAATGGGAACAGCTTTCAGTAGACGTGTTTGTTTGTTTTTTTTTTGTTTTGTTAATATTCTCAGTCTCGATTTTATGAAAAAAGCTATAAAATGTTTTTATGCTGACATGAGAGTGTTCATACACATGTTGCAGAAGATGGTTAAGCCTCCCTCAGGGCTGATAAAACAATTTAGTGCAGAATATGTATAGATCTAAATGGCAGTTAATAAGAACACGACAGAAATTGTGCCAAAATTTATACTTAATGACCTTCTTCTCCACTTCTTGTGACTCCACTTTTCTTTAGGCTTCTAGCTCTGCCACAATAATACAAAAATAAAATACAAAAATAAACCTACAATCCTTGACGTGCTGAGGATCTATATTCAGCTCCCACCAGATACACAAGATGCGGCTTCTTTATTTAACCCATAAAATGATACAACAGGAAGCGAGATCACTTACATGTTTCAGGCCCAAAGGCAGTAAACTATATTGTGATTCCTTGCAAACTGAATGTATATGAGTAAATATCTATATTTATATAATTAATATATCATGTATGTATTTTGTACCAGAAACACGATTTTATTTCTTACATTGAAACCCGAACACTCCAGTGACGCACAGAAATTTTTGGGGGCGAATGATTTGCGGCGTATTCATATGTAAATAGAACCACCCATTAATATGTAAATATCACAGTTGAGTCTATTTTCAGGGGGGGGGCAGTAGCCCCTATCTCAATTTTGGTTGCCCCTGTCTGCATGACATCTTATGTCCGGGTTTCAGCTGCCATGAAACCTGGACACAGCATTCAAAACCCGAACTGTCCAGGTGAATCCTGCACAGGTGGCAACCCTAGGGTGTAGCCCGCACCTGGGTGACACCATTGGAGGGGTGACACCAAAATAACTTACAGTCATTTTGGCGTCACCCCCTCTAAAAAGTCGGGCACTCGGTCACGGACCAAGAGCCCGACAGTGTCAGGGGAGAGGAGGGGACCCAGTGGAATACCTCATCCCGCCGGGTGAACGTCCCCTCCTCTCTCTGCCAGCGTCCATCACTAAGATGGCCACCGGAAGGCGTCAATTAGATGACTGCGTATGCACAATGACGTCGCGTCGGGGTGTCACCCAATCTCGGGACGCCCCTTGCCAGGAGGCCGTCTCCATGCTCCCTCATTAGCAGGCGACGAGGGAGCATGGAGCCGGCTTTCTGGCCAATCATGAAGCCAGAGGGCCGGCTTCCTGATACCGGATGTTCCGGTATAGGGATAATCATCAGGAGCATTTGGGCGAGTACGAGTATCGGTGCATCTCTAATATATACTGTATATAGTTTTATTTTTCAAAATTGCTCTTCCTTTTATCATTAAAAAGCCGCCCTTTAGGTCCAGTCCAGAGACTTGGCTGTGATGATGTCATCAGTCTGCTGCCAGCAGGTTGAACCATTTCCTCAGTTTCCCTTCCCCCATTGATCAGACTGCAATATTGTAACTTTGTATCTAGGCACAAGGTGAGAGACTGCAGCAGGGGCTGATCGGTGTCAGACATTTGTGTAAAGTGTGTCATCTCAGTCCAGGAAATACATGGCAACCCTTGGCTGATGCCTGAAGAAAGGTGGTGCCGTCCTTTTGAGGTGAAAAGCAGATGCAGGTGTTGTCGGTGGGAGTGCTGCGAGAAGTCATAAATACTTGGAAGTGTAATGCTTACAGACTACTTACCATGCATGCAGTGAACAGGAAAAAATGTGTGGTGTTAGGTCCAATTTAAAAGAAAATAGATGGCAGGACTGGATTTGGCAGATCCCCGATAAGGTAGATTGTGTGAATTTGATTCTCCTCCTAATCTGTCAGCTTTGTGCTGGAAACAAAGACTAATGGAATAGTCGGGTGTATCAATTCTACTGCCGGTATTTATATGGCACCAACAATGTACACAGCGCTGTACATTCATACCAGTACCCGCCCTCAAGGAGTTTACCATCTAGGGTCCCTATTAGACATGTGAGATTCATTTCATTCCGAATAAAAATTCGGACAAATTTCCCGAAGTTCGGACATTCGGACACATTCGAATTTCCGAATCCCAGTGCACGTGAATGCGTCCGAATCTGAATTTCCGTTTCCAAATTTCAGGTCCCGTCCGAATTTCGCTCAAACACGAAACTGAATGGGACATGTGACTTTTCTGGCCAATCAGATGTGTTTTTCAGTTTAATGCATCCAATTGGGTCTGAACACGAATTTTCGTTACAGCAACATGGGAGCCATATACAGTATATACATATAATACTAAAGCTGAGGATCCCAGACCCCAATGGCATTCGGGATCCGAATTTCTGAATTGCATTCGGGAGCTCCTGAATGCCATTCGGGTCTGGGATCCTCAGCTTTAGTATTATATGTATATGGCTCCCATCAGGGACCGGGTGACACCCCGTTGTGACGTCATTGTGCATGCGTGTGACGTCACCACGAGCATGCGTGATGACATCATCGCGCATGCGCAGCGATCTTATTGATACCTGCCGGTGGCCATCTTGGTGATGGACGCCAGCAGAGAGAGGAGGGGACAGTCCCCCAGCGGGATAAGATATGCTGCCGGGTCCCCTCCTCTCTGGGTCCATGACTGAGTGCCTGACTTTTCATAGGGGTGACACCAAAATCACTGCCAATCATTTTGGTGTCACCCCTCCAATGGTGTCACCCACGTGCGGGCCGGACCCCCCGCATGACGCCCCTGTCTACCAGACCTGAATGGCATTCAGGAGCTCCCGAATGCAATTTGGAAATTCGGATCCTGAATGCCATTCGGGTCTGAGAGCCTCAGCTTTAGTATTAACATCTGTATATGGTTTTCTGTGGTATTTGCAATGAATATTCGTAAACTCGTAATTTCGTCCAAATCCAAAACCCGAACCAAATTGAATTTTTGGAACCCGAGTCCCGAAATAACCAAACATCGGAACCAAATTTTTCCGCAGCTTACATGTCTAGTCCCTATGCTACCTGCATACATACAGTGCCAGTCAGGGGACAAATATCCTACCAGCATGTCTCTGGAGGGTGGGAGGAAACCATGCAAGCACAGGGAGAACATGCAAACTCCATGTACATAGTGCCCTGCCCCGGATTCAGACCAGGGACCCCCAGTGTTACAAGGCAGGAGTCCTAACCACTGAGCCACCGCTCTTTATACATAATCCATTTTCTTGATATGAAATTGATTCTTTTTATGTGTCCGGCATGCACATCTCGATCCTGGACCATTATATTGTGTGACCGCCCATTGAGCGTTCTCTGTCTACCATCCTGTGGATGTCATTGCGCAGTCCATTAATGGTAGAGATTGTTAACAGGCTCTTGTACTGTCCATCCTCCAGTAATTATAGATTACGTGATCGCAGATTAGCATGAATGGATCTCATGATTGCTTTCTTATTGTTAGAGGATGCCGATGATGTAAACATCATTCAACAGCCTCTAATGGCCTCAGGAAATAATGTGAATTATGGGAACAGGACGATGATTCATTTTCTGACGGACTCGTAAAGTCCGTTGCTGAGTTATTTCAGGGTGGGCAGTCTGATAACTGTCATGTTTATCCTCCAGCCTTTACTTAAAAGAGAACTATGGGGTAAGTGTTTTTCTCCATAGTTCTCTTAAGGGTCACGGGAGGACATATACTAGCATCCTCACAAAGCTCAGTATATTGTGAGTTACAGCTCGCGGTATACTGAGACCGCCGCAGCTGGGACGGATCCCGACATTACTGTTGAGATCCAACCAGCTGCATGAGTGACAGCGGGCTCTGCCTACCTAGAGGCAGAGCCAGCTGTGCCCGACCCCTTCCCTATCCGTTCCTCCAGTCAGCGCTAGAGGATCGGAGCGGGGAGGGTGACGGGATTCATGTATGGAGCGGTGACTGAGCGTCACGGCTCTCTGCAGGGAGATGATTGAGAAGTGAGCGAGCGACGGGATGTGTTCCCTCACTCCCCAATCTATTGAGGCCCGGGAAGCCAGATTGGCGGCTTCCTGATTGGCTGGAAAGCCGCCTTCCCAGCCTATCAGCATCGAGCCGGCTCCGAGGATCGGGTGGGTATAACTTTATTTTCCTCCCTAGACCAAAAGGAGCACTAAAAAGGAGAACTATGAGGTAAGTGTTTTTCCCCATAGTTTTCCTCAGGGTCACGGGAGGACATAAACTAGCGTCCTCCCGTGACCCAAAGCTCAAGGCAAAATTGTATTTACCCTTGCATTGGGTCTACCCCTGCACTGCAAGGGTTAACTGCTCATTTTGGTCTAGGGAGGAAAATAATAAAGCTCTACTCACCCGAACTTCAGAGCCGGTCCTTCCAGCCTCGCGCCCCCTCTGCTGCAGCGGCCTGTGGTCCCTGAGCTATCACGTTCTGTACACAGTGTTTAGGGCGTGAGGACGCCGATGGACATAGGAGCATAGGAGGAGACAGTCAGGAGGGAGCGCTGTCACCGATGGCCATCTCCAAGGATCGGTTGAGTATAACTTTGTTATTTTCCTCCCAAGACTAAAGGGAGCACTTAACCCTTGAGTGCAGGGGTAGCCCCAATGCAAGGGTTAATAATAATTCAGATATTTAAATGTGCTAGTGAAGTTCTCTTCCTGTATGCATAATTTCCAATTCTATTGCCCATGTATGAATCCTCTCCAAAACTTCTTCTTTTTACAGCGCGGTACCCCCATCAACATGCTAATGACACTTTTAAATAAAACCCCTTTTTTTTTTTAAACCAAGTAATATCATCATTGGGAATCTGTGCTTCTCTATACAATGTAGGCCGATCATAGCTGGTGGGAGGGGCCGGCAGGGTGCTGTATGTAACTTCCTGAAAATAGCACCCCGTCTCAGTGCCTCTCTCCAGGGCCCTCAGCCCTGATGCAAAGAAAGGGCAGGCTCTTGGGAGGAGTTATGCAAATATCAAAATGCCTTCATGGGTGGACATCAGTCTGGAAGAGTGGATGTTCCTGGGCAGGCGGAATCTGCATGTATAACATCTTAGGTAACGCCCACATGTGATGCTGAGCCTCCATGATTGACAGAACTAAATTCCAATGAATGAAAGGGGCGGGGCCAAGGAGGAAAGAACTTGCGAGGAAAGACTAGATGATGCTGTATGTCCTCCAGCCAGGAAATGAGGCGGGCTCTATCTGACTTGCTGCAGCTTGTAATGTACATTGTGAGAAGCTCTGAGCATGCAGTGAAATCAGAGGAAGCCATTTCAGTCCAGGAGAGGAGCCGGTGTTCTATCGAAAGCTCCGACGTGTCGAGTTCTCCATAGGCTTTGCCACCTTTTCTTCAAGCGAAATCCGAACACTCGACGCGTGGACATTTTTTTGAGAGAATAAGTCGTGGCTTAGTTATATGTAAATAGTGCCACTCATTAATATGTAAATATCACAGTTGAGACTATTTTCAGTGTGGGGCCAGTAGCCCCTATCTTAATTTTGGTTGCCCCTGTCTGCCTGACATCTTGTGTCCGGGTTTCTGCTGCCATGAAACCCGGACACAGCATTCAAAACCCGGACTGTCCAGCTGAATCCTGGACAGGTGGCAACCCTAGTTCTCCAACTGCTAACGCCACACCCGGTGACTGCCAGTAGGAGATGTACACCAGAGCGAGCTATTGCGCATGCCCATGGAATCCTTGTTGAAATCTCCAACTATTGCCACTGCGCCCGCGCTGCTATGGGCTCATCGGATTCTATAACCTAGTATAAAGTGATATTTGTCCTCGGTTATAGAAGGCGATGAGTCGATAGCCGCACAGGGGCGGCGCCGAGTGTGGTTATAGAATTCAACGGGGTCGCACAGTGGCAATAGTTAGAGATTTTGACGAGGATTCCATGGGCATGTGCAGTAGTTCGATCTGGTGTACATCTCCGACTGGCAGTCACCGGATGTGATGTCACCAGTCGGAGAACTCGACAAGTCGGACCTTTCGATAGAGCACTGGTACAAGTGTGCGAGACTGAAGGGAAGGCTGGAGTTCCAATTCTACGAAACCTGCAAGAAAGCTCCACAATTCTGGTGTTCTTGTTACAGTGCAGGACCCCATTTTCTAGATGTGGTCTTACATTCGATTTAAACATTGGGCAGTGCTGCCATTTTGTTTTGCTTAGGAAATATCTAGCAATGTTCCTTGATGTGCAAAGCATATGAAGTGTACATTAGCGGGCAGCAGCAGCTGAATGGCTGCAATCATGCAGAGTGAGCGGCTCTGTAGGGTCACATTACTGTAGTCAATCCAGCTGCCAGTTTAGACCCAAGAAGCAGCCACATCTCAGCAAACAGCTGGCCGCCATTTCCACTACCAGCCCCTTATACAGCGGTGGATCTGTTGAATGCTTCACAGCGATTCTTCAACTCTACACATTTCATATCATCATCTGCAAGCATTGTTTGTGCCTGACATGGACTAGAATTTCCTGCCGGCTGTACTCTAACCAACGGCATTCCAGAATAATCAAACCCTTTCTCCAGCCACAAGGATTTTTAGGTTTGGGGACAAGAGGTGACACTTTTGTGAGGTTTTAATTTGTGTCTGTGACCCCGTTAGGGTTAGATTATCCCATCCCAATTACATCTATATAATCTACGGTTGTCACTGATACAGGAAGGCACACACAGCAATAAAAGCATTGCCATTCCCCACACTATTAAAAATATTAAAATATTATATTTCTTGTTTTTGTTACTGTTCCTATTAATATACTTCCAGGACAATGTTTTCAGACAATGGACACACTCCTGCCACGCCCCCCAGTTAAGCCAACCATTCATTGGGAGTACATAATGTCCCAGTGTTGGTGGTCAGTAGGAGTACAAACTGTACCAGCATTGGTGGTCAGTGGGCGTGCAAAATGTCCCAGTGTTGGTGGTCACTGGGAGTATAAAATGTATCAGTGTTGGTGGTCACTGGGAGTATAAAATGTCCCAGTGTTGGTGGCCACTGGGAGTATAAAATGTCCCAGTGTTGGTGGTCACTGGGAGTATAATATGTCCCAGTGTTGGTAGTCTGTGGGAGTATAAAATGTCTCAATGTTGGTGGTCACTGGGAGTATAAAATGTCCCAGTGTTGGTGGTCACTGGGAGTATAAAATGTATCAGTGTTGGTGGTCACTGGGAGTATAAAATGTCCCAGTGTTGGTGGTCACTGGGAGTATAAAATGTATCAGTGTTGGTGGTCACTGGGAGTATAAAATGTCCCAGTGTTGGTGGTCAATGGGAGAATAAAATGTTTAAGTGTTACCCAGTGTTGGTGGTCACTGGGAGTATAAAATGTATCAGTGTTGGTGGTCACTGGGAGTATAAAATGTCCCAGTGTTGGTGGTCACTGGGAGTATAAAATGTCCCAGTGTTGGTAGTCTGTGGGAGTACAAAATGTCCCAGTGTTGGTGGTCAGTGGGAGCACAAAATGTCCCAGTGTTGGTGGTCAGTGGGAGTAGAAAATGTCCCAGTGTTGGTGGTCAGTGGGAGTACAAAATGTCCCAGTGTTGGTGGTCAGTGGGAGTACAAAATATCCTAGTGTAGGTGGCCACTGGGAGTATAAAATGTCCCAGTGTTGGTGGTCACTGGGAGTATAATATGTCCCATTGTTGGTAGTCTGTGGGAGTATAAAATGTCTCAATGTTGGTGATCACTGGGAGTACAAAATGTCCCAGTGTTGGTAGTCTGTGGGAGTACAAAATGTCCCAGTGTTGGTGGTCACTGGGAGTATAAAATGTCCCAATGTTGGTGGTCAGTGGGAGTAAAATAAGCCCCTGTGTTAGTGGGAATAACAAATGCTCCCCCATTGTGGTTTGCAATGTTCTTCATGTCGGGCTTTCTCATTGCAGGGGCTGGCCTAGAGCAACCAGCTGGTGAAAGAAATGTAAAATGAAAAAACCAAACAGAAACCAAACTCCCCTAAATACACCAATAAAAGTCAAAAAACTGAACGAACTCACCAATACCAATGGAGTTATCCCCACATTCCCAATAGCCTCCCCACACATGACATCATACGAGAGAGTGTGTAGCCAGGACCCCCACACTCCAGGCTTAATTTCGCAATTATACTCCTCTTTGCTGACTGGAGCGGGCCCACCCCAACACTTATATCTGGACTGTTGGCACGCAGACCTCCAAACCACAATCGAGAAAGACACATGGTCCCAAATATGGGAAAGCACGAAAGCATGCTCCAAAAATGCCTTGACTCTCGAGGGTAACTATAAAGTGCTTCTTCGATTGTACATAGTGCCTACACAGGCGGTACACTTTGTGCCGGCAAGCTACGGCCTTTGCACCAGGGGGTGTGGTAAAAGCGGTACATATTTTCCCATGTGGTGGTCATGCCTGGTTGTAGCCGCCTTTTGGAAGAAGGTCTTCTAGATTATCTCTGTCTCACTGAACAGACATATCTCACCTGCACCACAGGAAGCCCCCCCTCAATGTTCGACCATTAGGCATTACTGCCCTACAATTTAAACTAATGCTGCAGATACTGTCTGCGGCTAAACGTACAATAGCTAGAGCCTAGTTGACAAAATCACTAAGTATATCAGAAATAAAAAATAAAATACACTGGGCGTTCTACAACGAAAAACTTTCGGCCCGTATACTAGACTGCATGCCCATATTTAAAAAAATCTGGGACCCTTGGGTCACACATTTCCTACCACCGTCGTACGAACGACCAACTATTGACACTTTGATTCAGGTCTCACCAAACCGACCCCCACCAACTGAGAGACACAATATATATACAACAACAAAATAAAAGGGAATAAAAGAAGAATACTTAACAGTCCTGGAATTGTGAGTTCTGACAGAGTTCAGAGTTCAAGAAGCAATGTGGAAGTCTGCCGGGCTCCTCTTCAAGCAGACTTCCAGCAGATAATGTCCAAAGATTAAAGGGGAACTCTTCTGCAATGTTCAGACTTCTAGTTCCTCGATGATGTTTTAAACCAAGAGCCACTCTAGTTGCCAACACAGAATATTTTATAAGCCCCTTTTGGAGGGTGTCCCGGAGCCAGCCCCTAGGCAGGGTTGGGGCGGGAAAGCAGGCGGAGGATGAACCTTTAGTTTACCTATCCCCGCCCAAATTCCAAATTAATAAAATGTAACTTGATTTTCCAACTCAGGTTTTATGACTTTTAGAGAGAATGTGAGGGTCACCGCATCTGCCGGACCTGCTTGTTGATATAAATTGTCCACTCGTAATATATGGAGGGCCTAGTGCCATGCCTTTAATTACGACAGCCATAAAAAGGCTTACAGAGACATTTTGGAATTTCACTCGGACTGGGCAACAAAAGATCACAGCCAGAAAGCATCTCTTCTGTGGAATGTGGAATGTGGAGGGACCTGTCAAATTCTCAATGAAGACCTGCAGGTGCTCAGAACTGGGGTGTGGAGTGACCTACAGGTGCTCTGAACTGGGGCACAAGAGAATTCTGAGTCTTATGATATTAAGACTCAGACCCCCTTATCGTCACAATGTAACCTTCCCAGGATGCAATGCTTGGGCACAGCTTACATCACTAATGTCCAGGAGAACCAGGAAGTAGAAAACAAGAAATTGTAAGTAAAGTGAAAATATGTTTGTTTAGCTAATGAATGTAACATGATTTCATATCAGCATGCAGAGCTGTACACTGGTGTGATTTTTTGTCTAAGGGGGTAAAGGTCCGCTTTAAGTGGCGTAATTAGTGACATTTTGGAGAACCCAAATTGGTAATTCTATCGCAAAATCAAGATCACTGAACTCACTACAGCCGTCCCTAGCAAGACCTCGTCAGAGGGGTAGACCCACTGCAAGGGTTCATGAGAATTTATGCCCGGAGTTTTTCTTTAAATCCAGCCCTGCCTAAAACAAATAAAATATAACTATCTTGGCACAGGAAATGCAAAATTAAATTATCAGAATGTGTGATCAGGATTAAATGTATTTATTTATTTATACAGCATGTTACCTGCCCTTCTTGGAGGAATAAACCCGTGTAAAGTGACACGCCGCTTTGAAAATTCCAGCTCAACAGCTGCAGCGCCCTGACGGGTTTTGATCAGAAATCGCTCAGATTTTCCGCATCGCACTTGAAGATTTAGATCAAATAGAGAAAATGTGTTTGGTTACAGTGAACCTCCAACTCATTTCTAATTAATTTCGATGCTTTAAAACAAATCAAGAAAATAACATAAAAAACTCTACAATGCACACGCTGGATACTCCACACACATCAAATGCGTCTGTTTGTATTTCTATCACATCAAAGTGGTGAGCGAGTTCAGCCTGACAGGTAGCAGCCTATGGAGTACATAAGGGATGTAAATTCAATCAAAGAGATACTGGAGCAGATTTTCAGAAAGCACACATTGTGTTTATGCTTTTCTTTATATACTATACCAGGCCTTCTTAAACTTTTTCTATTCGTGACCCCTTTTCGGCCAACACCTACACACCAACACCCACCCTCACCACTGCATCTAATCCCATCCCTCCCTCTGTGCTCTCACCACCTTTTCCATATGCCCCCTCATCACTCAACACTGCACCATGCTAGCCACCACTGTTCCATCACCACTACAGTGACACAACCCTTTCAGGACCAGATGGTGGAGCTCCCAACTAGAAAAAATGCCATCCTAGATTTAATCATTACTAATAATGCGGAGTTAATTGAGGATATTGTTATTGGGGAGACTCTGGGCAATAGTGACCACGACATGATCACTTTCAATATTGAATACAGGAAAAGCAAGAGGGCTGGTAGGACAAAAACCCTCAATTTCAGAAGGGCCAACTTTGATAGACTGCGCCACCTAGTGGGGGACATCAGATGGGAAAATGTATTTAAAAATCTAAACACCGACCAAAAGTGGGAATGTTTTAAAAACACATTACATATTGCCATTGCCGAATGTATACCATTGGGTAATAAAAGTAAAAGATCAAAAATAAAACCTGTATGGCTGAATAAACAGCCCACTTAGTGAACGGCACACTTTTGCTAGTACCCATTAAACTTTAAGTGACAGCTATAAATAAAGTTTGGGTAAGCCCTTACAATGTGATCAAAAATTGTCCAATGTCCATAAAAAAATAATTTGAATTTTTTTTTTCCCCAAAGACACATATCATTTCCTGAAGAGCGCGACCTTCGAAGTGTTGCTGGAAAGTGCATTAAAACACATTCAATTTCTTGTAAAGAGGACATGTCTGAGCAGGCCGGCCAAATGTGATTTAAAGCCCTTTCCTCGCGGACTAGCGGAGTACATTACAATGTTTGCTTCGTCACTCCTCTGGAGTGAGCTGGTGAAAAATGAACTGAATAAGCATTCATTATTTCCTGGATGTTTTAAGATCAAAAGCGACCGTGTTTAAAAAGCGTCGGAGCATGCTCCTGGCCGACTGTTCCGCTATTCATCCTCATTAGCGTTACATCAACTGTATTGACAAAGTGGTCACACCGTCAATGGCTCCTAATTCTTAGATTGAGCTGCAGCCAAGGAGGAGCATTTGGACCCGTCGCTGTGGATCACGGTGAATGATACTTAAGAGATCAACAGACGCGCTGAATAAAATTACCGATGATTTATTGTTAACTCAACTTAAAATGTTATCCTAGCGCAGGCGAAAGTGCTGAGCCACACGGAGTCTGTAGCCTATAAATATCTGGCTTTTATGATGATTAGTACCAAACCGGGCCGCACTTGTAGAACAATCAAATAAACAACCAATTTTAATGGATGTGCCAATGTAAAATAACTTTGTAAGCTGATCTGCAAGTGATAAGGGAGCAGGACATTTTCAGCATTGAAATCGATTGTGAATTTCTCTCTAAACACCAATGACCTCCAAGAAATGCATATACTGTATCTAAAGGTGGCCACTCACAATGGGGTCTATTTATAAAACATTTGCAGGGCTGTTAGCCCTTCCAGTATCTGTGAACATTTGATATTTGCAGGTATATCCTAAAACGAATGTTCTTTAAGACACTGACTGGCCAGAAAAAAGTTACCACCTGGATCTCGTGCAGTGTTATGATCTGGGGTTGCTTCAGTTGGTCAGGCCTAGGTTCATCAACATTATGTCCCCAAAAAATGAGGTCAGCTGCCTCCCTGAATATACTGAATGACCAGGTTTTCCCATCAATGGATTTTTTTCTTCCCTGATGGCACATTGGGCATATTCCAAGATGACAATGACAGCATTCATCGGGCTCAGATTGTGAAAGAGCACCCTTTCTGGGACCCAATGAGTAGGGCTTTCTTCCCCTTGGGTGACCTCCAGTATCCAGTTAGGAAGGTTCCCTTCCACTTCAGTGACCTCAGGAAAACCACCCCGTAGATGACCTCTGGTATTCAAAAGGAAAGACTCCAGTTAGGTGAACTTCTGGAGCCAATAAGGAGGGCTCCCCTCTCATTCCCAATAAGGAGGGCTCCCCTCTCATTGTTTGATCTCCTTATCCAATGAGTGCGCCTCCCCTCTCATTGGATTACTTTCAGGATCCAATGAGGATGGTTCCCCTCTCATTGGGTTACTTTCAGGAGGCAATGAGAAGGCTCCCCTCTCATTGGGTGACCTCTAGTATGTATGAGTATGACTCCCCCCTCATTGGGATACTTTCAGGATCCAATGAGTCTGGCTTCATTTTCATTGTCTGACCTCCAGGAAACAATTCTCCTCTTGAATGACATCCTGCTAAGGACCAGATGATTTTTATTATGTCCTGATACTTAAAACCATAGAATTCAAAGAAGGTTTGCTTTCTTTTTCACACAACTGTATGACAAGTGTTCAAGTAATCTCTTTATTTCTTCCCACAGGCAAGGCAATAAGGCAAGCAAGGATGAGATTACAATGTCCGCCTTCCTAACTGTACAACTGGACCGATCTATGAAGGCCGAAGCAACACATGTTCCTAACTTAGGGAAATATACAGCTTAATTATCTATCTATCTGTCTATCTATCTATCTATCTATCTATCTATCTATCTATCTATCTATCTATCTATCTATCTATCTATCTATCTATCTATCTACCTATCTATCTATCTATCTATCTATCTATCTACAGTATCTATCTATCTATCTATCTATCTATCTATCTATCTATCTATCTATCTATCTATCTATCTATCTACCTATCTATCTATCTATCTATCTATCTACAGTATCTATCTATCTATCTATCTATCTATCTATCTATCTATCTATCTATCTATCTATCTATCTATCTATCTATCTATCTATCTCTGTCTATGAGGAGCTCAGATTCCATGTCTTTCTACTTTAGCCTGAAGACCTTTTGAACTATTTCCCATTAATATTCTGTGCAGTGATTTTCATTTTTTGTGCTTTATGTTGCATTCCATTAATTCTCCTCTCCAGCCTCACAAAATTGTACAGTTTGCTTTTCCTCTGTACACATAAGAGCTCGTTCTGTGTTCATGGATAATAATGGCCCTTTGTTCCTACATGCATTTTGAACACATTAGTCAATTAGTTTAATTACCAGAGACTTGGCGACTGTATGTCTCTTCATCATGTTTTTTTCGGGTATTCCACGATGTATTTATTTTTCTAGTCTTGCTCTTTTATTTATTTTTTTCTTTCTTAGAAGGCAGAGAGAAAAAAACAGAAGAGATATCTCCCATTTTATAGTTATAACAATTATATCGAAAGGTTTTGCTGTGATTTTTCACAAAAAAACCTTAGCAGTTGTCATGAGTGATCTCTGCATGAAGGAGCATCATAGTGTGCAGAACAAAATGGCTGCTGCTTGTCACGCGTCATTCTGCCTGTCACTGCCTCTCAAGGCTGACCATTGTGAGCCCCTCTGCCGGTTTTATCCTAACCCCTGTGACTGCCATTTTTACTGGACAGCTGGGCCTGAAAAATATCATGTAAAGCGCGCCGCCACTGGACTCTAGAGAAGTGGAGCCGTGTTCTCTGGAGTGACCAATCACGCTTTTCTGTCTGGCAATCCGATGGGCGTGTCTGGGTTTGGCGGTTGCCAGGAGAACGGTACTTGCCTGACTGCATTGTGCCAAGTGTAAGTTTGGTGGAGGGGGGATTATTTTTTGGGGAGGGAGTGTTTCGGGGGTTGGGCTTGGCCCCTTAGTTCCAGTGAAGGGAACATCAGCATATAAAGACATTTTGGACAATTTCATGCTCCCAACTTTGTGGCAACAGTTTGGGGATGGCCCCTTCCTGTTCCAACATGACTGCGCACCAGTGCACAAAACAAGGTCCATAAAGACATGGATGAGCGGAGCCTGTAGGCCAAACTGGAGCAGCAGCCTGAGCAGCACCAACACTTCCTCCTCACACCCCGCCATCTCATAGTCTGGTCCGTTTCCTCTCAGTTTGGCCCCTGTGTTCCCCCTCAGTCTGGCTCATGTGTTCCCTCAGTTTTGCCCCTGTGTCTTCCCTCAGTCAAGCCCCTGTGTCCTCTCAGTCTGGCCCCCGTGCCGCCCCCCTCACTCTGTGTCCAGGACCACCATTAGAAATCATGGGGTTCCATACAGCCACAGCTTACATGGCTGTCGCCGGACCGGTGCTGCTGGGGCAAGGCCTCTTACACCTCCACCTTGCCCCCTGTCATCTCTGCAATGCCGACCCTGGTAGGGGCCTGAGCCCCTCGATCTGCCTGGGTCCGTGACATGGGTATTAGCCATACCCCCTAATGGTGGCCCCTGTGTCTCCCCCTCAGTCTGGTCTATGTGTCTCTCCTGAGTCTCAGTATGAAGAAGTCACTCGCACTCCAGCTCAAGTTCAGTCAATATTTTATTGACCCCTGTGGTGTCACAACATGGCAATGACATGCACAGCCATGCTGCGACACCACAGAGGTCAATAAAATATTGACTGAATTTGAGCTGGAGTGCGAGTGACTTTTTCATATTGATATTGATTTGCGGAGGCATATGTGGTTGCTTGGCACCACCCGATACTTCGATACTTGAGGGTATTATCTGCTCAGGTGTGCGATGGGTTTCTTTTCACTATCTCCCCCTCAGACTGGCTCCTGTCCCTCCCCCCGACTCCTCTCACC
>NW_017306568.1:204941-212162 GCF_000935625.1 Nanorana parkeri
TGGCTCCTGGCCCCCTCTCAATCTGGCTCCTGTCCCCCCTCAATCTGGCTCCTGTCCCCCCTCAATCTGGCTCCTGGCCCTCCGTCAATCTGGCTCCTGGCCCTCCTTCAATCTGGCTTCTGGCCCCCTCTCAATCTGGCTCCTGGCCCCCCATGTGCCCAGCATGAGACGAGGTGGTGGAGCTCCGGTCACTCAGTGGTGATGATTCCTCCCCGTGTCGGTTATACTTTCTGCTGGACGCTGTGTTCTGTGTTCCTTCGAGCACAGCGTGTGTCCTGCACAGTCTTCCTGGGTCTGATGTCAGCTGGTGGGGGCGGCTCCCTCAGTGTGTGATATGCTTGGCCGCTCTGTGATCAGTGGAGAGTTCAGAGCGGACATCGGGCATAGCTGGCCGGGCCAAACAGAAACAGGCTGATGGTGTTAGGGCCGGCCCGGCCCACCGGGCAAGTGCCCGGTTTGCCCTATGGCCAGTCCAGCTCTGTTCTGGACCCTTTCAGCCTCTTTGGCTGAGAGTCCTGGGTGCCAATGTTGCCATACTATGCTGCGGCATTGCCATGCACTGCCACAATAAATAAAGGTATATAGAATATAAATAAAAGGGAATTCATATATTGAATGCCATCATTACAGGTATTAACCACATGCAGTTACCAGAACACAATATTTTTCACTATAGTGGTCTTTTAACAAAATATCCATCAACAAGTGGACTTCTTCTCACGTTTGTGTTATTTCTGCTTTCCAGCTCCCTCGTCAACTCCTCCCATGCTCGCCTCCAGGACTTCACTAGAGCCTCTCCCATCCTCTGGAACTCTTTACCCCAACCTGTCCGTCTATCTCCTACTCTGATTGCCTTTAGGCGATCCTTTAAGACTCATCTCTTCAGGGAAGCCTATCCCACCTCAACCTAACCACTGAACTATCACATTCTCAAACAATTCATCCCCACACAGCTACCTCCTCATGTGTCACTTGCCCCTCCCTTTTAGATTGTAAGCCCTCAGGTGCAGGGCCCTCCTTACATCTTGTCTTGAATTGTATTGTGATTGTAATGTCTTCCTTATATTGTAAAGCGCTGCGCAAACTGTTGGCGCTATATAAATCCTGTACACTAATAATAATAATAATTTAAATGCAGTTTATTATAGCTCCTATTACCTTTAATAATATTGCACAACTTTGCAAGACAGGTCTCCTTTAAAAGGCATCAAACTAAGAATGCGAAGACAAAAAAACAATAAAAAAATGAATAGCAGTTCCTTCTTCATATCCGTTAACATATTATTAATTCTGTTCATTAACCATCTGTGATTATTATGATGTTTGTCAGCAGGCGAAGGAACGATTTTCCACTAGGGTGCTAGACTATAATAGTGTAATTGGGTTGATTACTTATTGGAAGATATATTTTTAGATGATCCAGGCATGAAGTGGGTGATTTGGGGGTTTGATGTGTTAACTGCGGGATGGTGTGTCATCCAGGTTTTATGCTGTAGTTTTAAAGAACACAAACTTAATATGTGTGTGTGTGATATATATATATATACATATATATACATCTATATTTTTGTTATAGATATAGATATATATATCTATATCTATAACAAAAATATAGATGGTAAAGGAGAGGTAAGAGGAGGAACAAGTACGAGGAAAGAGTAAGAGTGGTGGACAGGGGGCAGATAAAAGGGTGGGAGAGTGTAGGAAGGGAGAGAAGGAGCAAGGGAGAAGAGAGGAGGGGAAGGGAGAGAAGAAGAGGAGAGGTGAAGGTGGGCAGTAGGAGAGAGGAGAAAGAAGCAGAGGAGTGAGGGTGAAGAAGAAAAGTGAGAGGAGGAAGAGTGAGAAGAGGAGGGGGGATAAAAGAGGAGGCAAAAGGACGGGAGAGGAGGAGGCAGAGAAAGGAAAGAAGATATCAAGAGGAGAGGTGGGAAGGGAAATGCAGTGTAGAGAGGAAAGGTAAAAAGGAGAGTTGTGGGGAGAAGAGAAGATGAGAAAAATGGAGAGGGGAGGGTTAAGGAGGAGTGAGTAGGAGGAGAAAGGAAGAGGCATGGATAAGGGAGAGTAGAGTGGGTGGGAGAGGAGTAAAGGAGATGGGAGGGAAGAGGAGGAGCACGAAGGAGAAGAGAAGAAGAGAGGAGAGAAGGGGGGGGGGATATAGGTGAGTGAAGAGGAACATAGAACAGGAGGAGACAGAGGGAGGAGGGTTGAAAACAGAATGAAAACAAAAGGAGGAGTGAGGAGATGAGAGTAGATAAGGGAGGGGGGGAGACATGAGACAAAAGGAGGAGAGTTTGAAGAAAAGTGGAGTAGGAGAGGTGGGGAGGGATGGGAAGAGTAGAGAGGAAAAAGAAAGGAAGAGGGGAAGGAAAAGTAGAGGGGAGGGGAGGAAAGGGAGAAAAGAGGAGGGCAAAGAAAGAAGAGGAGAGGGGAAATAGAGAAAGAGGAGAGTTGGGGAGAAGAACAGAGGAAGGGGGTAGGTGGGTAGGGGGAGGCAGGGAGGAGAGGGTAAGGGGTAAAAGAAAGGTAAGGGGATGAGTGGAAAGGAGAGGAGAGCAGAAGAAGAGAGGATGAGAGGGAAGAGGAGGAGGGAGTAGGAGGAGATGGGAAAAAAAGTGGGCAGGGGAGAGAAGAGTGGATGGGAAGGAGCAAGCAGGAGGAAGGGGGGAAATGAAAATAAGGGGGGGGGGGTTTAAAGTGAGAGAAGGGGGGTATAAAGCAAAAGGGGGCAGAGGGAGGAGGTTGGAGAGCAAAATGAAAAGGAGAAGGAGGAGAAGTAGGAAGAGGGTAAGTGTGTGCGTGTGGTGGGGAGAGACAAAAGTAGGAAAGAGAAGGAGGAGAGGGTCAAAAAAAGATGAGAAGGAGAGGTGGGGAAGAGAGGGAAGAGTAGAGATGAGGAGGAAAGGGAGAGAAGGAAAAGAAAAAGTAGAGGGGAAGTGGGGGGCAAGAGTTTTACTTTAAATATCCCAATTTCTCCATCTTTTTTAATCCCTCAAGAGGAAGGAAGAGTTCCACTCTAAACATTTCATTGTGCAGGTATGAGACCCTTTCCTAATTCCTATACAGCCGCAGATACTGCTAACAAATCCTGGACATCATGTGACATTTTCAGAAGTCCTTTAAATCATCTTTTCTAGAATCTCCTTTTATACCGTTTTCTTTACCTATAAGAAGACATCATTAACATCGGAGTTCTGTTTTCTTACATGTAATTGAACTGTGGTGACCTGCTATTTAAGGACAAATTCAGCGGTTTAATATATTTCTCCCCACAGATTCCTCTCCATGTTTCCCCAGTAATAAATGAATCACTTAGTAGATAAACCGAATTACTTTGAATTAGCAGCCGAATAGGCTCATACAGAGGGTCTGCAAACTTCATTTCATGGCTCGCTCTGAAGGTTCAGCGTCTTTATCCTTTCTCTGACCACAAACTGACAGCATTATTAAAGGAAAACTCGGCTTTCGTTCAAAATTGATACAACGTATATAATTGCTGGCCAATCCATTTTTATAATTTAATGTTATTAAAAATTACCTTTTTCTTTTCAATCTGCAGCCAGACAGAATTTTCTGTAACTGCTGGAAAATGTTAAATTGTCTTCTTTCCACCCACGGCACAGTACTCGTTTTGCCTCTCATGCAGCCTGTTGCATGGAAAACGGCATCCCATTCCTCAGCCTTTAGGGCTTACTGCACTGGATGTGTTACCATTGCTGAGTAAGTATGGGCTCAGGTGTGTTCGCAGCTCCACGTGCCGAGCCCGCCAGGAAGCTGACAGCGCGCAGCGCCAATCACAGGTCCTGATACATTTTCCCGGTAGGGTCTGCAATAGATTTTTCTAAAATCCTTTCAATGTGTGTAAAGAGCTTGGAAGTGTTGAAAATACAACAGCATACTACTGACATTCTAATGGTATGTCTTTTGAGCTGTAGATGGCGCTGTAGTGCAATGCTAGTCTATGCTAGTCTGTATGTTCATACTTATCTATGATTTACAGGAAGTTCTCTCTGTATGCTGTAAAAGAAATGCGGTTATCACGTACCTGACTGTAGACTCAGCTGAGAAGGGAGCGGCCCATGCACCCCTCGTCCCACACCTCTGGAAGTGCTGACAGGGGATGTACGGACAGAGTGGGGCACAGGTGCCGATACTGGTGGCTGGCCGGTTATCGGGGAGATGCTTGAGTGCGTTGGACAGATGGATTGGCACAGTGGCGGACCTAAGGAACAAAGGGCCCCCTGGTGCAAGATTTTTTTTTGGGCCCCCCCAAAGAAAAAACCACAAACACAGCTCTCTCCTCCCGCAGCGCTCGGCCGGTTCTCACTTTCTATCCTCCCCGCTGGGACACAGAGCAGCGCCCAGTGGGGAGGAAAGAAAGCAGGGATGCGTTGCTGTATCGGCAGAAAAATTGAATTATTGCTCTCACTGCGACGTTTGAGGAGATATGTAAAATTGTCGTTTTTCGCACGTAGGCGCTCCGACACGTGTGTATCTGGTGGCGGGGGACTTAAACATTTTTTCCCCCATTTTTTTATACGTTACTTTCATTTTTAAACACTTTTTTTTGTACACTAACCCTATTGGTATTACATAGGGGACTAACAAGCACCCTGTGTAATAGCAGATAGGGTGTGACAGGTCCTCTTTATGGAGGCATCAGGGGTCTTTTAGACCCCTAATGTCACCTAGAGACCCCAAACAAGCTGAGGAAGCCAAGATCTGCTTTCCCAGCTTCTTGTCCTGGCTCTGAGAGCCGGAGACTGTGTACAGTGACACCGGATGTGATGTAATACACAGCACTTCCGCGTCCAGTGATCGGAGGAGAGATCAGCGGCTGGAAGCGACTGAATCTCTCTCTGATCATTGCGGGGAGACCCACCGACCCAGTGGACGCTGCGGGGGTACCCCACGGTACAAACGATCCGGCGGCTGTTCAGACACCAGATCGATTGTAAGTTACACAGCAATCGCCTGCTGTTAAAAGCAGTACCAAGAGCACGGCTGCCGGAGCACTTTGCCCACTTCTGCAGGCTGCCGTCTATAGACATACTGCGGCCCGGAAGTGGTTAAAGTGACATTAAAGTATTTTTTTCCCCCTCCCCGCAATATCAATGCCAGTACTTACCTTAATTTATGTCTCCTAATCTGATCTTCTTCTTTCCTGATGTTTTCATCTGTCCCTCCAGCGATTCCGCCACTGGATTGGCAGGGATTTCTGGGAACCGGAGCAGGCAACGGGTGAGAGGCCAATGAAGCACTGGCTGGATGTAGCTGCTCAGGGTACTGATGGAGCAATCCACCAAGTGGCAGACCAGGAGCTGAGTCAGGTTCAAGCCGAGGACATACAAAGGAAGCCGAATCTTGAAGTGCTGAATGACAGATCAGGAGCAAGGTCAGGAATTATAAGCCAGGGTCATACACAGGAGATCAGAGAGCAGAGGTACCAAATCAGAAGCAGGGAGCAGAGTCAATGGTCACAAGCCGGGTTTATACACAGGAAATCAGGATACTGGAACAGAGTACAGCACATACAGGGACTAGCTGAAGACCACTCAGCAACTTGGTCATGGCTTCTTGTCCGTTTATATAGGATAGCGTGCAGACTCATGAGCGTGCACACCCACGGTAACGAGCGTGCCTCCGTATGCTCATGTGCGTGTGCCATTGCGCATAAACGCTCCAATACGCGGGCGTCCATGTGCTAAAGCACGTTTACCGGGAACTTTCAGCAACGGATTGCATGCTTGTGTCCGTGCACGTTCATGGGCAGGGATCAATCTCCAGGTAAGTCTTTTACAGCTGTATTCTGATGTAATGTTCTTATATGCAAGTAAAACTTCATTCAGAATTCCTCAAGATCTCTGCGCTTCATCTAAACACATAACCAACAGGAAGGAATCTTGACAAAATCAGAGTCTCCATTCAAAGCTGAAGGTGAGGCGGGTCCACTGATCATTTTTGACTGTAGTTCTGCTTTAAATACTACTGTTTACATGAGGAAATTGTAATTTCAAGAGAATTTTAAGTAAAATGCCATTAGAGATATACTGGGGCTGCCAATGCTCACTTCTTTTTAAAAATGCCAGTCACCTGGTTGTTTTGTTGACCCCCCTGACTTCAAAAACTTTCTAACTCTCTGACCCAGAACAAGTAGACAGTTCAGTAAAGTCAGAGAAACAATAGTATTTCTTATCTCCATATTTGTTGTTGGTGAGTGACTCAGAGGACAATCAGCATGGAGCCGGCTTCCCGAGCAATCAAGTACCCGGGCGACGGGTAATGACAAGCCACCCATCTTCCTGATTGGCAGTGAAGCTGGCTCCATGCTAGTGGAAGTAGCGGTATCGGTACTCGGTATCGGTGAGTACGGGAAAATATTAATATTATTATTATTAATATCAAGATTATCATAATTATTGTTATTATTCATAATAATAAAATAACAACAACAATAATAATTATAATAATCGTAATAGTGTACAAACAGCTGGATACTTTGTCTGTTTTACCCCTTCATTTTCCTCCATGAAATTAAAAGAGAACTATGAGGTAACCTTTTTATCCCACAGTTCTCTTAAGGGTCACGGGAGGAGATATACTAGCGTCCTCCCGTGACCCAAAGCTCAGTATATAGCAAGCTACAGCTCGCTATATGCTGAGAGCGCCGCAGCGGGGACAGATCCCGACAATGTTGTCGAGATCCACCCAGCTGCGTGAGTGACAGCTGGCTCTGCCTATCTAGAGGCAAAGCCAGCGGTGCCCGCCCCCTCCCCCGTCCGTTCTGCTAGTCAGTGCTGAAGGATCGGAGAGGGGGAATCCCTGCGAGGAGCTGTGACTGACAGCCACCGCTCTCTGCAGTGAGATGATCGGAAAGTGAGCGAGTGACGGTATGCGTTCTCTCACTTCCCGAACTATTGAGCCGACTTGTGACAGTTTCATTGTCATACGTCGGCTCGAACTATGAGGATGGCTGGAAATCACTCACCTCATAGTTCTCCTTTAAATGATACTTGTTACAAAACGTCCATTTATTTTAATGCTAAGCAGAGCAAAATTCTAAGCAACGCAAATTTCAATTTTACTTCCAAAGTATTGAGCTGAGCTTGTTTGCAATGCAGAGATGTGTCACCTTTTACTAAAAAGTTTATTTACCTGCAACATTTTTCTTCTAACACCGTCTGCTGTTTAATGAAATGAAAAAAAAAAAAAACCACCCCAGCT
>NW_017306568.1:212362-213224 GCF_000935625.1 Nanorana parkeri
CCGGCTAATCTCTCTGCTCTGTATTGTCGCTTTTCTGGAAATACAACAATTTGCCGTCGCGATTATTTTGGCATTATACAAAAAAAAAACGCTTTTGTTGGTTGGGTTGCTGATTGCCTCACACCCGCTGATAAAGATAATTTGACTGGTGTGGATGAAAAGTTTGGCAAATGGATTATTGAAGAGCATAAGAAAGGAATCCTCTGAGACGGATTCACCTTATTCGGGGATTGTGCACTCGGTCAACAGACTCCGAAGCAAGTCACGAGCCCCGAGAGAGCCGACTTGTGGGGGAGAATAAATTGCATTTGGAAAACGTATTTAAGATGAGTTCATCCTGAATTTGCCTTTTGATCCCATTGACTTGTGCAGTGGAATAAAAACAGCAGAATGGGGCCGTATTTACGAAAACATTCGCATTAGACATGTGCATGGCTGGAAATTTTGTTTCCTTCCATTTTCGTTTTGTTTCAATCCAGATTTTTATGTCATTTTCTGAAATTTGGATCCGTTCGATATTCATTATTCAGAAATCGGATTGATCAGAAGTTTTCATTTTCAGAATTCAGATCTATTGAAATCTATTTGGATGGTGTTTACTTGGTTGTTAAATGTAATACTGCATTATGGCCACTAGATGGAGCCGGGGAGCATAGAAAATAAGTACATTCTCATCCTCTCCCATCCATACCCACTCTCCTTCCCCCTCTAGTCATTCTCATCCTCTCCCATCCATACCCACTCTCCTTCCCCCTCTAGTCATTCTCATCCTCTCCCATCCATACCCACTCTCCTTCCCCCTCTAGTCATTCTCATCCTCTCCCATCCATACCCACTCTCCTCCCCCCTCTCGCCATTCTCA
>NW_017306568.1:213582-245864 GCF_000935625.1 Nanorana parkeri
AATGGGGCCGTATTTACGAAAACATTCGCATTAGACATGTGCATGGCTGGAAATTTTGTTTCCTTCCATTTTCGTTTTGTTTCAATCCAGATTTTTATGTCATTTTCTGAAATTTGGATCCGTTCGATATTCATTATTCAGAAATCGGATTGATCAGAAGTTTTCATTTTCAGAATTCAGATCTATTGAAATCTATTTGGATGGTGTTTACTTGGTTGTTAAATGTAATACTGCATTATGGCCACTAGATGGAGCCGGGGAGCATAGAAAATAAGTACATTCTCATCCTCTCCCATCCATACCCACTCTCCTTCCCCCTCTAGTCATTCTCATCCTCTCCCATCCATACCCACTCTCCTTCCCCCTCTAGTCATTCTCATCCTCTCCCATCCATACCCACTCTCATCACGCCATTCTCATGTTCTCCCATCCATACCCACTCTCCTCACGCCATTCTTATCCTCTCCCATCCATACCCACTCTCATCACGCCATTCTCATGTTCTCCCATCCATACCCACTCTCATCATGCCATTCTTATCGTCTCCCATCCATACCCACTCTCATCATGCCATTCTTATCCTCTCCCATCCATACCTACTCTCCTTCCCCCCTCTAGTCATTCTCATCCTCTCCCATCCATACCCACTCTCCCCACTCCTCCAGTCATTCTCATCCTCTCCCATCCATACCCACTCTCATCATGCCATTCTCCTCCTCTCCCATCCATACCCACTCTCCCCACTCCTCCAGTCATTCTCATCCTCTCCCATCCATACCTACTCTCCTCCACCCTCTATGCCATTCTCATCCTCTCCCATCCATACCCACTCTTCTCCCCCCTCTAGTCATTCTCATCCTCTCCCATCCATACCCACTCCCCCTCCCCCTTTAGTCATTCTCATCCTCTCCCATCCATACCCACTCTCCTATCCCCTCTAGTCATTCTGATCCTCTCCCATCCATACCCACTCTCCTCCCCCCTCTAGTCATTGTCATCCTCTCACATCCATACCCACTCTCCTATACACTCTAGTCATTCTCATCCTCTACCATCCATACCTACTTTCCAAACCCCTCAAGTCATGCTCATCCTCTCCCATCTATTTCCACGCTCCTACCCCTCCCCCCCAGCAGTGACGTGCAGTACCTCTTGTTCCCCAGCACGGTCCCGCCGATGGCCTCAGTGTTTTTTTCTTCTTTTTTTGATTGGACAGCCTGGACCAATGGCACTTTGCCATTGGTCCAAGCCATCCACAGAGCTCACGCCTCTAACACAGAGTAGAGGCTGTGACAGCTCTTGCCTCACCAAGTTAGGTTACACAAGCGGTGGGGAAGCCCGCTGCTGTGTAACCTAACTACCTGTCAAAAGGCCAGATGCAGCGCCGCCTGTAATTAACAGGCAGCGCTCCGTCCATGACAGGTTACACAGGGGGGAGGATTTATCTGCTGTGTAACCTGTAACACGCCAATCTGGATGGAGAAAAAGCTGTCAGCTTCAGACTTGAAGCTGGCAGCTTTTTCCTGCATATTACTAGGTGAGGTCTGCCTCATCTGCCTCCCCCGACCGCCTGTCCCTGCCACCCAGTCATTCTCATCCTCTCCCATTCTTACCCACTCTCCAACCCCCTCTAGAGAACCTGTCAGGATCACAAGATGGACATTATCCTTTTATCTTTGCCTTACAACTGAGTGAGCTGCTGACCTGAATCGAGCATGCAGCCAGTGAAGTATGAGGTGATTCTCTTTATTTACGCCCCTTGTGTGGCGGTTGTCACTCAGATAGCCGTAGATTGAGCTCCCATTTCCTGTGTTTGTCTTTTTCATCTATAAATTAAATGTTTACTTATGTAGGCGGTGAGCCGTATAAAACAAGCTAATGTTATGATTTGCCGTCGCAGTCACACACGCGAGCAGTAAATCTGGTCCTGCGGCCCAGCCTGAGTGGTGGAACACGGGGCATTTTATTAAAAGAGAGAAATCTTGTGGAATTACAGACTTGTCAGCTTGTAAACTTTCAGCCCTGTTGTGCTCATGTGTGAGCCGTAACCCGGGGTTCGGGCGGAAGACGTACGGCCCGCTGCGTGCCTTGTCTTTATTTGGGCATTTGTTTAACGAGACAGGAAGCCATATAACTCACAATCTCTTCTGTAAGACGGATGAGGGTAAGAAATGCGCACACGGTATAGTAGACATGCGAGATTTGCGTCGTCCTTGATTGAAATTTGGACGGATTTCGGCATATTCGGACATTCGGAGGCATCCGAATGAAAGAAATAAGGAATCCGAACGTATCCAAATTTTTCAGATGCGTCCGAAATATTTTTCGGAATAAACTTGTGTTGTGAAACATTACAATTAAAACGAAAAACCTTACCCACTCTCCTTCCCCCTCTAGTAATTCTCATCCTCCCCAATTCCTACCAGACCCTTGTAGAAAATTTAGGGGAGACTCCAACACTATAAAACCAAAGAATAAAAGTGTGGGGTGCCCCCTAAAATCCCTTACCAGACCCTTTGATCTGAGCAGCAGCCTGGCAGAGCAGAAAAGGAATGGGGACGAGCTTACGCCACCCCCCCCCCCCTCTCCACTATACCAGGCCATATGCCCTCAACATGGGGAGGATGCTGAGGGTGCTCATGTTGATGAGGGCAAGGGCCTCTTCCCCACAACCCTGGCCCGGTGGTTGTGGGGGTCTGTGGGCAGGGGTGCTTATCTCAATCTCGGTGCCCCCTTTCAT
Organism: Nanorana parkeri; assembly: GCF_000935625.1. Lineage (NCBI taxonomy): Eukaryota > Metazoa > Chordata > Amphibia > Anura > Dicroglossidae > Nanorana > Nanorana parkeri. Next base: position 216,323 of record NW_017306568.1, read on the forward strand.
GAAGGGGGCACCCAGATCTGTTGTTACCCCTAACTCATTCACCAAATACAGTAAAATAGTAAATAAACACACCCAGGGGCGTCCTGAGGCCGGGAGTCACCCTGGTCTCTAGACCAGGTGGCACCCCGCTGTGTCGCCATCGTGCGTGCGCGACCATCTGATTGATGCCTGCCGGTGGCCATCTTGGAGGTGGACGCCGGCAGAGAGTGGAGGTGACGTTCACCCGCCGGGATGAGGTATGCCTCGGGTCCCCTCCTCTCTCCTGACACTGTCGGACTCTCGGTCCATGACCGAGTGCCTGACTTTTTAGAGAGGGGTGACCCCAAAATGACTGTCGGTCATTTTGGTGTCACCCCTGCTATGGTGACACCCGGGTGCGGGCCGCAGCCCCCTTGTGACGCCACCGAACACACCACACCTGTGGCCCATCAGCATCTTAAAATGGCACTATCACCATCAGACGGCGCACATGTTTGCCCGATAAATGGCAGGAAGAATCTAACCAAATTGATTTAATAACCCTGCGGGGCCCCCCTTATGAGGAGTTTACCTTGGGCCCACCAGCACTTTAAAACGGCACTATATCCGTCACACGCCTCGTACGCACGCACTTAGTTTGCAAACTATCTCCATCAGCCAAGTTCTTCATCAGCATAGCCTGCATACGTTTTCATTTCTTTTCTTTTTTTGCTTTTTTTTTATATTTAACACAACATATGATCCGCGCTTAAAATAATATATCATTTTGCTTATTGTGCAGCACCACCGAACGGCGCATCTGTAGCCCTTCCTCGTCCTCATTGAAATGCGTCTTCACATCCACGCTGCATGTTACAAATATCTGGGAGCTGTGTGATTAATTAACATCTTGTGCATAACCCTTAAAATTACAGCAAGTTCTCAGGAGATAATTAGCTGTTCGTGTATACCCCTAGTCAAATAAACCAGGGCTCAGCAAACATAAATAATATGCCGCGTTACTGCAAGCCGTGGTGCCACAATGTAGCCCGGGGCGCAGCGCCGCTGTGATGTGTGGAATTAAGCACTCCAGACGTATTTGTATCCAGACGGGTCGCGTTACAATGTAGCTTTTTTTTGTTTGTTTTTTTCTTTTTTCCTTTTGGAGCCATTTTGCGACTTTAAATTAAAACACAACCAAAAAAAAAAACCTGCGAATGCAGAAGGGAAATATGATTTCATAATTTTCAGGACGTGTTTTCATACACAGATATTTTGTGGGGGAAACACATTTGCGCAGAATGTATTAGTTTTCAAGCGAAGTGATAGGTTTTGGAACGGAAGGAGCGACGTGATGCGCGGGGCTCGGCGTTGTGCGGATGATGTGATATTAGGGGATTCTAAGATTAGTGCGTTTATTTTTATTCCCGATTTTGCATGTTGTGTAGTGCCAATTTAGATATTATATATGGAAATTCAAATCTACTCTTTTTACAGCTTAAAATTAAAATTTTTGCTTAAAATGGAACTCCCTAAAAAATTTTGAGTGGGAAATCAGAAATCTAAAGCTGAAATCCAGGCATACAGCAATACAAGCATGTGTATTTCCTTCCATCCATCCATTCAGTCCAGAGATGTCCACAGCTCTGTCCCACAGCACAGCCCCTTCTAGCAGGAGATCTTTCTCTGCTGCACTTTTACTTACAGGTCTCCTCCCGCAATCCTGTGACTGGACAGTGAAAGGTGAAGCAGCACACTGATGAGCTTGTCTCTATGTTATGTCACTCTACTCTCTCCTCGTATCAGGAAAATGCAAGATCCTGACTCAGGAATCCCTAATTGCACCTAAACTTACAGGTGTGAATGGAGCCTAATACACCCCCCATACACATACATAAAAAAATTACTACCTCTGCATACATAAAGAAAATACACCCCCCATCGATAAAATAATACAACCCAATCCTATACAAATAAAAAAATGCACGCCCCCGCATATAAAATAATACAACCACCTAATGTAAATGGGGGGGGGGTGAAAGGATGGCTCTGATGGGAAAGGAGATCCTGATTTGAAGGGGGTCTCCCTATTTGAAGAGGGGACTTCAATGTAAAGGGAAGAACAACACTTTTTTGTGTTTTTGTGTTGGGTCCCCCCTTTAAATCCATAATATTTTAGACTGGGTGCCTCAAGATTTTGCATACGTTTTAGGGGTGCCGATATTGAAAAAAGGCTGAAAAATGCTGATCCAGGCTATGTAGTGTTGCCACCATGGCCCGCATGTTATAAAAAAAAACACACGGTCTGTTCTGTCCTTCCTCTCTCCAACCCACAACACCTTACTGTGTGGGTACAGGGATGGGGGGCCTTGCTGCATTGATAGTGCAGAGCAGCAGTGTGCTTGTCGGACTGCCTGATAGAAGCACATGACGTGATGACGCTTTGTCTTGCCCATGAACTTGGGCCATGCAGAGCGGAGTAGAAAGATTGCAATCAGATTGCAGAAATTAGATTATAAAAAGTATTTCTGCAGTTTCTATTAATGCGTTTTATGGATATGGTGCTCGTGGTGTGGTGTGGTGTGCGCCCAACCATATAACAAGGGAGAGCATAAACCCTTACAAACACTTTAAGATAAAAAGTTAATTTGCCAATTTTGACATCAGGTTTTCTAATTTTCGCTGTAATTAACATTTTCAACTTTATTTATTTTGTTGCTGATCTTTGAACCTTCTCCAAAGAAAGGCAACACCATATTAGCATCATTTTTTTTCTCTACTTTCTTATCCTACTATACTGTCGCGGTTAGCATACCCACTGTGCCACCGAAGTACTAGCTTCCCTTCCAAGTGGGAACACCAGACATCAGGTTTTCTTTAGAGACGCTAATTGTGCAGATGTTGTGCTGCTTATGCATAGAGCGCAACTGCCAAAGATCCTGCTGTGACAGACAACTAGGCTCAATACCAACTACTATGTACCCCTTACTTATTCACTTGGAAGGGGCAACTTTCATGTGGCCCCCTTATGTTAAAGGCGGCTACCAAATTCTATAAGCCTCCCCCTGACAGATTCCTATTTCCACTGGTCCAGGGATGTGGGAAAGAGGCCCTTGACCCCACCAACATGGAGACATGGTGCTATGCTAGATCCGCCCAGTATATTTTATATTTTGAATGGGCTTCCCTAAAATCCATACCAGATCCTCATCAAGGATAGGGGTCTGGCATTGATCTTGGGGGAACTGGGGATAAACCAAGCAGGCAGGGAAAAGAGAAGACGTAATGGCCGGGCACAGAGACTTTCTGTCATCCACAACACAGTAAGCTTTCTCCTACCTGAATGCTCATTCACCCAACTAACTTGCAACTGTTTCGATCAGCACAGAAGGCTCCAAACCCAATTCACCAGACAGCTGCCAGGCTTCCTCACATCAAACATTCCACCAGGGTCCCCATACAAGTTCCCCCATGTGTCTACTCTTCTCCCTACGCCTTGCACAGCGTTCAGGCTCTGGACAAACCTACTAAAAAAGCCAACTTCTGAGGAATCCGTACACTTAGCAGAAAATGTAGCCATCGCCTTCCACGAGGGTGAGGTGCTCTCCTATAATCATAGCAGTACGTTGCAACATGATGAAGTGAGTTGTAAGCCCTTCTTGTGTACTGCACTGCAAAAAAATGAACACATGCTGCATTTCCACACAAGGCACACCGATGTACTTGGTATGGTGTGAAAAGAGTTAATAGAGAACCATTGTTTTCTATGCGTCCTTGTGTTGAGTCTGCATTGATCAACACAGTTATATACAGATCAACAGAACTGGTGCAAACCAGCACTTCCTGCTAATGACTATTTTGAGGCTTTCTCTAGTTTTGTTTAGTCCATCTGTATTCCATTTATTGTATATGTGGCAGTTTTATTTCCATGGCCTGGGAGGATAGCCTTATATTTTTCAGCATTCAATTACATTTGCCATTTACCTGCCCATGTTGCCATTTTTTTTTAAGCTTATGGAGTAAGTTGTTCCTATCCTGCTGAGTTTCAATGAATCTACATCATTTTGTGTCATCAGCAGAAATGTCAGCATTACTTTATACTCCATCCAGCAGATTATTCATAAATAGAATGACGGAGTTGGAACCAATACTCGCCATCCACCACTCTAGTGTCGACAGTGCACAGTCAGTCATTTATATGTTGATTTTCCTTGTTTTAGAATGCAAGTCTCCGTTATAATAGGCTTACACTAGCGGTGTTGTGTGCTGGCGGGTTGGGGGGGGTACCTTGTGTTTTTTTCAACACAAGGCACTGTTTTCTTTTTTTTTAAACTTTATTGAAATGTCAAAGGGACATTACACTGATTCCTTTTCCTGCAAAAAACAGGGATTTTGCAGGAAATCAGAGATCAAGAGCAAACCAACTGAAGGCTGCCACCCACCTGAACACACCTCTATGATTAAGCCCAGGTGATAAAACGCATGAGAGGCGTTGGTGTGGTGTGGGAGATACGCATGGTGATGTACATGCTGTATATCATGTTTATCAATTCTTTTGGATTCGTTTTTTATAATCTGCTTGGATTTATTTAAATAAAGTTTGGATTACACTTACCCTGGGTACTGTGCGGCTGATCTTTTGGAGGTTGATTTGGGCAAGTGTGAAGCACACTACAGCCTGCACACACAGTGTGAACTCATTGCAGCCGAGGTTGGGATGGAGCGGTGAGTCCATGGAGCTTTTCCAGCTGAAGGCAGTTTTGCAGTTTGCACAGGGCACATAGAAAATAACATTACATGTGCACTGGCAATGATCAACTACAGATGACACCAGTCCCTGTTCATAGTGTAAACCGACCCTTGACGTAGAACCGAGTAAGGGAAGGTTATGACCCCATCACCCTTTTTGTGCCATCTGTGTCCCTTTGGTGAGATTTCCCTCCCTTCCTTTCAATATCCACAACAACTCATGTCAAGTGAGATGAAATCCATCCCATGATAGGGAAATCCTTGGTGGTCAGCAGGGTTTCCAGAACGAGTGTCCCGATTGGAAAATTTCCCATTTAATCCTGTTCTGATGAAAAAACAGAATTTGGCCTTTTCTTTCACTTTCAGTGATAATAGTCACTAGGACCAATAGAGAGAGTGACTAATGAGTCTCCTAATGAGTACAAAGAGAGCAAAAAAACCTGACAGGTAATCTAATATTTTAAAACCCATGAGGCTATATTTACAAAGCTTTAACACAAGGATAAGGCTCTCTGATTTATCCAGTGGTGTACAGGGCCCCACTTGAAGAGGACCCAAGGAGACAGTTGACCATTTCTCTCTCCCCACCCTTCTGCCATACACATCTCCCGACCCAGCTCTTGGCAACCTGGGATGCTAAGGCCAGTGTCCCGACCCAGCTCCTGGAAACCAGTGAGTGTGCCAGGCTGCTAAGAGTCAGGTGGGGAGATGTGTAAGGGCCATACACATCTCCCCACCCACCCAGCTCTTAGCAAACAGAGTGTCAGAGCACAATGAAAACCAGACAAACATAAGGTGCTAGTTAAAACATTTATTAAGAACAGTGTCCACAGCAGCAAAGAGGATCATAAACCGGAACAAGCCAAAGTCAGGAGCCGGAGTGAGTAGTCGTTCAAGCCAGGTCAGGAACACAGAGATCAGCATCGTCAGGAACACGCCAGGAGTCAGGAAATCAACATTGTCAGGAACAAGCCAGGAGCCAGAGGAAAACGTCAGCCACCTCACATAGCAAAAATATGAGAAAATTCAATTCCCCACATCAGGTTTTCGCTTCCCTACTGTTGCACCCTCTGGTTTCACCTTCTGTGCCAGGGGTTCGGTAACAAGGGACGATATGTCCCAAGGTGAAAAGCAGCAATCGATCCCTCCTCTCAGGGGGCTGCCAGGGGCACAATTTTTGTATACACCTCTGGGTGAGGCTGAAAAGGGCAACCCAAGGTTCAAATTTAAATTTTGAGCCATGTATGACCAGCGTAAGAAAATTCTGAAGTCAGAGACCACAGGCTCTCACCATTACCAGGAGTTCACCACAAGGGTCTATAAATCTCAGATGTCCACTAGATCAGGGCTTCTTAAAGTGTGGGTCGTGACTGCATATGTGGTTGCACAAGGGAAGGGGGAAAAATGCGCCCCTCACACAAGGTTTTTTTTTATTATTGTTAAATATGTGCAGTGTATTTGTTACCATCCTGAGTGCGTGTGTGCAGGAAGTTTTTTTTAATTTTACTTAGTGGAGCTTTCTTTAACCTAGCAGAAGCAGAGCACAGCTGCTGGAGGTTGTAACGCCACCGCTGTAGACCTTAATGGTAGGGAGCCAGCCGCTTCTCGAGTCCGCCGCTGCGTTCCACGGTGGAACGCACGCTCGTCACTTCCGGGTTCGAAGGCCGGGTGCGTTCCACCTTGGAACGCGGAAGTGAGCCGATCTGTTCGGCGGCTCCTCCCCAAACAGTTGCAGCCCTACATAGATGCCCAGACGAGACAGCATGGCGTTCCACTATTGAGCCAGAACGCCTGCTGTCTACTGGGACCCTTCATTGCCTCCAGCTTACTGCTGCCTGCTACTTCTTCAGGAACCAGACCCCCTAAGGACCCACAGCTCTCCACCTCCAATCTACCCTCAAAACTGCAAGTATTTGGTGCACTTGCACAACGATCAGTAGAGACTGTATAGGATACCAACTTATGCAATTAGGATTGTTACTTGATTGGAACCTGGATCACTGCTATACTATTGTGACCCTCTCCCACCTGCTACCCAGTATTTCCCTGTTACATAGGTGCTCAGGGGTAGGGCTTATGAAGTAATAACCCCACTCTAAACCGCACATTTAGTTTAAAATAAGGCTGTGATGCAAGAAACCCTAACTCTCTGTTAATTAGAGAGTGAAACCAGGGTTTCACTGACTGAGAAGCCTCCGCAGTTGCGATCCACACCCCTCCATCCACAACAGGCGTGACAGAGGTAAAGGTAAAGGGGTGGGTAGTTGCTGATGACAGAGACACCGACTGACTGTCCGTCCACGGCGGGGGAGGGGAGAAGAGGAACACTGGACCGACAGGGGGGAGGAGAGAGACACTGATCGATGCTAGAGAGGAGGAGAGACACTGACTTTCGCTGGGGAGGAGAGAGAGAGACACTGACTGATGCTGGAGGGGGAGAGGAGGAGAGAGACACTGACCGATGCTGTAGGGGGAGAGGAGGACAGAGACACTGACTGATGCTGGAGGGGGGGAGGAGGACAGAGACACTGACTGATGCTGGAGGGGGAGAGGAGGAGAGAGACACTGACCGATGCTAGCGGGGGAGTAGAGGAGGAGAGAGAGACCAACTGACACTAGGGGGGAGGAGGAGAGAGACACACCAACTAACTTTATTGGGGGGAAGAGGAGAGACACCGAACGACTCTAGGGGGAGAGAGTAGGAGAGGGACACCGACCAATGCTAGGGGGGTGAGAGGAGGAGAGAGACACCGACTGACCCTGGGGGGAAAAGACGGGTGAGACAACGTCCGATGCTGGGGTCACGTAAAAATTTCCTAACCAAAAAGGGGTCACAAGTGGAAAAAGTTTAAGAAGGCCTGCATTAGATCACCAACCTGTGACATCATGAAAATATGGATCAGCAAGGCAGTAAAAACACACGTCTGATGAGGCTCACAAAGCAAAAATACGAGGAAATTCAATTCCATTAAAATATTACATCCAAGGTACATTCTGCATTAAGAATCCAATAGATAAACTTACTAACACAACGTCATATTCTCCCCCATTGACAAATGACCATTTAGCCCCCGGTACGGGTTTCATTAAAACGAGAGGTTACCAAGTTTCCTAGTTGAAAGAGATAATGTGTTGTTGAGCCTAATTAGTAGACAGCCTGCTAACAACTATGTATGTTCTTTTCGGTCTAGAAATGTCATGTATCTAGCTAACTAGCACTCACGTCAGCCATAATAATTGACACAATTAGTGGAAGCTGCTACAGCGGATCCTTCAGCCCCGTTCCGCGTTCTATATATATATAAAGCTTCAATTGATTCAAGAATCGGGGGCCTTCAGTCATATTCTAACAATTGTTTTATTTGGCAACTCAATTATCTCGCTGATTAATTATTCACTCACTCCACTTTGGCCCTTTTGGTCGTTGAACTCTTTTTATTTATTTATAATCTTTTTTTTTCTTTTTTCTTTTTTTTTGACCGTTTGAAAAAATAAAAATAAAACAGACCGCACGTTTCCAACAAGGTGTCATTAAGCCACACTGTTTAGGTTTTAATTATTATGTATAATACATGTGTAAACAACACCAGGCTGTTCTGTTCTTTTCTAAGTGTGATATCGTACTCTTGCGGGCGCTCGCAAAGTCCCCCTTTTTTTTTTTCACAGCCACAATGAGAAAATAAAAAGGAAAAAAAAAGGTATTGGAGCTGAAAGGGATTAACATTTTTTTTTCCCAAACATATGGCATAGCTGCGGAGGCCATAGGCCGTACCTTCATTAAACGAAAACGATTTCATCAGGTTTTTCGCTTCCCTACTGTTGCACCCTCCGGTTTCGCCTTCTGTCCCCGAGGTTCGGTAACAAGGGACAATATGTCCCAAGGTGAAAAGCAGCGAACGATCCCTCCTCGCGGGGGCTGTGCCGTGTTCTGCAGGTTTATTTTAATTGCGCTTTTGGTAAGAGATACAAAATCAATAATAATATATCAATGATTCATAAGGCTGCTTTTTTTTTTAAGTCTTTTGTTTAACTAAAAAAAAAAAATGACATTCAAAATTCAAGTTAATGGTTTAAAGGAAGCCTGTAATGAGTTGCTATGGAGACTGCACTAAGGCAATGCACAAGCATTGCAGCACTCCTCAACGCATTGCATTGCAGTGCACCACTGTACATGTTGTTACAAAATTTGTGGCATCTCCAGTGCATGGGATTTTTGTGCTCTGGCCTTATTACAACACATGTAGCAAATTAAAGTCATATTAAACTCTCAAACCCGTTTGATTAATTAATCCAGATCACCCAAATTTACGTTTCTTTACATTTTAGCCCAAGCACTTACAGTCATTATGTTTCCGAACAGCTGCAACTCTCTCAGCTCCGCTTCCCTGAACTTCTTGTCCAGTACAAGATCACAATCTTTCAACCCCAAAATGTGTTGCTTGTACCTTTTTGTGAAGAAATATCCATATTAAAAGCTTTTTCACTTGCAGTCCTTTCATTTGGCACTCCTGTTGCACTTTGGACACATAGACATTACATAAGAGTCTCCTGGCCCGGACATTTTTGGGGGACCATTAGGGAAGAGTGGAATGATTCAGGCAAAATTGTCGCCAAAATTCTACCCAAGCAAAAATTCTGAATGAAGCTGACTGAGCTGTGAAATGTGCTGGGAAAAAAAACCAAGCTAGGGCAGTTGGCCTCATTTTATAAAGTATTCTGTATGTTTGTGTTTTTTTTTTTGTTATGTGTATTTGATTGTTGTGTAATGTCACATTAAAAATTACTTTTTTCACTGCCTGCTTTTTTCTTTTTGTTAAAAAAAAAGTAAAATAATGAGGCCCGCCCCACCCCCAGGGACTATGCAGTATCTTATTGCCATTGTTTGTCTGTAATAATATTTTGCTACTATTTGTAATGTATTCTGTGCAGTGCTGTTCTATGCTTGTCACTTTCAATAAAACTATGTTGTTACTTTCATCCCTTGCAACAGCAAAATAATAAGACTAATGAGAGGCTATTTTTGGCACAAGACCAGGCCCAGGATAGTTGAAAGGAGCTTCCTTGATCATAGGAGCCATTTAAAGTCCATTGCGCCCTTAAAAAAAAAGCTTAATCTCACACTAAACTCCGGAGTTAAACCTTAAAAATACATTCAGTTACCATAACTATGAACAACAATGTATCTTATTTGTGTATCACTCGGCTGTAGATCCTCCAATCATCTCTGAATTGATGCTGACACTGTCCTTTCTTCTGGACGGGGGCTACTTTTTTTCCCCATGGTCCTTGTGTGTGTTGTAAAGTAGCCACCGCTCCAAGCTCGCTCCCATGATGGACTATAATGTCATGTTTAGGCTACTCATTTGTAGGGTTGCACAGATACCAAGTACAGTACTCGGTACAAGTACGAGTACATGTACCGATACTTCTGAGCTCCAAGACTAGACTAGAGAAAAATTCAAAAGTTAGGAGGCAGCTGTCATTTGTAAGGAGCACACAGAGCTCCTGGGATTTGTACATCTCTGTTTTAATGTACGATTTTGTTTTTATAAATATAAATAAAGGGATGCATGGATACCAGTTTTGCGTGTACGAATACTGATACATTTTTGTTTATTGTCATGTGACAGTTTTTCTAAAACAATATCGACTAATGATTTCAGGACAGTGGTGGAGTGCCAGAGCCAGGCCCCAGCTGCAACCGCTGCAACCCTGGTAGTTCTCATGAAAATGCCAAGTATCGGCACTGGTACTCGAAAAGTATCTGTGCATCCCTACTCATTTGTATTGAGAATGTCCTGCTGGTGGCCAAATTTACATTTTCATCTGCAGAATTGTAATCCTTAATCATAACCTGATTGAACTGATAGTATTAAGAGGGGAATGTTTTGCAGGGACAAGTCTATAATTTTGCCACTTTATAGATCATTGGTTCGGCCCCATCTGGAGTATGCGGTCCAGTTTTGGGCGCCAGTGAACAGAAAGGATGTCCTTGAACTGGAAAGAGTCCAGAGGAGGGCAACCAAACTCATAAAGGGGATGGAGGACCTGAGCTATGAGAACAGGCTACTAAATGTAAGCATGTTCTCATTGGAAGTAAGGAGATTAAAGGGGACATGATTCTAATGTACAAAATGTTTACCGGGGATAGTAACATTAGCAGCAAACTCTTTACAATTAACTCCATGACAAGGACGAGAGGCCACCACCTAAAATTGGTGGGGGAAAAATTTCACCACAAGGGGCGAAGGGGTTTCTTCTCAGTTAGATCAGTCAGGGTCTGGAACTCGCTGCCACAGGCTGTGATTTCAGCTGAAAGTGTGGAATCATTCAAGAGGCGATTTCATCAGGGACCGTAATATACAGGGGTACAAGTACTCATAAGAATGAGAACACTCAGATACCTATACATACGCACACATCAGTAGGACCTTACACATACACACAATAGGTTGGACATGATGGACATATGTCTTTATTCAACCTCAAATACTATGTAACTATGCAACTATGTAACTTGGCTAGCCCCAGAACAGCTTTGCATCAGCGAGAACAGAGACAACTTCAGTGACCTATTGAACGATTTCTTTCTGCCAGTCAAGGCGGGTCTATTCCCATTTGATGGAAAAGCACATGCCGCTGCTACAGCTACCTGAATAAAAAAAAACTTTTTTCAAACTGAATTCAGAGTCAGATTGGGAAGAACAGAATCAGATTGCCAATTTGTATCTACTGCATAAAGAGACATTGTCACCTTACCTATTCAGGGCAAAGTGACAGTGTCTTTCTAAAGGGACTAAACTCCCCCACATACACCCTGAACCCCTCATGCTTGCTATGTCAGTGATCCTGTATCCGACACAGGTGGCAACAATATCTAATACTCCGGATATGGGGAACATGTGACCTCATCCCCTGTGACAGTGCTCCAATCGGCAACTCGATCAGTAGGCTAGAGCACTGTCACATGACCAAAGAAGTGACATCATCACTCCCCATAGCTTCCAAATTAAGCCAACACTAGTGATTTTAGTGCCAGCTGCAATGGAGGCAGGAGCAGCAAGGGAGTGCTGGCAAGACGAGTATAAAGCTGGACATACGCAGGCAAATTTTCTATGGTCAGATGGAAAAAGTGCAACAGATTCCTCCATCTATGCTAATCTGTGTGGATGGAGGAATCTCCTGCTGGACCAAGCTTCAGTATCTTGCTAGTCGGCCCCGCTGGCTGTCAAAATGCCTGAACAATCTGATTGGATGCAAGCATTGTTCAGGTAGTTTGAGAGCCAGCGGGGCCGACTAGCAGGATACTAAAGCTTGGTCCAGCAGGAGATTCCTCCATCCACACAGATTAGCATAGATGGAGGAATCTGTTGCACTTTTTCCATCTGACCATAGAAAATCTGCAGATAATCTATTGGTGTGTGACCAGTGTGGTATTGTGTGGCAATCCCACTGTAGAATTGGGTGTTATGATCACCTGGGCCTCTCAGCCAGGTGGGCTGAGACATGTCAGGAAGCAAGGGTTTGTCGGGATTACATTTTGGATCCTGGAACTGGGAGGTTTCATGGTGATTCAGGAGGGAAGATGAGATCCCCAGGCCTAGATCCAGGCTTTAGCAGTGGCCAGCGCCCTTATGGAAAGGATGCTGGCTAGGGGAATTGGCGGCTGCTGGAAAAGAGGAACAGACCGTGTTCAGGTGTCAGGAGAACACCCCCAGAAGTCAGAGAGGAGTCAGGCGAGCTCCTACTGGGATGGGAACGGAAGGTGTTCAGGAGTCAGGCGGGCTTCCCCAGAATTTAAAGTGGAGTCAGGTGGTGAGTTACACTAAGACAGGGAGGCTGGGAGAGAACTGGTGAGGCTAGGAGAGCCGTGAGCCTGAGGGGCCACCAGTATCAGCGTGGGACAGCGCTTCAAATAGGACCAGTGGGTCAGAAGTGCTAATGTTTAAAGTGGAAGCCAGGAGGCTATTCTTGTGTTGTTTTGAAGCCCTACATAAATGTTATGCTGAACAACCCCTGCGAGGGTATCCAAGATGGATATATGAACTTTGTTTTGAATAAAGGTGGGCTATCGAGCCCTTAAAGTGACATTAAACCCTCAGATTTTTTAACATAAACCAATACTGTAATGTGTGCCTTACTGTAATTCATGGTTGTTTCTCTTCTCTTTGCTTCTCTTCCTTTTAAATCCTCATGTCTTCTCATGCTGGGGGAGAACTTCCCTTTGCAGCGGAGTGCCTCTTCCTGTAGTGCTGGCTCAGGTTGCAAACAAACACACAGACACAGTGTATCCCTTTCAGAGACAAGGCAGTCTGCTGCAAAACAGAAGTTCTGCCAAGCATGAGAACACATACAGATTTAAAAGGAAGAGCAGCAAAGAGAAGGGAAACAACCATGGATTACAGTAAGGCGCACATTACAGTATTGTTTTATGTTAAAAAATCTGAGGGTTTAATGTCACTTTAAACCGAAGATATTGCGAGTAGACAGCATTCTTAAGGGCTCATCATATGTGCTAATATCCCCGAACATCACACCAGCATAAGAGGTTTGGGGGTGGAAGGCTTTTAAAAGACAATGAATAGGCAAAGAGACAGTGTCTCTTTAAGGATGAAAGCCCCGTATGTCAGTAATGACAGCTCCCATATCTCTTTCCTTGCAGATTGCCTTTGATTTTATCCCATGCCATTCGCCTTTAATAAAGTTTTGCCTGGCGCTCTGCAGTAAACAAAACCTTATGTAATCCCAACAAAATGTGTAGACATAACCTATAGCAGCATGACTAGGTCTGTGCGAAAGCTATAGCGTGCCTCGGCAGGACTGTAGTTTGGCTGCTGCGTCTGTTTACAATACCAGTATGAATTGAGCCGTGCCAAAAACTTCACCTGGCTGATTCTGAAGGCGCCTCAGTGGAAGTTTCCATGCACAAAAAGACGCATACTTGCTGTACGAACAAGATCAGAACTGGGTCTCGTCTATGGAGTTTGAGGGGCACCAGCAAGAAGAAGAATTATTTGCTTGTCGGAATTCCCTTCTGGCCTTGTTCTGCTATTTCATGACATACCAAAAACCCTCAGAATCGTACAACGTAATCACTGCAAACTGGGAGCCATTCATGCGTAAGTCATCCACCATCTGTGTTATCAGCTCAAACTAATACCAGGAAGCTAACCAAGTGAAATGAAACCCAGAACCTTCCAAAAACTCCACGTGAAGGGTTATCTACACATCGTACTATTCTTTGCTGCTGTTTCCCTGTCTGCTAGGCCTGGAGGAGATTCCTAAGGTATCGGTTAAGGAAAAATGGCATCTCAAAAAGCTAAGCAAAGAGATCTAAAATGAGGTCGTATAGAGAGAACACCTTATGCAATGCATTCAATGTAGGCTCTTCAAAGTACATTCAGGTCTCGCCCCGGAGCAGAGTGACCACCCCCAGTAAGTTTTATATTCACCATCCCAATAGCTTAAATATTTGTGGCTCCATTCCGGTCTAGTGATCCAGGCACCCTTGTCAGACTGTATAGCTAGGTCAGAGATTCAACTTTCTCCTCGCAGGTAAAGTACAGCTCATCTGACACTAGAAGCTCAACATGAAATGTAGGATTGAACAATTCTTGTGCTCTTCTCCACATAAGTGATCACATCTACAATGATATAAACCTTCACATTATTGGCCCCAAATACAAAAATAGCACATATGGCAATATGTTTGGATCCTGAATGGGTCCTTCTGACAGCCCGTTATTGTGAAAAATATCCTCTTAGGGTCAAAATGCATAGTTATATGAGCTGCTTTTATATTTGGAGCTAAAAATTGAAGCTTTTTATTCTTGAAGACCAACTGGTCAACTTTCTGTTTGGACTTTTTTCCATTGCAGTTAAGCAGTTTAGATTGGTCACCGATTCACCTTCTGCATGTTGATTGGGCAATAAAGAAGCACCACAACTCAGTGTTAGGTCATCACTGTGCTCACTTTTACATTCCCTCAGCAAGCTCTCTAGCGTTGGATTGACATCACTTTGCAATGTAATTAGGGATTAGTTTCTAGTTGTCGACCATGAGTTCAAACTAACCCAAGTTGTTTGAGGTTCGCTGAAAGGGTGAATAGTTTGGCCAGTTCACCCACCTGCTGAAACTCTGTGTCCTAACAACCAATGATGCAGTGCAGCCTACAGTATTATTGGTTGACGGGTGGCTGAGTCATACAGCATCATTGGTGGCTAGGATGCAGATGGGCACACCACAACTACCTATGTTGACGCGGGCCACACAGAGTTATTGGTTGCTAAGACATTGGTGGCCCTACAGAGTTATTGGTTGTTATGGTGGTCCTGCCTGCATCCTAGCAAACAATGAAGCCATGCAGCCCAACCACTAGTGTCCTACAACCTATGATGCTGTGTGACTAGCACAGCATTATTGGTTGTAGGGCACTAGAGGCCTGGCTGCACAATGTCAGTGGTTGCTAGGACACAGTCATTCTTTGCTTTGGTTCACTTGAACGTTTACCGAACCTGGATTTCTGGCTGGGTTTGGCAAATGCCCAAGTGAATCAAACCCAGGCCAGTTCTCTCATCATTAATCCTGACTGGATGAAAACAATGCCCCTCTCCCTAGCTGCTCAGGGACAGGAAACTAGCTACATCTAAAAATACTTCTAATTTTTTTAATTAAAGGAGAACTATGTTCTAGTTCTAGCCGGCCTGTGACAATGAGACTGTCACAGGTCGGCTCAGTAGATCGGGAGGTGAGCGAACACATACCGGCGTTCGCTCACCTCTCGATCCTGTCACGGCTCTCTGCCGTGACAGGGGAGGGGCTGGATTCCCCGCTCCGATCCGCCAGAGCTGGCTGGCGGAACGGACAGGGGGAGGGGGCGGGTACAGCTGGCTCTGCCTCTAGATAGGCAGAGCCAGCTGTCAGTCACGCAGCTGGGCGGATCCCGGCACAATTGTCGGGATCCGCTTCAGCTGCAGCGTCTCAGTATACCGCGATCAGCAGCTCGCGGTATACTGAGCCTAGGATGACAGGAGGACACTAGTTTGTGTCCTCCCGTTACCCTAAGGAGAACTATGGGGAAAAGCCTTAACCCCATAGTTCTCCTTTAAAGTACAACTACAGCCAAATCAAGATGGCAATATTTTTTATTTCCCATGACATTGGTCATCAAGACAAGAATGTTAGTAGGTTGATCTGACAAGAACGGTGTCATAAATCCAGGCTGGTTGATACTTATTATACCAATACCATGAACAAAATCTAGTAAACAGTCCGTTATCATTCCTTCAAACAATTGGCATACTTTTGATGTGAAACTTACAGATCTGCAGTTTCCAGATAGGCATCTTAAACCTCTTTTGAATATAGGTACTACCATCACTTTGCGCCAATCAAATGGTACCTTCCAGTCAGTATGGAGTGCCTGAAAATTAGGGACAAGGGTCTCACTATAAGTATAAGCTCTTTAAAGGAGAACTATGGGGTTAGGGCTTTTCCCCATAGTTCTCCTTAGGGTAACGGGAGGACACAAACTAGCGTCCTCCCGTCACCCTAGGCTCAGTAGACCGCGAGCTACACCTCGCGGTATACTGAGACGCCGCAGCCGGAGTGGATCCCGACATCGATGTCGAGAGCCGCCCAGCTTTCTCCCTGTCATTTGTGATTAATCTCCCGTTTTCATCTTTTGTTGGGCCTATCTCTTCTTTTCTCCAATTTTTACTGTTTATATATTGGAAGAATATTTTGGGGTTCTTCCTAATTGCTGCGGCAGCTTGTCTTTCGTATTCCATTTTGGCTGCTTGAGTTGCACGTTAATCCACCTGAATACAAATTTATTCTAAAATCAGATAAAGACTTTATCACTGATCCAAAGTGTTCCAGGTAGATATGATTAAAAAGAAAACAATTGTTACAAAATACATTCAATTGTATGCTAATATAAAGAAAAAACGGGAATGTAAGAAACTTACCCTTGCAGTACGGGGGGTAGTCCTTATTTTGTCTAAGGGGCACAAATAAAGCAGATATACTCACTTGATCCTCAGTCCCGCAGTGGTCAGCGCTCACCTCTCTACCACTCTGCCAGGCTATGAAATGTCCCTCGGTGTCCTACCATTTAATGCAAGCCAATGGACCTGCATAGGATGCGATGACATCATGGGTCCTTAGACTGCGGGAGTCTGGGGGAAAAGAGGCTGCAAAGATCTGTCTGAGGACTGAGGATCAGGTGATTACATTTGCTTTATTTAAGTCTCAATA
This sequence comes from Nanorana parkeri, assembly GCF_000935625.1. Lineage (NCBI taxonomy): Eukaryota > Metazoa > Chordata > Amphibia > Anura > Dicroglossidae > Nanorana > Nanorana parkeri. The sequence continues at coordinate 233,289 of NW_017306568.1, forward strand.
TATACAAATGATTTTATATTCTATCATTGCATATTTGTAGCCCTGATGAAGGGGGTGTTCTGTGAGGCCCAAAATGTATTGGCTCTGTGATAGTTTATCTTATTTTTATCTGGACGATTAACTTCTAGAAGTCACAACCAAGAAAACAGTGGAAATCCTATGATGTGGAGATGCTGCCAGCTTGGGATCCAGATACCCCACCCAATCACTCCAATAACCCCTATAGTCCCTAAAGGGATTGAATAATCATAGGGTTCCATCCTACTGCATATCAATTTTTAAAAGTGCGTAAAAGACCAAATCCATATCCCGAGGACAAAAGCCGGTAAGATGCTGCTATAATATTTGCCAAAAATACATACATAAAATGTGTGCTGCCACAAAAGTTGTATCCATAGTCACAGTCAATATTCACATTCATGTGGGATGAGAAATTATATAGTTTTTCTTTAAAGGAGAATTATGAGGTGAGTGATTTTCACTCAGCCTCATAATCTGAGCCGACCTGTGACAATGAAACTGTCACAGGTCACCTCAGTAGATCGGGAAGTGAGCGAACACATACCGGCGCTCGCTCACTTCTCGATCCTGTGCCGGCAGAGAGCCGCGACAGGGGAGGGACTGGATTCCCCTCTCCCCTGTCCGATCCTCCAGTGCTGACTGGCGGAGTGGACGGGGGAGGGGGCGGGTACAGCTGTCTCTGCCTCTAGATAGGCAGAGCCAGCTGTCGCTCACGCAGCTGGGTGGATCCAGACATAATTGTCGGGATACATTCCGGCTGGTGTATCCTGTTGTCTGCTGTAACCTGCTGCACGGAATAAAGTACATTGTGGAGGGAAAAGGTATTTGGTGAATTCAGCTATCTGATAAGGATTGTCCGCAGTGATTATATCTGCTTATACAGGCCAGTCATAGAGGTCTGAGCAAGGAATAAATCGCTAATACAACAATAAAAGTCAGAATAAAATGCCTTTAAAAAATGGCGTTTCACTTTGAACTTACAGCAGATTTTAGTGCCACAGTCATCACGACCCAAACCATGCAAGCACGCAGCCTGTACGAAGTCAAATATTTGACGCTGGTTTTTGGTGAGAGTTAATGCATGTTCTGAAGTGATTTCAACACGTAATTGCTTTGTTAGCCTGTGTGGACAAATCAATTGTTAGTAAGTTCAGCGATGTAATGATTTACATTTGTCTGAATTATTCACAAGCTCCTATCAAAGTATAATCTAACATTGCTTTGGTGTTTAATGCTTCCCTCTGATCTTCGGCAATCATGAATTATTTACAGCGCTCATAACGTTCTCAAATTTCTTAACAGAAAAGGTGCCATATTATCCACCGCCACCGGGCAGAGAGCTTCGAGAAAAAAGGGTAAAAAAGAGCAGCATATGCACGGCACAGAAATAGAGAAGAAGAGACGAAAAAAAAAAAGGTAAGATGAGCTTAATTGAGGCATAATTCTAATTATTTCCGATCACCTCTGGAACAACATGGAGCCCTCAGGAAATGTGGAGCCTTTGGGGGCGCTCGGCAATGTACAAATTTAAAACAATGCATACGTACACAGAACAATAGCCCGAATAATGGTAAAACGTGTTTTTAGGAGATAAAAGATAGTTAAACAGTGAAACATTGAAACAAGAAAAGAAGAAACATGTTGTCAAGTAATTGACTGTAAAATCTTTTCTGTTTTGGATCGCTAGTTTAGGCACCAAGATTCCAGCAGCGGTACAAGCCATGAGAGGATTGGTATGAAAATGTTGGCATATATGGTAAATATTGATCCAGTAAGGTATGTATTGGCCCATTCAGGTGAGCTATGTGACTTGCTACAAGTTACAATGTTGATCACTGGGGTAAAGAAGACTGAGGAAAAGCTTCCTCCTGCCTGCAGCAGACTGATGACATCAGCCTTGGCATAGTTACTAGACTGGAGATCAAGGGCATTTTTTTATGATAACAGGTGCCGTTTTTTTGAGCAATTATATTGTTGCTGTATATTATGATGTCAGGAATGTGTTCATAATGTTACTGAAAGGTCTGCTTTATGGCCTCATGCACATGGGTGCCTGGGGCCGTACCATGTATTTCCCTGACTAGGAGCCACAGGTGTTGCCTACAGCTGTCTATAGAAATCAATAGTTGTATGCGGCTGTAGGCGGGTATATGCCGGTACTAGGGTGAACTTGCGGATGCATAAAGACATATGCCCCTGGATACAGACTGCCTTGGTCGATGGGAGTACATCTTTATGGACGCGCAAGTTCACTCAGGTACCAGTGTATACCCACCTATAGTCTCCTTCCTTACCTCACCTCTACCTTCCTTAATTTTCTCTCCTCTCTTGGCCTCCCTTTCCTTTTCTCTACCTTCTTTCATTTCCCCTCCTTCCCCCCTCCCTTACCTCACCTCTACCTTCCTGTATTTCCTTTATTTTCTTCTTCCCCCTTCCTCTCTTCTATTTTCATTTATTCCCTCTCTTTTCTCTCTTACCTTACCTCAGGCTCTACCTTCCTTTATTTCCTCTACGCTGCTCGCTTTCCTCTTCTCCACTTTTCTTCATTTCCTCTCCTCTCCTCTCTTCCCTTACCTCTGTTTATTTTATTTTCTCTCTCCTCCCTCCTTTACCTTACCTTTACTTTCCTTCATTTCCTCCACTAAAGCGTGCAGTCAACCCTCCTCCCCCTGCCCCGCAATGCTAATAACCAGCCTGAATGCCCTTCAGCATTTTGTGGGGGTTCTTCGAGAGGAGTTCCCCCAGAAAAGGAGGGGCCCCTCAAATAACTGTTGCCTGATACTGATTGGCATTAGGCTCTTCTGCACCCCAGGTGGCCAAGAGGGCGTGTACCACCTATGGGGAGAAAGTAGGTGTTTGCCCCTATTCCGGCTGAACTGATTTCAGGGGTCCCTGGGATCCCTGTCCAGTTCTCTATGCATATGGTTCAGAAAATGTAAATTCATAAGCGCAAAGACACCTTGAAAAATGCTTTTATTCAATTTTGTTTTTAACTTTTCAGATTTCAGTGATGTCCAAAACTGTTCAAACCCCATGTGATCAATGGGGATAGTCTTTTTTTACCCTGGGAACTCCTGGTTTCCTTTGACATCATTGCCCATATTTGATATTGGCCCAAATCTGGGCAATGACGTCACAGAGAACTCTCGCCATGAAGGTCGTTGTTTAAATACTTCCTGTTATAGGATGACGCTTTGTCCCTGTGTCCCAATTGTGCTTCTGTGTTGTCACCCTGTCGCACGGTCTTCCGTTGGAGATTACAGAAAGCAGTTTCAACACACAAAGCTCGGGCATGGTCCACTGTTGTCGCCATCAGGAAACCTGCCCTGAAAAATGCCATGCAACCATCACTGAAGTGCATATAGACAGGAAGTGACTGCAATGGAAGCATTTGGCGGCTTTTTTATACACAGTGCTTTATAAAACATAATTCTATTTAATTCAAATTTACATCTACATTAAAGGCATAGTAAGTGAACTACCCGCCTTCAACACACTTGCAGAGTTTTCGGGATATTATTAGCGGTTTTCTGGATTTTCATGCTGCCTCAAATTACTTTTTGTAATGTTGAACTTCCTACACAAAGAAAAGTGCCACCAAGTTGGAGTTGACTTAAATATTCCTGAATTCTTAAGTATTTTAATCCATGAATTTTAAATAAGTTGTTATGTTTATTCAAAGGGTACAGTGCAGCGGCATACTGTTTCTCTTTAAACTAATTACATTGCACAGAATTAGTTAAGGAAAAATTTAATAGTCATGAATGCATCAGAAGGTTGAAGTTTATCACTGTGTGTGTTGTAGATGACGTGCTTATTGCTCAGTCTCTGCATTACACGGTGTAGATCCAACAAATCTGACCTAGAAATCACAATCAAATGGTAATGTACTGCATATGTGTAAATATGTTTTTAACTCTATCATTCGGCTTATCATCCACTCTTCTCTCTCCTTCCATTCCCTCTGTTCTTTCACCCTGCTGTTACCTTTTTCCTCTTATTTCTGTCTCTCTATTGTCCTTTCCCCTCCTCCCCCTCCTATCATCTATTCTCTCCCCTCTCCTACCTTCCTTCTCATCTATTTTATTTCCTCTCCTGTTCTTCTCTTCTTTCTGGTTTCCTCCACCTCTCCTCTCCTATCCCCTCACCATTCTTCCTATCCAATCATCTTCTATTTCTTCCCCTCCTACCCTTTCCTCCCCTCCCCATCCTCAATATCATTTGCTTTCTTCTTCCCTCTCTTTTCCTATCCTCTCCTCCTCTTCTAATCCCCCTCTCCTTCCCTCTCCCAACCTCACTATCCTTTTCTCTCCACTCTTTCTTTTTCTATTCTCTCCTCCTTCCTCTTTTCCTTTTTTTCTGTTCTCTTCTCTATTATCTCTCCCCTAATCCACCCCTCCTTAATTTCCAGTCCCTTCCTTCATTTTATCTCCCCTCCTTCATTTCCTTTCCAATTACTCTTTTCTCCACTTTCCTCTCCTCTACTTCATTTCCTCTTATCTTCCTCCCTATCCCCCTCTTTTTCCCTCCTTCATTTCCTCTCTACTCTTCGCCACTGCCTTCTTCAGTTTCCTCTCCTCTTCTCCTGCTTTACCTCACCTCTACTTTCCTTAATTTCCTCTCCTCTCCAGTCCTCCCTTTCCTCTTCTCTACCTTCTTTAATTTTCCCTCCCTCCCTCCCCTACCTTAACTCTACCTTCTTTTCCGCTCTCCTCCCCCCTTGCTCTCCTCTATCTTCCTTTCTTCCATCTCCTTTCCCCTCCTACCTTACCTTAGCTCTACCTTCCTTCATTTCTTCTCCTCTCCGCTTCTTGCTTTGCTCTTTTCTACTTTCTTTTATTTCCTCTCTCCTCTTCCCTTACCTTTCTGTATTTCCTTTCTCCTCTCCTCCCTCCTTTCCTTCCCTCTATCTTCCTTCATCTCTTTGCCTCTCCTCTCTTCCTTTACCTTACCTCTACGTTCATTAATTTCCTCTTCTCTCCACTCCTCCCTTTCCTCTTCTCTGCCTTCCTTCATTTCCTCTCCCCTCTTCCCTTACCTCACATATACTTTCCTTAATTTCCTTTCCTCTCTGTTACCCCCCTTTCCTTTAATTTTGTCTCCACCACCCACCTCCCAAACCACTTCTTTACCTTTCTTCATTTTCTTCCCTCTTCTTCCCTCTTCCCTTTCCTTTCCTCTACCTTCCTTCATTTCCTCTTCTCTCCCCATCTCCCTTGCCTCTCCTTTACCTTCCTTCATTTCCTCTTCTCTCCCCATCTCCCTTGCCTCTCCTTTACCTTCCTTCATTTCCTCTTCTCTCCCCATCTCCCTTGCCTCTCCTTTACCTTCCTTCATTTCCTCTTCTCTCCCCATCTCCCTTGCCTCTCATCTACTCTTCTTCATTTCCTTGCTTCTCTTCTCCCTTTTTGCTTTTCCTTTCCTCTACATTTCTTTATTTTCTCTCCTCTCCCCACATCCCTTTCCTCTCCACTCCTTGGAGGATCTTCTCCTCACACAGAGTGTCAGGGGAGTGAAGGAACAATAAGTCTAAGCGGCTTAGACACTAATGTGATGCTACTAATATGCCCTGCATGGGGAAAGTAAATGTTAATTTAATAGGACAGAGATGTCACACCCCCAGGGGTATCCAAACTACATGCCTCCAGCTGTTGTGGAACTACGAGTACCATAAGGCATTGCAACACGCTGACAGCTACAGCCATGACTCCCAGAAGCATATGCTTAATGTGATTTGAAGTTTCATCCCAGCTAAAGGGCCAAAGTTTGGCTACCCTTGCATGAAAGCATAAAAAAGGACTTTCACTGGATCCCACCTAGTAAAGATGGGGTAATGCTTCCCACTTAGCAGGGTCCTCTGCCACTAGAACAGTGAACTGTGCTCTCTCCTCCTATAGGTGTGTTCCTAGGGTTGGATCTGAAACGTTGCACAAAACAACAGAGCACTGACTAGAAAAGGCATTTTCAGGACACCAATATACAGACAGATCTACGGTATGTATTTAAATATTGCACCATTGGGCCAAAATGAATACTGAAAACATGCACTTTTTTATCTCCAGGTAAATGAATGTTTTAATTGCACAGAGGCATAGTGGATAGAATATCTCTTTGTGACAACATTGCTGCCTTTTGCCTAAACAGATATGTCAGTTAATTAATAGTTCTGCTTCTCTGTTTAAACAACACTTTCTAGTTAATGAGACCTGATTTAGCTAATATATAGCAGACAGTTTGCGAGTGTGCTCATCAAAGGGTTCTGACAGCTGAAGTCACTGGAGAAGAAATGTTAAATTTAGCTTTCAATTCTCTTAAAACAGAACCCGGGGAAAGATTTAAACAGTTCACATTCCTTCCCCCCTTCGCCCTTCCCCCAAGTTGATGAAGAATAAAATGCCCCATTTGGATAGGGAATGCTTTAAAACAGAGTATTACTTAGTCCATGATTCCGCGTTGGGGTGGAAAACGCAACGTTAGACAAGAACGTCCACCAACATGAACCCTAAATCTGCTTGATGCTTCCTGAAAGCTTTCCAAATGCTTTGAAAGAACTTGCAATATATTTGTAGTGCCCTCTCTGGATTCTATGGATAGAAGCGGTTGACATTTCACTTGAGGGATGGATTCTTAGCCGGAATGTGGGATATGTGGAGTGAAATAGGGCACCAGTCCCTTTTAGAATTTTTATAAAGCTTTATTAGAACCAACGGCAAAACAGGGAGCTCTCCAGCTTCACAGTGTAGAGGGTCTTTGAACCAGAAGTACATTAACACTGTGTTAGAGCACCATAGCTGGCAGACATTTTGAAATTACACCAGACTTCTCTCTGAGGTCTAAACCCATCCTTGCTTTTCTGGTACCAGAAGATTAAGTTCCTTTATGGCTCTCCATCCCAGGAACAATTCTGGACCTCGACTGGGTCAACATCTGACCACCTGCTGGCTTCAGGCCTGGTCAGACTGCACACATGTAACATACCTCCCTCAGGCAGCAGGCCAGGGGGAGAAAGAGACTCTCACATGGTAAGACCCAGATATTTATGTCTTCTCCCAGCATGCACCACTGGCCAGGAAACTCCTAGTGATTGTCTGGAGAGACATAGATATCCATAGGGTTGCATTATTGGTTGCTCTGCTCGGTGACAAGGCTACACCCAGCAGCAGGTGGAATCTTTAGGAAAAACCAAACGAGCATGGACTATAGAATCAGCCAGACTGGTGGTAGGGGGGCACGTTACCTCTGACTGGCGTCCCGCCCAGTTCACTGATGCCACTGGTTGACAAGAGCTGGATGGGACTCGAGCCAGTTCTTGAAACAACTGACGTAGTTGAGCTGGGTGGGACACCAGACAGAGCATCTTAGCTTGGAAAGAGCTCTTAGCAATTTGGGACGTTCTGTGACCCAATGAGATGCCGCCAGAGGCAACCACCTCAGCAGCCTCATTATAGTGATGGCTTTGAGGTGACAGGTACTTCATCGAGACATTAAGGGTCTATTAGACTCATAAAATCTCCCCTTACCTCTGCTACAGCCAATCAAGCACAGACTGTGCTCGATCTGCTGTGTACCTGGCTGTTCAGCAAGGATTTTGACAGCTCTGTAGTATAGGTACAGCTTTCATTAAAATAATACCTGGTGATCCTGTCATGATGGTCCTTGTTAATGGCCCTGAGTAGTCACCTTGTCTTACAGGTTTTCCGGCAATTTGGCGGGCATGGTCTACTGTTGTTGCAATCTGGAGATCTACTGAGAGAAATAACATGCAGCCTTCATTGGAAATAGTGCATGTAGACAGGAAGTGGCAGGAAAGAGGCAGCAGGAGGCTGGTAGTTGGTCACATTCAGCTGGGCTTGTTCTGTAATGTTGAAGATGTTTCGTAGCTTATCCAAGCCACTTTTTGAGTTCTAATGAGTGCCAGAAACTTGTCCCAGCATTTATACCTCATTGACACACCAGTTTTGGGGTATACAATGCACAATAATTGCCAATATGTCTGTGAAGGTTCTTAAGTATCCAGTTCATGGTATGTCTAAGTGTAGTTAGTCATAAGGTGAATGGTAGTTGAATGTGACTACTAACAACTACTACTAGCTATACCATGGCCTGGATACATGAGAACCTTCATAGACATATTGGCAATTATTTTGGGTGTATGTGGGGACTATAAGATATATAAGATATATATGCTGGGGTATATTCTTGACACTCATTATAATTAAATAAGTGGCTTGAATGATTTACAAAACATCTTCAAAATTATAGTACTAATCCAGTTCAATGTGACTAACTACTACTAGATACCCTGAGATACACTGGGAGGTGAAGGGAATAACTTTGATTATCTGGTTACAATGGCACCTGAAAGTGGGGGGATATATTACAATGGCACCTGGAAGTGGGGGGATATATTACAATGGCACCTGGAAGTGGGGGGGGGGTATATTAAAATGGCACCTGGGAGAACTGGAAGTGGGGAGATATATTACAGTAGCACCTAGAAGTAGGGGGATATTCTACAATTGCACCTGGAAGTGGGTGGGATATATTACAGTGGCACCTGAAGTGGGGGGGATATATTACAATGGCACCTGGAAGTGGGGGGGATATATTACAATGGCACCTGGAAGTGGGGGGATATATTAGGCAGCAAGTGAAGTTGATGTGTTGGAATCAGAAAAAATGGACAAGTGTAAGGATTTGAGTGACTTTGACAAGGGCCAAATTCTGATGTCTAGACGAATGGGTCAGAGCAACTCCAAACTGCAGCTCTTGTGGAATGTTCCTGGTCTCAGTTTGGTAGGTCAGGACCTACCAAAAGTGGTCCAAGGAAGGAAAACCGGTGAACCAGAGACAGGGTCGTGGATGGCCAAGGCTTACTGATGCACATAGGCAGCAAAGGCTGGCCTCTGCAATAGAAGAGCGACTGTAGCTCAAATGGCTTGGTGCCAGATACCACAGCATACCTTCATAGGTCTAGTGGAGTCCATGCTTTGACAGATCAGGGCTGTTTTGGAACCGATTCAATATTAACTGGGTGGTCATATTGTTATTGCTGATCGGTGTATACCATGACCTGGATGAATAAGGACCTTCACAGACAGACTGTAGGAAATTAGCAGCAGTGAGATGCAATAAAGGATGAAACAATGGTTTACCGAGCATCGTATTATTATTATTATTTTGTATTCGTATTATTATTATTATTTATTACTGTATTATATTATTATTATTTTGTTTTTGTATTATTATTATTATTATTATAATACTATTACTACTACTACTAATAATAATACACATATAAAAAAATTAAATAATAACAATAATAATAATAATACTATTATTATTAATATTATTATTATTTTCTATGTGTATTGTTATTATCAGAAATAATAGCCTTTGATTATCATGCACATTGCTTTGGCAAACAAAGTGCCTTTCCATATATCAACAACAACAATTTGCCACTGACAGACAATACACCAGTCAGTTGGCCTAAACATATGTGTCACGGTATCTGCTCTAAAGCTAGCTGGGTTGTACGCTATTGAATAACAAACAATTGTATTTTAGCAACAAGCTCACGAGAATGGACCAATCTGAAGACTGATATCTTCGCTCATATGGGCTTCTCTTTCCACATGTTATTTTGTTGTTTGTTTTCTATCAGAAAACTGTTTGTATGTCTAGTCAAGTGGCTAACATAGCACCACCTTTTATTGGCAAACAGTGTTATTGATGCCAAATATATAAATAATGCATGTCTTCACAGCTTGCCGTCACGTGGCTCGCACTTGTTATAGTGAGTAGTGTATACTGCATACAGCCATAAAACAACTCCAGCCGCGAGTTTATTTTGTGCAGCAGAGAAGTTTTTTTTTTTCAAGGTGACAAACTTTAAAGGGAATCGGGCTATTATAGAAATAGGTCAGTTATATAATCTTTACACGTTATATACAGTGAGGAAAATATTGATTTGATCCCCCGCAGATTGTGTAAGTCCAAAGAAATGAAAGGTCTATCATTTTTTATCATAGGTGTATTTTAAATGATAGAGACAGAATATCAACCAAAAATCAAGAAAAAACACATGATACAAATGTTATAAATTGAGTTGCAGTTCAGTGAGTAAAATAAGTATTTGATCCCCTACCAACCAACAATAATTCTGGCTCCTCCCACAGACTGGCTATGGGGTACACAGATGAGTCCTGTCACTTTAAGAAGGTGCTCCTAACGACAACTCGTTATGTATATAAAAGACACCTGCCCACAGAATCTCTTTCTTCCATTCAAACCCGACCACCATGGACAAGACCAAAGAGCTGTCAAAGGATGCTAGGGATAAGGTTGTAGACCTAGACAGGCTAAAGGAAGACCCGATCATTCAGCGGCTCCTTCGGGGGTGAGCGATACACAAGTGTTGAAGCGATTTTTCGCAAATGCAAGGGATACAAAATAACCATCAATCGCCCTCGGTCTGGAGCTCCATGCAAGATTTCGCCTCATGGGGTAAGGATAATCATGAGAAAAGTGAGGGATCAGCCCAGAACTACATGGGGGGAGGAGCTTGTAAATGATCTCAAGGCAGTTGGGACTGTTGTTGTTTTGTTATATATATATATTTCTCACTTTGTTTCACCTCATTACCTAAGATAAGTGAAAATTCACTTTATGAAGTAAAACTAATCACCTTGAAAGTGAACATGCTCTACTTCTTTAGTAAATCAGGATCAGCGCCCTTATTTTGTTATCATCAGACATCAGTCTGGCAGTCTGGTCAGAGTGCCTGTCTGTAGGGCCACACAGACCTGGACATGTACTCCTCGCATGTCTGTACAGCCACAGGAAGAGCATTGGCTGAATGCAAACTCCCCACTGTTACTAGTCAGTCCTACACCTGTTCAGGGACCTTTCAGTTGCTGAAACAGATGCACGGCATTACAAAATGTCTTACAAGAAAACATCTTAATTCTTTCTTTCAGACGTAAGATAATTAGTCGATACCACTGGCGGAACGACCAGGGTCGCGTATGGGACTTTGCCCTGGCGTTCCACCATTTGGGGGGGCTGGAGAGGTTGGCTGCTGTCTTTATGCTGGAAGCGATTCTGGCGGCTGAGGTGCCACCAGATTGCTTCCAAGGGCTAGTGTAGTGCATCCGCCCGACACCCCCACCTTGCTTCCCAGGCTCCGCTGCCCTTCCTGTGGGCCTGGGACCGGCATGACAGGTGTCAGCAGGAGGCGTGGAAGGAGACTTGATGTAGAAGGAGGCATCAATTTGCCTATATCCTCCTTGCTGAATGGGGCATCACTTCCGGTCCCTCAGCTGTCATTCCTAGGCTGCAGAGGCTTGGAAAGAAGCTATTGGAGCGCAATCTGTACTTCAGTAGATTCTCTGGAGTGGAAAGGTGACATTAGGGGTTTAACAGACCCCTAATGTCACCTTAAAGAGAACCTGTCACCTCCAATGTGCTATCCTATAGTGGGCTTGTAAGTGTGTAAGGGGGCATGTAAGCCCCCTTAAGTAATAGCAATGAAGTAAAAAAAAGTGCCCATATTAACGTAAACAAGCATCGGGTGCACCTACGTATGAAAATGACGATCGAGATACACACGTTGGGTAACGCCACGTGCGCCAGAGTGAGAGCGATAATTCTTGGGCTAGTATTCATATAAAACTCAATACTGATGACCTGTACAGGCTTTTAAAGAGTCGCCTATGGACAATTTGTGGTACCATATTTTGTCATTGTTTCACGGACAAAATATGTCACCAGCACACCAAAATCCTCTTAGGATAGAAAATTTTTTAATTTATTGAAAATATGTTGTCATATAAACAAGCGCTATCGGGGCAACACAGGGTCCCTTCATCAGGCTTGGCGTTAAGGTCAATATTGACCTCAATACTAAGCCTGATGAAGGTATCGGCCCAAAAGGCTTGTTTATATGACAAGAATTTTTCAATAAATGAACATTTTGCTATCCTAAGAGGATTTTGATGTGCTGATGACATCTCTACATGAATGCTGATATTTGCGACCCCATCCGCAGTCACTGTGAGCACCCCCCCAAGGGACATTTGGTAAGGAGTGTGACAAGGAAAGTATGAATTATTTACTCAACGTAACCTCATCTTATATATTTTATTTTATTTTACAATTGGGTTATTATGTGTATTGTGTTTTTGAGCACTAAAATTAACTTAAGTGCATTTTGAACAAAACATTTGGGTTAAATAAAGAGTTGCACTAATACATGTTATGCTACAGGGTATATATAAGATATATAAATATTTACATGTGTGCAAAAAAAGCCTTGGCAGCAAAAGGGTTAAAGAATTAAAGAACGAGCACTGTGTTTAAGATTTCTAAATATGCACATGAGACCGCTGCGACCCTAGTAGTTCTGCCAGTGATTGGAACTTGCCTTACGGTAATTGCAGGATACAATTTGGTAACAATAGGCTTAGTTAAGGCAGCAACAGCAGTCATTTACAACAATTATATATTGAAAAAAAAGTATCAGAATCATGCTTTTTTTTATAAGGGGGGGGG
>NW_017306568.1:246344-246656 GCF_000935625.1 Nanorana parkeri
ACTTCATGGTCTCTTGCACCAGGGACCCCGAGGGTCTTAGTTATGCCTCAATAAAATTGATCAATACAATTTGAGTTTAGGAGAGGGTGGGGATGCCAAAACCCCCGCTTGTGTTATAATGTTACTGTATCAACTTACCCGCTTTGCAGAAGAACTCCAGGCAAAAGTGTTTGTTTGACAGAGCAGCCTGATCACAGCATGCAGGGAGGAGGGGGAGGAGTCATCATTCTGACTCACTCAGTTGTGTGTGTACATTTTTGTTTGAGTTACTGAAGCCTGTACACAACCAATTCTTTCAAAGCAAGTAAGGAT
>NW_017306568.1:246699-247980 GCF_000935625.1 Nanorana parkeri
TGTGTGTGTGTGTGTGTGTGTATAAGTGTATATATAGATATCATATATATGTATATATACAGAGGATTAACAGGACAGGTTCCACTCAGAACAGACAGGCCTCGCCATGGTCGACCAAAGAAGTTGAGTGCACGTGCTCAACGTCATATCCAGAGGTTGTCTTTGGGAAATAGACGTATGAGTGCTGCCAGCATTGCTGCAGAGGTTGGGGGCGGTGGGTGAGGGGGGTCAGCCTTTCAGTGCTCAGACCATACGCTGCACACTGCATCAAATTGGTCTGCATGGCTGTCGTCCCAGAAGGAAGCCTCTTCTAAAGATGATGCACAAGAAAGCCTGCAAACAGTTTGCTGAAGACAAGCAGACTAAGGACATGGATTACTGGAACCATGTCCTGTGGTCTGATGAGACCAAGATAAACTTATTTGGTTCAGATGGTGTCAAGCGTGTGTGGCGGCAACCAGGTGAGGAGTACAAAGACAAGTGTGTCTTGCCTACAGTCAAGCATGGTGGTGGGAGTGTCATGGTCTGGGGCTGCATGAGTGCTGCCGGCACTAGGGAGCTACAGTTCATTGAGGGAACCATGAATGCCAACATGTACTGTGACATACTGAAGCAGAGCATGATCCCCTCCCTTCGGAGACTGGTCCGCAGGGCAGTATTCCAACATGATAACGACCCCAAACACACCTCCAAGACGACCGCTGCCTTGCTAAAGAAGTTGAGGGTAAAGGTGATGGACTGGCCAAGCTTGTCTCCAGACCTAAACCCTATTGAGCATCTGTGGGGCGTCATCAAATGGAAGGTGGAGGAGCTCAAGCTCTCTAACATCCACCAGCTCTGTGATTTCGTCATGGAGGAGTGGAAGAGGACTCCAGTGGCAACCAGTGAAGCTCTGGTGAACTCCATGCTCAAGAGGGTTAAGGCAATGCTGGAAAATAATGGTGGCCATAAAAAATATTGACACTTTGGGCCCAATTTGGACATTTTCACTTAGGGGTGTACTCACTTTTGTTGCCAGAGGTTTATGTTGCCAGACATTAATGGCTGTGTGTTGAATTATTTTGAGGGCACAGCAAATGTACACTGATATACAAGATGTACACTCACTACTTTACATTGTAGCCAAGTGTCATTTCTTCTGTGTCGTCACATGAAATGATATCATAAAATATTTACAAAAGTCTGAGGGGTGTACTCACTTTTGTCAGATACTGTATATATATCTCTATATATCTCTATCTCTGTCTCTCTCTCTCTCTCTATATATATATATATCTATAT
>NW_017306568.1:248170-271880 GCF_000935625.1 Nanorana parkeri
AAATTAACTCACTTAATGCCACCCAAAAGAAATATGTTTATTACTTTTATGTAATAAAAATAATAAATAAGTTATTACTGAATTAATAGGCCTCATGGCTAAAGTGTAGAAACAGCCCTGGTGCATAAACCGGTTCAAATAAGTTTATTACCACTTCTATAAATTTTATGAAGGAAGGTCACTGCCATATATATTATTGATATTGATTCATAAGGTTCTGTAACAAGAATCTAGTGGAGAAAACTAATTTCACTGACACTTAACATAAATTTTGTGGTAGAAGGTTGCTACTTTATGATGTTGTCTCCTACAGTTCTATAAAGAGGGTCTAGTGGACTAAACTGCCCTGCCGATACAGTTCTGTGGAGGGAGGTTGATTCCATAGAATTTGTAATATTGACTTTTAACGATCCTTAATTAGATCTTGGTGAATTTAAACGATTTAACATCCAGTATTTAAAAATCATATCAGGTCTATTCACAAAAGCGGGGAGAGTTTGGAGAAGGCAGGAGAAGTGAACAATCTAGGACAACATAGCAGAACTGGAAAGTGAGCTGAGTTGGAGGATTTTTCCAAACTCGTCACCCTTTTGTGAATAATCCTTTATGTTGTAAAACCAACATTGATGATACGCTAATTGGTTTGAAAACCAAGCAAATCAGTGCATTGCAAGAGCAATGCAAAAAGTGATAAATCAGCGACCATCATGATTTTTAAACACACTCGCTGTTGACTAGGGCTGAGCAAAGCTGAGAAATTTTGCTTAGTAAAGTGTTTTTATTTTTCTAGCCTTGACCGAAATTTCATCATTTTAATAGAATGAAGTCGAAATAAAAGTGGGAGTTCACCCTAGAATTACTCATTCATTAAACAGCCATATAACACATGGACCTTGATAAATGCATAGCATGTTTGACTTCTGCTTGTCCAGCAATCAGCATTGGAAAAGTACCAGATATTATCAGCGACGTCATACAACTCAAGGTGTCACTAAGGCCCCATCATGGTATCTACGTCTCTGTCAGCATCAGCGCACAGAGGAAGCAGATTCAAGCAGTTTCTGGTCTGGCGTTGCAAAAACAAGATGTAGGTAGCATAAGGGGGGGTTGAGCGACACCTTGGGTTATGTGGTGTTGCTGGTAATAGTTTCCAGTGCTGATTGCTGAACAACCAGAGTTTGGACTTTGGTGCTATGCAATTAATAAAGGTGCATGTGTTCTATGGCTGTTTAATGTTCACTGAGTAATTCTAAGGTGGACTATAAGGTGGTTCTTAACCACTTCAGAACTGCGGTACATATATATATACCGTATATATATACGTCCTGGTCCTGAAGTGGTTATACCTTGCTCATCCTGTACAAGTGGGCAGTCGCCAAGATCACTTATAGCAGCCTGCATGTGTGGTGTCCCCCCCCATTGTGTTTTATTGGGGTCCCCTGCTCTTCTGGGGGACCCATGACCATGTCAAATGCATTCAGGATGGAGAATGGGAGCAGACTGAGGAACGTCTGCTCTGTGATGAATGAAGCACGGAGCGCTGTGCTCACATTGCTTCCTGTTTCAGAGCTGTCACAAACCTGGCTAAAGTGCCGGGTAATTACGTACATTCCTGTGCTTGATCATCTTTATTGGACAGCAGGAGAGACATCAAGAGTCCAAAAGACCCCAGATGTAAAAAAAATAAAAATAAATGAAAATTGTAAAAATTTAAAGTCTGCAAATTGGGACAATACCCTGTATATGCAAAGCTCAGCCTAGGAGAGGGAGAAGCTGGGGGAAAAGCCAATCAGTTGTGCTGCAGTGCTAATGTGCTTACAAGCAGAATGCTGATAGGAGGAGAGATAAGACTGACAGAGAGATAAGACCATCAGCCTGCTGCTTCTCTTTTCACTGCCAGAAAAAGGGTAGTTACTGTAAATCTTACTTGTGAAAAAGCAGGTCTCCTGTGAGAGAGAGCCATGCTCTATGACAGAGCTGTGTAAATCTCAGAATAGGATGGACAGAAAAAACAGCTCCTACATATATATTTCTTTTGCTGTTTGCCTGGAGTTCAGCTTCAGTGAATGGTCCTCTTTAAGTCAATACCTTTGTCCACTTTGTAGCCAGTTAACTAAGTTATAAAGGCATAAAATAAGTAACAAAAAAGATCGAATAACATCAAATAACAACATCGCTAGGACCGAATTTCTAGGCGCCGTAGTGTATGCTCACTTGGAGCCAGGCATGGCAGAGGATTACCGTACTGAAAGTCTGGACATGTGGAATACCGTGATGCAAAGTAAGTAGTGTGAGATCCCCCAGGGTGCGGAGTCTAAGGGTCAGCTGGTACCAGGATAGCCAGTACTCCACCATCAGAGCTCTTGATGGTGGAGATGGACTACGCTGCATGCTGGTCCCAGGTCGCAACCCCTAGTTTCACCCTACTCTGCTGACAGGAAAAAAGCAACAAGAGCACCACCACCTAGCCCAATGAAAACTGGTGGATGAGGGAGGATACATAAATAAAGGTTTCACTCACATGTGTATGGTGAACAAACAGCAGAGAGACAAAGTAACCAAGGACATGAGTGCAGAACAGCAATGTGTAGCAGTGTGTGTGTGTTGATCGTTTCAGGCTAAAGCTTATCCTGCTGTCACGAGAATGATGCCTCTCAAGAAGAATGGTGTGTGTGGCAGCAGAACCCTTCCAAGGCACCTTCCATCCAGAGCTGTCTGGGTCCCTGTACCTGATGCCACGGTGATGGTCACTATGTGGTGTTGGGTTTGGTCCTAGAGGGATGGAGCGGTCCCGAAGCGATGGGGACAGGACCTGGCTCAGGTGGCAGTCACTGAGGAGCTTCCGGCAGAGAACACAAGCCGGCTGGTCTGGGAGGGGGAGCAGATGGTGTGAATAGTGTCCCTCAGAGGGGATGACCTATGTAAGATGCTATGAGGAGGTGTGCAGGACTACTGCCGTGGAGAAGGTGAGGAAGCCGAGCAGTTTGAGGGGGAAAGATGGGTGTCGGATATGGAGATCCGGGTGTGAATAGTAGAGAAGGGGAACCTGTGATCCTCTGCTGACAGCGGACGATGGTCGACAAGGCCAGAGGTCAGGGCAGACGGCAGTCACGGATACCAGGAGACAAGCCAAAGGTCAAGGCAGGCGGCAAACAAGGATTTCCATAAACAAGCCAAAGGTCAGTACAGAGATCAGCAACAAGAATGGCAACTTCATCAGCAAACATGGGCTCAGCAACTAGCTTGAGGAAGCATTGCTTGGACACTTTCCCGCTGTGAGCTGCACTTAGTTTAAATAGAGTGAGCAAGCAAGAGGAACCACTTTATATGTATTTCTTATGCTGTTTGCCTGGAGTTCAGCTTCAGTAAATGGTCCTCTTTACGTCAATACCTTTGCTCATTTTGTAGCCGGTTACCTAAATTGTAAAGGCATAAAATAAGTAATAACAAAGATCGAATAACATCAAATAATAACATCGCTAGGACCGAATTTCAGGCCATTGCTTTGGGGTAGAAGGAAAAAAAAAATAATTTAGATAATTATGAATAACATTTATTCAGAATTTTCCCAAAAAACGCCGCCTTTATCATAAACAATTGCCAGATGGCGTACATTATCATTTTTTCTCCCCTTCCACAAAAGCGGCATTAATTGCAGAGCAGCCCAGGGCTCCACTCAGCTCATCAGTATGATAACACTTCATGACCCTGATTAACCATCAGTCTACTCAATTAAAAAGATCATTTAGACATTCACCCAATCATTTGCCTAGAGAGCCACCTGGGCCTTTACCAGGGGCTCCATTTTTAACATTCCCTTGCCCTCCCTTGTCTCCCCGTGGCTTTTTAACATATCTCCAAAAGACGTAATTGAATTAAATAAAAGCATCTTTTTTTGGGGGCAGCTGCAGCATCTGCTGTTTGTGGTATGTCAAGCTTTCAGCGCTAAGAAGAATCGCATATGCTCCAAATTAGCAGGTCGAAGAGATGAAACAGCCGATGATAGTATTTTAGTGCCAGCGTGAGAAACAGCTCACAGCTGTGCGCAATTTACAATTAAAGGATTTATCAGGCCGCGATTGTACCAGCGAAATCAAGTGCTGAGAGGTCAGTTAGTGAATTAGACCAATTAGGGATTTTACAGTGAAATTATCTGTCTTATTACCTATTGATGGGACTCCTGTTGTCATAGCTTCACATGGGTCACGAGCTGGAAGGTGCTTGATGAACCGATATACTTTTTTTTTTTTTTTCCTTCACTTCAACTGTTTGATGTAAATGCACTTAGCAGGTTCCTATAAATTTCACGTAGGTGCAGTCAACTTTAGATGAAATGTATGAACTAAACTGAAACTAAAAGGGAGCGAATAGCTAAACTGTACCAGCAAAGAGTTACTGCTACAAATAGTGCCATCCCTTCCATAACTGCCACCTGTGGCCATAGAGCCGGGTTGGGTGTTGGGGTAGGGTGTTGGGGTAGGGCTGGTGATGGATGCGTTTGGAAAAGCGGCTGTGTAGAGCCATGCTATCAGCAGCTCTCTTTCCAGTCCCATCCAGCCCAGCGACGTCACTGGTTGGCAGGAGCTCGGTGGGACGCCAGCCAGAGCGTCCCACTTCTCTCCCTGGCCTCTATTGATGTCAGTGATCTGGGGAGGAGGGGGGGGACCAGACAGAGTGGACACAGCTCTTAGCAACCTGGGATGCTGTTGCGGCCCCCCTAATGAGGGACAGCCCTTGCTACAATTGATACAGCACAACCAAACAGGTTATTATGAGAAGGCACCAAACCAGTGTTGGTCAACTCATTTTATGTAGGGGGTCTCAAGTGCGGCCCCGGACATTACAAAGGGTCGTACATGATATTTAGTGAGTTTGACTCTGAGGAAAGCAGACATGCTATAGGAGTTGTCGGAGGCTGGAGATATGGTTCAGGAGACTTTCCTAGACTGGAAAAATTAGATTGCTATGGATCACTACAGTCCCTTTACATATCAATGCTTTCGCATGTGCTCTAACTTTAAAATATTATGCATACGAAAATAAAATTTTATATTAAAATAGTATATATAAAATGCTATACATACTAAAGGAATAAAAAAAAAAAAAACTAAATTGGTGCGTGGCACAGTAAAGCCTTAAGAAGAAGGTATTCCCATCTCATTCCATCACATATCTCAAAAATAAGAGGATTGTTCCTCAATTAAGGGCAGTGGGTGGAGCTATGCAAATTATTCCTTTACACCCTATTAACAAGATGGAAATCCAGTAATGCTGGTGTATAGTGCAAATAGGCTATTATAGAACCATTAATTCTAAACTGCATACATCTGTTTAAGGCTTTTTTGGCCATATTCATTGCACTGTATGGAAACCATGGCTTCTTTGGTTTGGGCTTAGTACTTAACAAGATAGTATAACCATACAGGTCTTGGTGAGAAGGTACTAAGGGGATCAAAAAGCCAACCAAGTGAATAAGCGATAGCGCAGTATTGCCTATTAGAACAGAAAGTATTCAAATGTCTCATTCCTTCACATATCCAACAAATTAAATACTTACTCTGCATTATGGGACAGTGCGTGGAGCCATGCAAATCATAAATGGTTCTATAAAATTGCACATCTAGGGTGGTAAGAAAGGTGCAGTAGTTATGCTGACTAGGAACCCGGCTCGGCAGAGGTTTACTGAAAGTTTAGACGATGCAGAGAAGGTAGCTTGGGATCCCCCAGGGAGCAGAGTCTAAGGGTCAGCTGGTATCGGGCCAGCCGATACTCCACCATCAGAGCTCCTGATGGTGGAAATGGACTACGCTGCGTGCTGGTCCTAGGTCACAACGCCTAAGTTCCTCTAAGTGCAGTCACGGACACCAGGGGACATTCTGAAAGTCAGGGCAGGCTGTAAACACGAATACCAGGAGACAAGCAAGTGGTCAAGGCAAGTAGCAAACAAGGATTTCCAGAAACAAGCCAAAGGTCAACAAAAAAGAATGGCGGCTTCAACAACAAACAGGGGCTCACCTACTAGCTTGGGAAAGTGTTGCTCGGGCAATGAGCTGTGTGCTGAACTGAGTTTAAATAGAGTGAGCAAGCAAGTGAGGAACCACTTTAAATGTATTTATTTTGCTGTTTGCCTGGAGTACATCTTCAGTGAATGGTCCTCTTTAAGTCAATACCTTTGCCCATTTGGTAGCCAGGTAACTAAATTATGAAGGCATAAAGTCTGGACAAGTGGAATACCACAATGCAGAGTAGATAGCATGGGATCCCCCAGAGCGTAGAATCAAAGGGCCAGCTGGTATCAGGCCAGTCGGTACTCCACCGTGAGAGCTCTTGATGGTGGAGATGGACTCTGTTGCGTGCTGGCCCCAGGTCACAACCCCTAAGTTCACCCTCCTCTGTTACAGTGGTTGATGATTGACAAGGCCAGGGGTCAGGGCAGGTAGTGGTCATGGAAACCGAGAGACAGGCTGAAGGCACTGGCGGAACTACCAGGGTCGCAGCGGTCGCAATTGCGACCGGGCCCTGGCGTTCGGCCACTTGGGGGGGGCCCAGTGAGGAAGAAGAGGGCCCTCCCTCCAGAGAGTTGCCGCTACATCCCTGCACAGCCACCCGTAGCATGTACGGGCAGCTGTGCGGCAGGGATGCATTGCCGTCCGCACGCACTAGAAGGTCAGGGTAGGCTGCAAACACAGATAGCAAGGGACAAGTCAAAGGTCAAGGCAGGTGGCAAACAAGGATTTCCAGGAACAAGACCAAATTCCCTAGCAAGTTCAAAGGCACATTGCCAATAAGAACTCATTTATGGAAAAGTAAGCATGTAAAATGCTTGATTGTTCTGTCCTTTTACCTGCAATTTGGGTGGTGACAAGGTCTCTTTAAAGTGGCAGGTACACCAGTTCCTGTATACATATTCCAGTTATGTGTGAAAACTTCTTGCCTAGACTGGCTCCAATTTAAACAATGCTTTACAAGAGACCCGCAAAGTGCCATCAAGACTGTTCAAGCGTCAGCATCATCAACCGTAGGCTCCGAAGAACAAACTATTTGTGAAGTCTGTTATCTCGTAACCCCGAGGTGCAATATGATAATCAAAGTAAATCATTACTCATGATTTTAAAAGAGCCAAATTGAGAGTGCCACGAGCAACGAAACTATAAAGAAAGCTGAATTGAAATATTCATTCAGTGATTAATATAACATAAGATGACCCATTTGAATGTTGCAAACTTTTTAAAACAACAAAGGCTTGCGTGCGCTGTATAGTTGTGAGTATAAGTAATTCTCTAACTCCCCAGGTAGAACCTACCCCACAGAGTCTGCTGTGTGTGTACTCTACCCAACAACCACTTTGTTTTATCCGTGCGGTGGATGGGATTAAACCGTAGGACATTATCTCCGCAGGGTGTCACCTAGAAAGAGAAAGTTTAAACTTCAGAAAACTGCTGAAGAAGAGCTGCTGGCAAGTGTGAAAACCTCATTTTAGTCCATAAATTAATTGATCGATTGCCAAAGAGATTTTTTAAACTGTGCCATGCCATCTTTCTTCAAAGGGAACCTGTCATAAGAGAAATATCAACCAAGGAAGAATATCCTACCATTGTTATCCCTCTTCTGAAAATGCTAGTGGTGTGGTCCCCTGTCTCCACAATGAAGTCTGTGACCTAGAACAACTGGACAGGTTAGGAGTTAAGCTACATGCTTTTTCTGGGTTGATTTATAATAAGTAAACCAGAATGGTAAGTGATTGGGACTTTTCGGGTGCAACAATGATCACACTCTGTCAAAAAATATAAATGTATTAATCGTATTTAAAAAAATTCTTGATTTATATATCACAAAAAACATATAATGGTCATATACACACTATATTACCAAAAGTATTGGGACACCCCTCCAAATAATTGGATTCAGATGTTCCGTGAAATTTCCTGGCTACTAAATATTCTGCGATCACCTGTTACTGGTATTATAACAAAATGGAAGCAACTGGGAACAACAGCAACTCAGCCAGGAAGTGGAAGGCCACGTAACATGACAGAGCGGGGTCAGCGTATGCTGAAGCGCACAGTGCGCAGAAGTCGCCAACTGTCTGCATAGTCAATAGCTACAGACCTCCAAACTTCGTGTGGCCTTCAGATTGGCACAACAACAGTGCATAGAGAGCTTCATGGAATGGGTCTCCATGGCCGAGCAGCTGCATCCAAGCCTTACATCACCAAGTGCAATGCAAAGTGTGGGATGTCGTGGTGTAAAGCACGCCACCACTGGACTCTAGAGAAGTGGATACGTGTTCTCTGGAGTGACCAATCATGCTTCTCTGTTTGCCAATCCGATGGACGTGTCTGGGTTTGGCGGTTGCCAGGAGATTGGTACTTGCCTGACTGCATTGTGCCAAGTGTAAAGTTTGGTGGAGGGGGGATTATGGTGTGGGCTTGTTTTTCGGGGGTTGGGCTTGGCCCCTTAGTTCCAGTGAAGGGAACTCTTAAGGCATCAGAATACCAAGACATTTTGGACAATTTCATGCTCCCAGCTTTGTGGGAACAGTTTGGGGATGGCCCCTTCTTATTCCAACATGACTGCGCACCAGTGCACAAAGCAAGGTCCATAAAGACATGGATGGGGAGTTTGGGGTGGAGGAAGGTGACTGGCCGCACAGAGTCCTGACCTCAACCCGATAGAATGGGGGCAGAGAACAGGGGGCTCCGTTACTTTTCGGCCGGAGCTCTGCAGTTCTGAGCTCCGTTCTCTGCAGTAAGTGCAAAAGTAATTGCAGTAAGTGCTGCAAAAGGGGCCCAAACCAAGTACTGAGTACATATGCATGCTTGTACTTTTCAGAGGTCCGATATTGTTCTATGTACAATCCTTGTTTTATTGATTGCATGTAATAATCTACTTTTTTGAGGTTGTGGATTTGGGGTTCTTGGGGTTTTCATGAGCTGTAAGCCATAATCATCACAATTATGACAAATCACGGCTTGAATTATCTTGCTTTGCATGTAATGAGTCTCTCTCATATATTAGTTTCACCTTTTAAGTTGCATTAGTGAAATAAATGAACTTTGCACGATATTCTAATTATTCGAGTTTCACCTGTATATGGTAGTTAAAGGGACTTAGGTGCTACAATGACAACACTTTGTAAAAAATATAAATTAATTATTGGTATTTTTTTTTTTTTAAATGGTAGAGCCATAGAAACTTTTCAGATGCTACAATGACAATCGTTTGTAAAACAAATATAAATGTATAAGTGGTATTTATTTTTAAAAATTGGTAAAGTTATAGGGACTTTTCAAGTGCTACAATGACAACACTTTGTGAAAAAATATAAACCTATAAGTGGTATTAAAAAAAATAAAAAAAATATTGTAAGGTTAGAGACTTTTAGGTGCTACAGTAACACCACTTTGTAAAACAAAATTATAAATCTATTAGTGGATCTCTAGATGGACAACTTGGCTGTGTGGGTGGACCCACACACAATTGCACCAAATTCAAAAATTTTAAACGAAACCCCAATCCCACAGACCATACACATTGATACTAAGATGTCTCAATTCTATTTCCATCCTTCTTCCAGTAATAAAGGTATAGCACTACTTTATCACTACTCAGGCAACACGAACCATTTCTTAAAATCCTCTCTTATGATTAAATGGGAGAACGAATTGGGAACCTCTTTTTCTGATTCTCAATGGGAACAAGCTATCCGGATCTCCTACAAAGCCACGCATTGCTCCTCACACTGGGAATCCTTCTACAAACTCATCCACCGGTGGTACCATACCCACTAGTGAAATTCTCCAGCACGAATTCCCCTCATTGCTGGCGACTGTGTGGTGAAGTAGAATCTCTGGTGAATATTCTCAGCAGAGGTTTCTAGAAAAACGTACATAATGTGATATAGACACATACCTACATAATGTACAATGGTGATTGTGCAACAAAATTCTTCAGATGATTCACAGCCAATCTGCATATAACTCTCAGGTAAGGATAATCACGCAATGCAGGCAGACCTTCACCTCCACCCAGTGATGATAACAAGTGAGTGCTCACCTGGGGAGGTAGACCCACAGAGCTAGGTCAAATGCGCATTTTCCCTTCTTAAGCTGACCATACACCTTACAACCATCGTACTTTCGTTGTGCGATGGTTGTAAGGTAATTAAAAGCTTGTGCGATCTGCCCATCTTGGACAGGCAGATCGTACTTGCGATCATCGCAAGCCCGCCCCGCTGAGGGGAGGGCTTCCGATGACTGCAATGCTGAGCGGGCAGTGTGCACTTGCGCACACCGGCCCTCACGTCATTCGTCTTCCGAGCATGCCACAAACCCGCCAAAAATCTTACGATTTTCGGCTGGTTTTCCAACATGCTCGTAAGACAAAAGATGTGCGACCGTACAGTAGAAACGGTCGCACGCCTTCCATACACCTGCCGATTATCGTACGATCGCGGGATTTCCCGCGATTATCATACGATAATCGGCAGGTGTATGGCCACCTTAAATGGGGGGGGAAGCCCATGCACAGTGAAGGTGATAAGGTCTACTCAGATCACAAGCATAAATACAGGAAGAAAGAGAAAAAGGACAAGGACATAAAATGCAATTGATTAAAGGATAATTAAACCCTCCCGGTTTTTTTTGCATATATCTATTGCTAGCAAGCAGTAGATATATGCAAAAAGTTGGGGAAAAAACCGCTCAAACAGCAGTTTAGACTTACCCGATGTTCCGTGCGCGGTCCCGTGCGAAAATGAGAAATTTCTCGAGCGGCCGCAAAGAGTCTTGGGGCGTGCGCATGCGCAGTTCTCATGTTCGGCAGGGGCGCGATAAGGGACGCAAGGTAAGTCTATGGACGCGTGCACCCGCATGCAGACACCGCTGGATCGGAGAGCCGCCGCACCACTGGAGAGAAGGCTGAAAACATCAGGAAAGAAGAAGAAGATCGGAAAAAGAGACATAATTTAGGGTAAGTGCTAACATTAACATTGGGGGGAGGGGGAAAATGTTTTGTAAGTTAAAAATGTGTACTCACAATGGTGCAAACAGTACAGGCATTAGGTATTGCTGGATCAAACCAGCAAGGCAAGTGGCAGCAAAGCGATGAAAACGCCCGGTCACCCGGCTCAGCTCAGTGCAGTGACATAGGAAGCTCTGCCCTATGTACGTTACGTCAAAACACGTGACTTCGTCATGCAAGCCTTTTGAAATCACAAATGCCACTTTGAGTACATATTTCTCTCTCAGGACTGTTAGACCCCTGATGTCACCTTTTTAGCCCATTGAAGCTGACCAAGTACAGATTGTGATTGATCAGCTTCTTACCCAGACTCTGCAGCCGAGGAAAGACTGCTCAGAAACTAAAAGCCATTAAATCGTAATTGCTCCTGGTTTCATTCAGCGGGGAGGAGATCAGTGAATAGATGTTCGCTGGTCTCTCTCTCCTCTATCCACCAACACCCATGATGCCGGTCCTAAGCCCACAGGAATGTTAGTGGAGCTCGAGAAGCAAGGCGGGCGGGGTGGTCGCTGGAAACGATCAGGCAGCTTTACACAGGTAAAGAGACTCCTGGTGGTTATCTGTTTACAGGGGCCTGCTGCTGCTGTCACATAACATATGTCAGTAGCAGTGAAATGGTTAAAGTTAACTTGAGCAAAGCAAAAGCTTCACTTTAAAGTGTATCTAAAGAACAAAAAGGTAATATATTGTACCTTACCAGTCCTTCGATGTGCATTAGTTTCCTTTTCAGGCCTTTTCCTTTTTATTTTCATCTGAAGATCCTGCCAGTAACACACTTCCTGTCCTAGGGTGACAACGCTCACTCACTGATTGTGATACAATCCGCTCATACTGCTACCCGTGTGCCGACCTTTGGCTGCTGATTCACCGACTACTCTCATCGTCTTCCGCGTCATACCTGATACCTTTGGCTACTGACATCGAGTTGATCTCTGACTATGCTTCTGCCTGTCCTATACTACTACCGTCTGCTTGTGTACCGAACTTGGCCTGTTTGACTACGACTTTGCCTGCTGTTTTAGCTACTGGACATTATCAGTAGTGATGAGCTGAACATGTCTGGCTGACCTTAGCCAAATCCAATTATTATTATTATACAGGATTTATAGAGCAGCTCACACATTGCACAGCGCTTTACAATATAAGGAAGACATTACAATCACAATACAATTCAAGACAAGATGGTAAGGAGGGCCCTGCCTCTGAGAGCTTACAATCTAAAAGGGAGGGGGAAGTGATACAGGAGGAGGGAGCTGTGTGGGGATGAATTGTTTGAGAAAGTGATAGTTCAGTGGTTAGGTTGAAGTGGGATAGGCTACTCTGAAGAGATGGGTCTTAAGGGATCGCCTAAATGCAGTCAGAGTGGGAGATAGTTGGGCAGGTTGGGGTAGAGAGTTCCATAGGATGGGAGAGACTCTAGTGAAGTCCTGGAGGCCAGCATGGGAGGAGTTGATGAGGGAGCTGGAAAGCAGAAGGTCTTTTGAAGAGCAGAGGGGACGGTTATGGTGATACTTCAGGTTTAGTGAACATCTAAGTAAACCTAAATTAGAGCCACCTGTGCCTTAGCAACCAATGACGCTGTAGGATCCAGCGGATGCACTATAGCAACCAGTGATGCTGTCGGGCCGTCTGTGTCCTAGCAACCAACATCACATAGCAACATTGGTTGCTAGGACACAGGCGGAGCTTTGGCAGGAAGGTAAACTGGCCAAATTGTTCACACATTCACTATGAACAGATTGGGGTCAAACTCATGGTTAACCTGGGCGTGGCCGGGATGTGAGACTGAGCAGACGTGTCTCACTGCAGCTCCCGACATCCGTACATGGTTAACCTGAACCCAAAGCTCATCCCTACTTGTCAGCATGTGGACTGATTGTCTCCTTGTACTGCTCCTTCCTCTTAAACTCCAAACCTGCTCTACAGGGACTGCAAGAGACTATTACAAGGTCACATTCAGGTACTTACAGTGCACTTGCAATTTACTAAATGCATTTAATGGTGTGTTAATGATTTCAGATTGTTATCTGCCTAGAGTTCAGCTTAAAAGGAGAACTATGGGGTTAGGACTTTTCCCCATAGAATTGTCACAGGTCGGCTAGAACTATGAGGTGAGGGAAAAGCACTCACCTCATAGTTCTCCTTTAAGCACTATGACTATCAGGTCTCCACGTTGCATAGAGAATCCCGCTAACCACAGTTGGCAGGAAAGCCAGGTAAACTGGCTTAACACCTGGATACATGCAATCAGTAGAAGTCTGTTAAGACAACTCTACAACGTTGCAATCCGCTATTAATTGTGAAATGTATCCTTTACCGTTTACGCCAGACAAATACATGGGTGAAATCCGCAGATTGATGCCCTTGAGACAGGGTTTGTAGGAGCAACTGAAAAGCCAGAGCATCTTGAACAAAGCGCATAATTGGTGCGTGATCTTTGTGTGGATCTCACACCATTGGGTGAAAGCCACCATATGTCCCGTGATTGATAGAAACATTTAATGAGTTCTTACATGCAATTAAATAATCAAGAGAGCCTGCTGTTCCGTGGCTGAGCTTGATAGAACGTTGACAAATGAAGAGATATCAGCCACCTAATCAAAGGCATATACTTCCTTGGGAACAAAATAATATTACCCACCAGTGCAATCAAAGGACAAAAGAACACGGAGAGGACAACAGAGAGAAGAGAAACGATGTTCTCATTTCATTACTGCCGTTTTATAGGCTCCATTTATTGGGCGCTATTAAATCAAACAGAAAATTAGGCTGGTTAAATATTTTCATTTGTCTTGCGGTCTTAGAAGTTCCCCCCATCTGCTGGGATCACATCACGAGGGCTGTACTGGAGGACGGGAAGGGTCTTCCTTTAAGGAATTACTCTGGTCTAAACCAAAACCTTTCTTTCTATGTTTAAATATGAACTCCGGCCTTCCCTTCAGTCTTGCACAGTTGTAGCGGCTCCTCTCCTAGGCTGAAATGGCTTCCTCTGATATCACTGCACGCTGTGAGCTTCTCACAATGTGCATTAGAAGCCGCAGCAAGTCAGATAGAGCCCGCCTCATTTCCTGGCTGGAGGTCATACATCATCATGCATATTGTCCCTGGCCTGTCCCTTTCATTTTTTGGATTTCAGTTCTTTCAATCATGGAGGACATTACCCAGGGCGGTCTGCATGCAAATACAGCCGGCCTAGGAACGCCCACTCCTCCAGACTGACAACTACCCATCAAGGCATTCTGATATTTTTATAAGGCCTTCTAAGAACCATGCCACTTTTTGCATCAGGACTCTTAGGGCTAGTTCACACCAGCCACAGTGAGTTCTGCCCCAATTGGTGCCGTAACGCACTGGAGGCCATACCGGCCGTATCACTTTGTTTTGGGGTGGGAGGGGCGTGGTGGTGCATTGAAGTGAATGGCACCGCAGCCACGCCTTCCGGCCGCAATGCGATCGCCCACACCAGAACGAGTGGCACATAAGTGACTGCGTTCCGGTTCGGGGCAGTCAGAAAAAATGCTGAAAGGAAGTCGATATACAAGCAGATTAAACTTCATCTTTAAAGAAGATCTAATCCTCAAAAAAACTCTGAGGGGAATTTATCAAAACTGAAGCAGACAAGATCTGGAGCAGCTGTGCACAGCAACCAATCAGCTTCTCTCTTTCAGTTCCAAATCTTAGCTGAACAAATGGAAGAGAGAAGCTGATTGGTTGCTGTGCACAGCTGCTCCAGATCTTGTCTGCTCCAGTTTTTATAAATTCCCCCTCTGTGTGTCATAAATGGTTGCCGTGTTTTTTCCCCATAAAATACAGTTTTTACCACATTTTTTCATCCTTTTTTGCATCTCGGTTCTGCTAATCTCCTCTAGCCTCTCGCTCCAGCATTGGTTGCACATCATTACTTTAGACCAGTTTTTGACCATGTTGGACCATGACTGAGAATGTAGACTTAACGAATATGTCAGCCATTTTCCCCCCTTAGTTTTGGATGGGGTGGGTTTTACTGCTATTTGGGGCTCCATTGAAATCTTAGAGGGGTCCCCTAGACTCTGCTGATTTATGAATAGCTGTGATCAATGGCTGACAAGCCACCTATCTCAGCCATTCATAAAAAAATGTGAGCACCTTACCCCCGTGCCACCACTGCCCTTCATGTGACCTACTCCTTCTGTCTGCTCTTTGCTACCCTCTGTCTCTCTAGTCATTCCCCACCATCTGGTTCTCCCCGTATGCCGCTCTCCCCACAGCCATTTTGTGGCCTTTTGCTATCCGCCCCCCTAGCTTCGTGCCAATCTCATTGCTGTCTTTTCTCTTCAGGGTGGCGAGCAGGGAGGTCGATAAATATACCTCAAATGCTTACCAATCTCCTACAATTTGTGAATGAACACAGAAGAGCAGAGTACCAAACTCCTTTGTGTTCATTCATAATCTGAAGGAGATCCGCCAACTCAAGAGGCATGTTTCCTCATATTCTGATCTCCTTCAGTTTCTGAATGAACACAAAAGAGCTCAGCAGCGAGCACTTCCATGTTCAGTGGTAAATGCCTGGTAGCAGAGGAGAAGGAGATAAGGACTTTGTGTCCTCAATCCCTTGCTCCACCCCTGAGGGGTTTGTTTATACCCCTAATATTTCTACAAAGAGGACCTGTCACAATTGGTGTATATACTGTTTCCACGCACTTTATCATCCTTTTGTGACAGTACTTAAAGGAGAACTATGGGGTCAGGGCTTTTCCCCATAGTTCTCCTTAGGGTAACTGGAGGACACAAACTAGCGTCCTCCGGTCACCCTAAGCTCAGTATACAGCGAGCTACAGCTCACTATATACTGAAACACCGCAGCTGAAGCGGATCCCGACAATTATGTCTGGATCCCCCCAGCTGCATGAGTGACAGCTGGCTCTGCCTATCTAGAGGCAGAGCCAGCTGTACCCGCCCCCTCCCCCGTCCGTTCCGCCAGTCAGTACTGGCGGATCGGAGCGGGGAGGGGGGAATCCAGCCCCTCCCCTGTCACGGCAGAGAGCTGTGACAGGATCGAGAAGTGGGCAAATGCCGGTATGTGTTCCCTCACTTCCCGATCTGCAGAGCCGACCCGTGACAGTCTCATTGTCACAGGTCAGCTAGAACTATGAGGTGAGTGAAAAGCAATCACCTCATAGTTCTCCTTTAAACAAAACAAAACAAAAAATAAAAAAATAAAACATGGCATGAAAAATATAGAACCACCCCCCACATACACACACACACATTCACACACAAATTACACACACATAACGCACTGTTTTGCTCAATAAAGATTTATTTCTTTACATCCAGTAGAAATGTTGAAAGTTTTGTTGCATTTTTGTCCACTTATAATGATTGTATTTTTTTTAATTCAAATTATAATTTTAAGAAACATTTGCACAAATATCACGGTACCTACAAGTTCAGTAGCCCCTTCTCTTTTATTCTGCCGGTCCTGTGCTTTCAGAAAATGTATGGTTTGGGGGGTAATTTACAAAAGCTTAAAGCTTTAAGTGAAAAAATTAATTAAAAAAGTGAAATATTGCAAAAATGGTGACCAGAAGTTAAAGGGTTAATTGAAAGGGAAAGGGTTAATTTTCGCTCTTTTTGGTCTATTTTTCTTATTTGCTGCATAGAAGAAAAAAAAACCTTTGTTACATCTAGAGGAATATTTCAATTCTTTGTTATATCTGGAGGAATATTCTAATACTTTTAGTAGCCAGAAGCAGTTGATGAAGGTCACATGATCCTCTCCAGCTGGCAGTGAATATGAGACCCCTCATTATATTGGGGTTTTCAGTTGCTCCTTCAGTGTCCTGAAGTGGACCAGTTTCAGCACCCGCTGACAAGGACAGCTCCTGAACACAAACACGCCGCAAATCAAACCAGCATTCCTCTGATCCAAATTTATTGTATTGTTTGTCAAATAGAATATTCTCCACACCTCAGCAATACATTCACTCCGAATATCCAACTGGAAAACACAATTCGGCTTTCTGTAACCATCCGATGTGAGGAACTGGGTTCAAATCTGTAACTCTGTTTTACCCCTCTGTCTTTATAAGCCAATATCGACCTCTGTTTTGAAAAAGGGCGAATAAAAAAGGAAAAAATAAGTAGGAGGGAAGGAAGGAGAGAAAAAAAAGGGAAGGAAGAGAGAAAGAAAGGAAGGAAGGAAGGAAGGAAGGAAGGAAGGAAGGAAGGAAGGAAAGAAAGGGGAGGGAGAAAGAAAGAAAAAAAGGAAGGAAGGAAGGAAAGAAAGAAAGAAAGAAAGAAAGAAAGAAAGAAAGAAAGAAAGAAAGAAAGAAAGAAAGAAAGAAAGAAAGAAAGAAAGGAAAGAAAGAAAGAAAGAAAGAAAGCTAATAGGGAGTAAAGAAAGAGGATGGAAGAAGAAAGATATGAAGAAAGTAGGAAGGAAGAGATGGAAGGAGAAAATAAGGAAGGAAGGAAGGAAAACAGAAAGGAAAGAAGAAGGAACGGAGGTAGAAAGGAAGAAAGGAAATAGGGGGAATGAAAGAGGAAGTAAGAAAGGAAAGAAAGAAAGAAGGAAGGAAGGAAACCAGAAAAGAAAGAAGATGGAAGGGAAGAAAGAAAGAAAGAAAGGTGGAAGGAGAAAAGAAGGAAGGAAGAAAGCCAGGAAGGAAAGAACGAAGGTAAGGAGAGAAGATGAAAGAAAATAGGGAGGAAAGAAAGAGGAAGGAAAAAGAAAGACAGAAAGAAAAAAAGGAAGGAAGGAAAGAAGAGAAAAAGAAAGAAAGAAAGTAAGAAAGAAAGAAAGAAGAAAGAAAAAGAGAGGGAGAGCAGAAAGAAGGGAAGGAGGTAGGGATTGACGAGAAATGAAAGAAAAGAATGGAAGTAAAATTTGAACTTTGTCCTATAACATATGTATTCTGCACATCTGTAAATATATAGGGAAGTCATAGCTCAGTATTATGTGGTGTTACTCTCATTAATAGGATTACCAATAATGAAACATCAAAACAATAACTATATGGGAGTTAACGCTTTCCTCCCTGTTACAAAACACAGTTAAAGATTTTTCACATATACCAATTCCCAATACAACAAATAGTAGCGGCTCACTTTAGAATTGGGCAGTGCTCAGTGGGAGAGGGAATTCACCGAGTTTACAATAGAATAGAAATGACACGACTCTAATAAGCAATGAATACTTGAATGAACAAACCATTTTTCACACTCCATACAAAACCTTGGCGGCGTTCTGCGGCAATTACAATTATATTGGGGTTAGTTCTCCTTGTTAACCTTTTTTTTTTTCCCATTCCGTTCATAATTGATATGTAGTAACATTTAAAAACCAAATATATATATATTTATATGCGTTTGAAAGGATTCAAAAGGTACCAAATATTCTAAATGCGCGTTTGAGATGGTCACAATCGATACGTTTACAGAATGACACACCTCATTAGTTTCTGTACAGATTGCAGAGCAAGCTTTAATGTACAAACAGGCAGACAGGCTGTCTCAATATTATTACAGGAAGGAGGTTAAATGAATAGTTTGACATTGATTACAAATATTGCCTGTTGTTTGGTTGGTTCCCACTATTGCCTTCCTATAACAGATAATGATTGCGATGAAAATGCAGCTTGTTTTCAGCCCTTTACAACAACGGCGAGTTGATGATATGACATTGTGTGTTACCAGGTACGAAGCCTGAAATGCTAAGACATGCATATATTTTATTAGTATTTCCTGTATCCTGTATGTACAGAGACAAGAGTCTTGCCTATCTATCTATCTATCTATCTATCTATCTATCTATCTATCTATCTATCTATCTATCTATCTATCTATCTCTCTATCTATGCAATGAGTATGACTCCCCTCTCATTGGGTTATTTTAAGCATCCAATGAGGATGGCTCCCCTCTTATTGGGTTACTTTCTGTATCCAATGAGGATGGCTCCCCTCTTATTGGGTTACTTTCAGAAGGCAACGAGGAGGGCTTCCCTCTCATTGGGTTACTTTCAGGATCCAATGAGTCTGGCTCCCTTCTCATTGCGTGACCTCTAGGGATCCAATGAGGACAGTTCTCCTCTTGAATGACATCCTGCTAAGGACCAGATGATTTTTATTATGTCCTGATACTTAAAACCATAGAATTCAAAGAGGGTGTACTTTC
Organism: Nanorana parkeri; assembly: GCF_000935625.1. Lineage (NCBI taxonomy): Eukaryota > Metazoa > Chordata > Amphibia > Anura > Dicroglossidae > Nanorana > Nanorana parkeri. Next base: position 267,348 of record NW_017306568.1, read on the forward strand.
TTTTTCACACAACTGTATGATAAGTGTTCAAGTGATTTCTTTATTTCTTTCCAAAAGACGAGGCAATAAGCCAAGCAAGGATGAGATTACAATATCCGCCTTCCTCACCATGCAACTGGGCCGCTCTATGAAGGCCGGAGCAACACATGTTGGTATCTTAGGGAAATGTACAGCTTCAATCACTTTAATTATCTATCTATCTATCTATCTATCTATCTATCTATCTATCTATCTATCTATCTATCTATATTATCTATCTTGATCTTATAGAAAGTTGTACAAGCTAGGACTTGACCTCTGGGTGGTTTAGCGGATAACAGTTGGCTAAAGAATAGATATCTCAGTGTGGTTGTAAATGGAGTTCATTCAGACCAGAGACCAGTCACCAGTGGTGTACCACAAGGCTCTCTACTAGGTCCTGTTCTATGTAATCTGTTTGTAAGTGATATAGCTGAACGTTCGGAGGTCAAGGTTTGTTTTTTGGCTGATGACACAAAGGCGTGCAATAGGGTTGCTATTCCTGGAGGCATTTGTAACATGGAGCATGATTTGGCATTGCTGGAAGTGTCACCATGGCTGGCTACCCTATAAGGGCCAATAACCGCTCAGACCAGGCTTCCCTAAAGAGATACATAGCAGTTTCCTCCTTTGGACCACTGAGGGATAGCATGGCCAGGGGATGTGAGAGGAGGATTCTGATTGGCTGCTTTGGCAGCCAGACTTCAGCCCCAACTACTCGAAGAAGAGAGAAGGTAGTGTCCTCCGTTGCAGGGGGGGTGGTGGCCATTTTGTTGAAGACCAGAGGGTTGGACTCAGGACATGGCAAAGGAGCCAAAAGGCTGCTGAGGCAGGGAAGAGCAATGTGGCTGTGCTGTGTATAGGACAGAGCTGCACAGTGTCACAGGAGGTGCTGCTGTGTTCTGTGGTGGGCAGGAGTGCAACGACTGTGCTGCCGCCGCATGGATCTGTACGGGCCGGCTGTTTCTTGTGTGAATAAGGGCCAAAGGTGGAGAAAAACATTCCCTACACCATTACAATCTCACCAGCCTAGAACATTGAACAAGTCAGGGTGAATTTATGGATATATACCGTGTACACCAAATTCTAATCCCACTATTTGCATGTCCAAGCAGAAAGCAAAATTTGTGAGGCGAGGTTATAGTTTTCCAATCGTCATCTAACCAGGTTTGGTGAGTGCCAATGGCTAAGCAGAGGATCCTGACTGAAAACTGTTCTCCATCCAGAACTTACTAGTGTTGGGCTTAAAGGGGCATTCTGTTTCTTTTCATTAGGTAAAAATGTTCACTCGGATCAGAGAATTAGTTTGCATATAGTAAGGGCTGACGGTTCTGGTCCAGATCAATTCTGATTTAATGGCCCTGTTTGCTGGACTACCTACAACACTCTTTTCCTTCTTGAATAATCCAGTTAATTATTACTAAACACTTAGGGGCTGATTCATAAATCTTCCACCCAGCTTATACCTGGGCGACCACCATTCCGACAGCACTTCCACCACTGGATGGCGCTGAGGATCATAAGAATTACCTATCTAGTGTTGATACGTTGAATGGAAGGATTATAAATGAGCCCCTTAAAGTGTAACTCAAATAGATTTCCATTTTTTGAGGGACGAAGCAAGCTTTGATCCCATGTTGCATCTTTACAGCCATGTCATTGCTTCCCATTTCTAGCGCAGCTGTGACAACGGCTTTTCCAAAAGCTGAACTATCGTTGTCACCGATCTGAGCTTATTCTCTACACATTTCTATAGAGAATCCAATCGGGGCAAAGGGAAGGGAAGATGCAGGATCTCTTGCCTTGTGCTTTTCATGGGATTCAGCATAGGAATACTATTGGCTGGAGACTAAGGATGAGCTGAAATTGATCTTGTCACAATAATTTTTTTTCATTTTCCTATAGTTTTCACTTACTTTTTTTTTTTTCTGTGAATTAAAGTAAAATAATGAGGGGTCATTTTTTTGCAACAAGCCCAGGTATAGATAGTTGATAGTAAGATATTTGAAAGGATCTAATTTAAAGCTCATTAAAACTCACCCAATCCAATGCATTTGTCTAAAAATATCAATAATTTCTCACAAATCTCCTAAATTATGCCAAAATTTGGGAAAATTAAAGTTCTTAATTCCATTAACCTCTCCCGGAGACACCAAAAGTTCAACTGAAAAGCCAAACTCATCACCCAATGTGTTCAGATGATTAGTGGAGATCTCGCCAGGGTTGGGGTGCATTGTTTAGAGCTGATTAGGGGTACAAACCCTCATACCACATAAAAACATTTCCCTTTGGAACCCATCTCTCCCATACAGCACAAAAAGCAGCAATTCATAGCCAAAAACAAGGCAAGCAGGAGAAGAACCATATGGATACTGAATATAATCAGCATTGAAATGTCTTTTTGACAACTAGCAGGCACCAGACGGCCATCACCATATGTTTTCACACGCACCATCCGAGGAGCCCAACGAAGACACATTTTCACAGTTTTTTTCCCCTTTGACCTGTCACAATGGAAGCGCCTCTGATGAGGTCACACTTTTTCGCAAATGAGCAAAAGAGGGCACATTTGTTTTTCCTGGTGGCAGAAACTGTCATAGTAGCACGTTGTTTGGCTTAGAGCCAGGACAGCTGCGTTTCTGCATCTCTATGGGTGAAAAAAGATCAGTTCACAGGCAATTCAACCTTTGAGCAAGGTTGGAGAATAGACTCAATATACAGTATATCGTAACAATACCAATGAGGATGAATAAAATATAAGACTCATACCCATACAGCCCAATCACACCAACCTGGTTCGTTGAGGTGCATTAACCTTCATCACATTTGGCCAGCCCATTCACTTGAATGGGATTCTCAATGCACCACAATGGACCAAAAATGGTGCATGCAGCATTTTCGACGGCAGTATGCCAATTTGAGTTCTCAGACATAATATCTCGTGAAGAGAGGATGTTCATTAATGCTGCTTTAGCTATAAATGTGCAACTAAGCATGCTCCTAGTTCTCAGGCGGTCAGCCATAGCCACATTCAGAGCATCATGGGCCTGGTGCTGTTGGTCGGTCAGACAGGAAGTAACAGAGGCGGCCTCTTAGTAGACGACCGGGCACATTTGGAGGCACCGGCGAGCTGCTGCCTAATATGCCTGATTAGAAAGTTGCCGGCATCTCTGCCTGATTGTGTTCATCAGTGTGCATACCGAGGCAATCTGGGCCTACTTTTAGTAGTGGGCCTGGAGCCAGTGCTCCAGTAGCCCCTATGTTAATCCAGCTCTGCCAACACCCACTTCCTGTCTACATGCACTCCAGCATTGACTGCACTTCATTGCTCTGGACTGGCTTACCAATATTGAGAATGGTGGACCATGGCTACTGGTCGTCAGACGAGGGCAAGTGACAGAGTGACAATGCAGGAACCATCATGCATGTGCCTCTAGCAGTCATGCCTGTGGCTGTCAGACTCTTGCAATGCCCCATGGGATTTGTAGTTGCACCACAGCTGGAGGACCCCTGGTTTAGTGATTGGGCTTATATCTATATAATTGACAAATTCTTATTTTGCTAAATTTGGTCTTAACGTCTAAGCTTCAATGGCACAGGCCATGAAAGCGGTAAATTACATATGCACCAAATTCCGATACAACAATGCGCTACTTTTTACTACCCTGCGGCCCCCCGCCCCTTTATCTCCCTTCTTTAATATGGCACACTGTGTTTCTAGCTGTCATTGAGTGTGCGCACACCTGGCAGTTACTGAAACAGAACATTATAGGACTCAAGTGTGTATTATCTTCCCACACACCCTTTTTTAAGCTATTACTGACAATTGTCGAGGGAAGCACTTTTGAAAGGGATACAGCATTCCGTAATTTAGAGATCTTACACTTATTCCTTCGGATCTTTGTGTTTTATGCCTCATATAACCTTGAGTATTGCAATTTATTTGCAACGGGGTTTGGGGAACATTTTTTAACAGCAAATATCTTTTCACAATTTTTTTTTGTGACTTTCTAAACTCTCTTAGACTTCTTAAAATGTACTTACTACAGGCAAAAAAAGAAAAAGAAAAAAAAGTTACTTTTTTCCCCGCTGGAATGGTGTCATTTTAACATTTCCTGTGTATTTAGCTTATTCACCTTTCGTCGGGCGATTAAAATAAAATATTAGTTATTACGAGAAAAGATGATGATGTAGAATGTAACTTAAGGCTAATAGATTTTATACAGCCTTTGTTTATACTGAAGGGGAATTGCCTTTTAGCCAAAAAAATAAATTCTGTGAACTCTCCACATAGATTTTTTACCCCGCGCGGAGTCTGCGATTCGGATATCTCCGCCGTTTTATTCTGATAGCACGGAGCACATCCGAATAGAAATATATCTTTTGACTTTTAAAAGCAAAACCATGATTCTTTAATACTGCCTTCATCACTTTATTTCCCTTACATTTTCCTTTGTAGGCGCAATTCAAAAAATTCCTTTTAAAACACAAAAGGAGAATATTTAGTGCCTGTTG
>NW_017306568.1:271929-301843 GCF_000935625.1 Nanorana parkeri
AATGTAACCCCTTCAGACACAAACAAAAGTCCATTGATGCATGTGACTCCTCGCTTGTAAATTTTAGCAAAGGTTTATATTAAAAGCTTATTTCTAAAAATGTATTCATTAAAAAACACAGAACTAGCATAAGTACCGGAATCCGTCTTTACTTTGCCTTTCTGTAGTCTTCCACATAGCAGCACTTGCCCTGTGAGATAGATGGTCGGTCTTACCATTGTATATGTATGTAACCCTATATGCACCGATGTTATATTTTTTCTTTTGTTAAAAAACTTAAAAACCAATAAAAGACTTTGAAAAGTAAAAAAAGTAGAACTGAAGGCAAAGACGTTTTCTTTGGTTTGGTTAGGGTAAGGGAGTGTTGTAACTCCTGTCATCTTTTTTGTTTGCCATTTGTGTCCCATTAGGAAGATTTCCTGTACAATAGTCACATCAAGAAGTGAGGGGAAATCCCTCCAAACTGAGGAAATATCTGCTAGTCACCAGAACTAGATTTCCCATGAAATCCTGTTCTGACAACCCAAAATGTGGGATTTTCTTTCACTTTCAGTGATAATGACAGAACAGTGACTCCGTGGTTGCAGCACCGGGGGCCCCCAGTTCAAATCCCAGTCAGGATACTATCTACAAGGAGTTTGCATGTTCTCCCTGTGCTTGTATGGGTTTCCTTTGGGTACTCCGGTTTCTTCCCACACTCCAAGGACATGCTGGAAGGTTAATTGGCTCCGGTCTAAATTGTCCCTGTATGCATGTGCGATAGGGACCTTAGATTGTAAGCTCCTTAAGAGCAGGGATTGATGTGAATGTGTGAAAAACCCTGCTCGTAAGAGCTTACAAACTGCAAGGAGGGGCAAGTTATACAGAAGGTAATAACTGTGAGGGATGAGCTGATTGAAAGAGGAGGAAGAAGAAAGAAGAGGTGGAAAAGGCAGACAGAGTAGGATATAGCTGGATAGGTGGGGGTAGGGAGTTCCAGGGGATGGGAGAGGCTCTGGAGAAGTCCTGGAGGCGAGCATGGGAGGAGGTGATGAGGGAGCTAGACAGCAGGAGGTCTTAGGAAGAACAAAGAGGGCAGTTTGGGTGATATTTTGAGATGAGTTTGGACATATAGCCAGGGGCAGAGTTGTGGATGGCTTTGTATGCTGTTAGTATTTTTAATTTTATGTGTCACGCTACTGGAAGCCCATGAAGAGATTGGCAGAATTTGAAGGAAGGATCATAAGAGCTTGAAACAATAATGTGCGGACTTAAAAAAAAAACTGACCTGAAACCAAGGGCAAAACCAAATTGACCAGGCATCCAGACCACCTTCAAGGACCCCTAACTTCAAAAACCAGTGCCGTGACGAGAGACACAAGGGTCCAGCCGTCCACTCTCAGCCGTCTGCAACTTCTTCAACTGGAAACTTTTTCCACCAACCCACGGGCCACCCTTTAGTAAATCCCTCCCAACAGACTATTGTCTAATCCGGTAAACAACCCCTCCACCTAAACGCTCCCTGAACTAAACTTTTAACTCTTTGAGCCTGGCTCCCCTTCCGCACAATTCCTTGCCTTTCTTATGCTCCAGGCCTGTCTGTCAGCAGGCTGAGGCAGGTCCTGGACCAAGCTGCCTTACTTTACCACAATGTGCTCCACAGGGTGTTTTAGGACCTGGCTGTGTTGTCTGTCAAGGGTGCAGAATCACAAGACTGGTTGGACGAATTTCCAATTATTTAGCAGTACAATACATCACAAATGTGTATATCTACTGAGTATATATACAGTATACAGTAAATATATGTATATATTAGGGATGGACTGATACTGGTTTTTCGGTATCGAGCACGAGTATCAATATTTTAGTACCGAATCAGTACCGAATACTGATACTGGAAGTCCCATTAGGGAAGCCAGGTGGCGTGTAATGATTCGCCACCTGGCTTCCTGATTAGCAGGGAAGCCGTCTCCACGCTCCCTTGTCACCAGGTGACAAGGAAGCATGGAGATGGCTTTCTGGCCAATCAGGAAGCCGGGGGGCGGGTAATGACTGATTTTCCAGCTTCTCTACCAATCAGGAAGCCAGTCGACGAGTCATTACACGGCGCCTGGCTTCCTGACTGGCCGGAAAGCTGGCTCTATGCTCCCTCATCAAAAGGTGACAAGAAAGCATGAAGCCGGCTTTCTGACTAATCTGAAAGCTGGGGGGCAGGTAATGACTCGCCATCCAACTTCCTGATCGGCCAGCTTCCCGACAAATCAGGAAGCTAGGCAGTGAGTCATTACCCGCCCCGCGGCTTCCTGTTTGGCCGGGAAGCCAACTCCATGCTTCTTGGTGACTCGCTGCCCAGCTTCCTGATACCGGAAGTTCAGGTATCGGGCTAGGCATCGGAGCATTTGGGCGAGTACAGGTAAGAGCCCAAATACTCGGTATGGGCACCAGTACTGATACTAGTATCGGTGCATCCCTAATATATATATATACTGTATGAACCCAGAGTTCAGCTTTAATATTCAGTGGCCAAGGAGAGGAAAACGTCTTTAACAGCACCTGTGGTCCACCGCGGCTTCCACAAAAACGAGAATTATAGGTGTATCGAAAAATGAAAAATAACATGTTAGCCCCGACACGCATTATTCAATCACTTCAATTTTTATTTTAAACCTATTACACCTAGGCTGCATTTAAATCAATTTTGCTGAAAATATCCCCTAGCAGACTGAACCTCAGGCCAGTTCAGGTCCACTGAGAATTAGAAAGAAGTAAAAAAAAAAAAAAGAGAGAGAGAGAAAGATTTATCTAGTAACAAGTAACACCTCAGGAAAAAAGAAACAGGCTTTTTAATTGCTTTGTGCTCTTCATAATTGAAGGCAGGCACCTTCTCGAGGCATTCACTGCCAAGAGGAGTGTGACTTCACTTGGCCTTGCTTAATTAATCCTGTGATACAAACCTTCTGGCTGCAATTTTCACATTTCTGTCTCTTTTTAGAGGTGATAATAAAACTAAAAATTTATGTTGGTTACTGTATGTCTCTAGCTGTGCCAGCAGAACACAAATAAAGACATATGGAAGATGGAGGGGTCTCTGCATTCCTGGTAGGTGGAGTTTATTTTTTATTAGTTATTAAATACAAAGCCTTGAGCATTATTTATGTTGTTTTGGGGGGGAGGGGGGACAAATTGGGTCTTATTTACGAAGTTTGTCAATTGTCCCCCATTTCATTCCACTTGCTTGTCGGTGGGAATTACTTCTTGCATTTATAAGCCCACCACCCTCAAATTCTGCAGGGTCACCGTACTGGAACTTTTAGTACAGTTATACTTTTTAACCCTCCAGCATCCTCTTAAGTCCTATACTTAATAGTTAACGTGATATTAAAGTCAATAGGTTTTTAAGCTATTTCAAATGCTGATGAAATCACAATGGATGCAGCTTCTTGATGTGTAAAAGTGTTATCCTCCTGCAGAATCAACTGGTCCCCTGAGCACTGGTCCTGATATTCTATTTTAGGGTGGCTCCTTTCCCTTGAAGGGTCTACTGGGGCCATCCTTGTGTGTGCTAATAAGCTGTGTGTGTCTACTCACATATAAAGTGTTATATGTGACCCATTGCACTCCAGACCGTTAAGTTCCCCAAAAAGTTGTGATAATGTAAACATTACTTGTTTGAGTTCAGTTCCACTTTAAAAGAGAACTATGGGGTAAGTGTTTTTCCCCATAGTTCTTTTTAGGGTCACAGGAGGACACATACTAACCTCCTCCCGTGACCCAAAGCTCAGTATATCGTGGGCTATTGCTATTGCCCGCGATATACTGAGAGCGCCGCAGCCGGGATGGATCCCAACAATGCTGTTGAGATCCACCCAGCTGCGTGCGTGACAGCGGGCTCTGCCTATCTAGAGGTAGAGCCGGCTGTGCTGCCCCCTCTCCCGTTCGTTCCTCCACTCAGTACTGGAGGATCGTAGAGGGGAGGTGGGAATTCCTGCGGGAAGCAGTGACAGCAAGTCACCGCTCACTGCAGGGAGATGACCGGGAAGTGAACGGATCGGTGCATGTTTCTGCTCACTTCTCGATCAATAGAGCCGAACTGTGACAGTTTCTTTGTCACAGGTCGACTCTAACTATGAGCATGAGTGGAAATCACTCACCTCATAGATCTCCTTTCAAGTGACATTGAAGTCACCCCCTCCAAGTGCTGCTTTAAGGACTTACCTTAAATGATGCCTCTTGATTCGATCATCTTCTTTCCAGTAGTTTTCAGGAGTCCCTTCTGCGCTTGTGCCGGTCTCTGATCCAGCATTGACCGTTGTGTCTTCTGTGTCCCGCGGTCTCTGTACGCTCCCGGCTGCGTGCATTAACTTACCCTGTGTTTCTCCTCTTCTCCCAGCTGAAGATCTCTACTGCACATACGCCCGCCCCATGATCCTTCGCGGCCGCTCGAGAATCTACAGATCTTCAGACGTAGTAATAGTATAAAAAAGTAATAACATGTTTGGTAACTCTTTTATTTTTATTTTTTATGTATTTGCATATATCTAACACTTTCTAGCACTAGATGTATGCAAAAAAGGCAGAAGGTTTAATTCTACTTTAAAAGTTGACTTTATTACATACATCTAAGATAAAAAAAACAACAACAACAGCTTTAATTTCCACAGGGCAGGAACAACCCCTATCTAAATGTATGTCCTACCTAAGACTGCAGTGTATACTGTATAGTTAAAGTTTACTATACAGATAGTAATTAATTAATATGGATCAGAACCAAACTACATTGTACACTTAGGAATATATTCCAAGTATCTAAACTTTACAGTGTCTGTAGTAGAACGGCATAGGGAGCATCAACTGGTAACTTGATGTGCGCAAAGTAACTACTAATTAAATCAGTTGTGGTCCACCATTATAAACAATGACATGAATAGTAGACATGTAACTGCACAAAAAAATTGTTTTGTTTCGGATCAATTTGGATAATTTCTTTAGTTTTTCGGATTTTGGACCTGAAATTTGATTCAGTTCGTTATTTGGATTTCGGATCCGTCCGAATTTTTATTTTGGAATGGAGTCATATGATCGTGCCAGTCATGCAACCCCCAACAGCCAAAAAATAAACACATCTGACTGGCCAGAGAACAGTCACATGTCCAAATTATAGAACAATTGTGATAACATCATATGTGACATACTTACAGCAATCGCCTATTTTATATAAAAGAAGGGTGGAGACCGAGCTTGGCTGGGCTCCCACCACTGCGGTCAGGATAAACAAGGAGAGGATGAGAACCAAGTAAAAGCAGAGCCGTGGGAGGGGGGAAAAGCAGGAGTGGGGGGGTGACAGAGGTAATTGTGACGCTCGGTCCAGTTCGCCTGCAGGTTAGCCGTGAGGCCAGGAAGGGAGGTAATCATATGGTTAGTAGGCGCATGTCAAAGTTTGGTGGTAGAAAATGTTTTATCCAAGGATCCCATACCTTTTCAAACTTTGGCATTTGGTCATTAAGACACGCGGAGAGTTTCTCGTGGGAGAAGATCCAGTGAATTTTGTTTTTGGTGGCCTGAAAAGAGACTCTATTAGTAAGCCAGGAGCTAGCAATAGTGAGTTAGAATCCATTTTTTAATGAATGCCAATCCAAGGACATCTGAAAATGAATGGGTGTGAAGGGGAGCAGTTCAAACCAGTCTGTTGCATTGCATTGCGCTGCCCTCCACTGAAAAAAGTAGAGCAGGCTCTACTTTTCTTCGGCACAACGCAACAGACAGGTATGAATTGCTAACAAGTGTCAAGAGAAGACAGAACCAATACCTTATATAGCTTGGTGTAAAAAAGAAACAAAATAAAAAACAACTTAAGGCAACACAATGGTTGTCAACAGATTATTCAAACTCAAGTCAACGTCCCTCTTTTGACTTGTGTTTCTGCTTCAATTCCAGTGTGAATGCACCCTAATACTGTTTTGTATTTTGTAAGATGTAATATTTGTATTAAATCTTTATGTTACATGTTTAATATTTAATATAGAGTGTAGGCATGAAACTGAATGGAATCTGTTTTTGCTCTCTCTATGAAACTTTGAAACTTTCCACGGCAGTATAACTAGAACAGGCAGGGAGGGAGACAGAAGGGGGAGGAGTCACTGCTCTAGCTCATTCAGCTGTGTGTGTAAACTGGGGCCCAGTAAACATGTAAAAAAAGTCTAGGGTTCCTCCTTGTTTCCCAGACATGAATTATTCAAATGTTATATTTTATATTTACCTAACCAAAACAAAAAAGGAAAAAAATGTAACCACTGCGCAGCCGGAGCAATTTCAAAATTTTTGTATATACGTGTTCAAATCTGAATATTTGTCTAGAAAACTGCTTAGCACTTCCGAGCAATTATATGTTTTCTGAAAGCCTGAGGCCCTGTAGAATAAAAATCGCTAGTTGCAGTTTTTTATGTTGTGCGATATTTGTGCAAATGTTTATCAAACCAATATTTTCAGGAGAAATACACTACAATGAATTTTAATGCACATAAACAAAACCTTTGCAACTTTAGGTCCTGCATGCAATAAAAAAATGTATGCAAAAACAATCTCAATTCCTTGCAAGAAATCTACATTTCCCATTACAAAAAGCATACAATGGACCTCATATTTATTTATTTTAGAACATTTTATTCCATAGATTGTTTTGTTCTAGTTTTCCACTTTTTGACTTAGTATTATAGTATTATGCATTTATTTATTTATTACAGGTATTTTATAAAACACCAACAATTTACGGAGCACTTTGCATAGTTGCACATTCACATCAGTCCCTGCCCTCAAGGATCTTACAATCTAAGGTCCCTATCCCACAAGCATACATACGAGGGCCAATTTAGACAGGAGCCAATTAACCTACCAGCATGTCTTTGGATGTGTCGGAGTACCCGGAGGAAACCCACGCAAGCAGCGGGAGAACATGCAAACTCCTTGCAGATAGTGCCCTGAAACGAGACCCCCCAGTAATTTTTTTTTTTTTAAGATTCACTAGTTTTGTTGTCAACTTTGAACAACCATTTTTATTGTTTATCAGATTTGCCTTTTAGAAAGCTGGTGATGGGAAAAAGTTGTCTGTAACAGGAATCCTGTAACAACAGGAGCTTAAGTTAAATAGCTTCTTTTATAAATTAGCTCAGTGGTCTTCTGTAGTGTACGGAGGGTAATAATGTAACAAGAATCAGAAGGAGCTGAAATACAACAGAGACGTGTTATGGAGGCCCACTCTAACACCATTCATGTGCAGAGAAATGATAGCTTGTCCTCCTATTTCTCACAAGGCAATTGGCTCAGCGGGTGATGGTGACAAGGTTAAATAGCTGAGGACGTCCTTGTAAATACACAACTGGTGAAACATTCAAAGTTAGTGGACTGATCTGATGCTGAACGGCAGATGCATTGGCTATGGATTGATTATTTTAATAGTAGATTTTTTTAAATCAAAACTGGTAGTAAGGTATAAAACTGTAGAGAAAAGTTTTAATTTGTTAAATTAAGATATAACTGCCAAAAAATTAGTTTGATAATTTGTGAGAACTATGTATTTTTACACAATTTTAGGGTCCATTCACACCAATCATTTGCATTAAATAGTGGTAACTGCAATGCACAGCAAAGCCCTATATTGTGGTGCCATTTATTTTCATTGACACCCCATGTACAAGGGCAAAGCATTACTTCTTTTTTCAGTTGATCCAATCGAAATATTTTATTTACACAACAGGACATACACCTACTTTCCAAATTTTACTATATAAAATGGCTCACTCATTCTACATCTGCTTTGGGTCATTGTCCTGCTGTAAGACCCGTGACCTCTGACAGAGCCCCACATTTCTGACACTGGGCCCTACATTGCACCCCAGAATTCTTTAATTACCAAAAAGCTGTAATCTTGTTTCGTTTGTCCACAGCACATTCTCCCAAAAGGATTCTGGCTTCATCAGGTAAGTTTTGGCAAACACCAAACTGGCTTTTTTATGTTTCCGTGTCAGCAGTGGGGTCCTCCTTGGTCTCCTGCCATAGCGTCCCTTTCCATTCAGATTGCGATGTATAGTGCGATCTGACACAGTTGTACCCTGTGCCTGAAGGTCAGGAAGTTGATGGAGGGTCTTTATCCACCATTCTAACAATCCTTCGTTGTATTCTTTGATCAATTGTTCTCTTTCGTCCCGTCCGGGGAGGTCAGCTCCAGTGCCATGGGCTGTAAACATTCTTGACAATGTTGCGCACACTGGACACAGGAACATGAAGATCTCTGGAGATGGACTTGTAACCTTGAGATTGTCCATGCTTTTCCACAAAAACTTGGAATGCAATTATTTCTTGCAATTTGGAGAAGGTACCAATAATTTTGTCCATTTTTTGAGTTTTGCATGGAATGTGTCAGATTTGGCTTTCTTTTCTCCACTTTTTTGTGTCATACTAATACAAACAAAAGAAATAAACATTAGAATGCTGAAACATTTGTAATTGTAACAATTTTCTGCGAGAAGTGGTATTATTTGACAGAAAAGCAGGGGCGCCAATATTTTTGTGCATGACTGTACCTTATATAGCTTAGTGTAAAAATTCAAACCAAAAAAAATCAACAACCTCCCCCCCACCCCCACAAAAAAATGCAGCGTAATACAATGTAATGGATGTCAACGGACTATGCAAACTCAAGTCAACGTACTTCCATTGACTCACGTTGCACCCTAAAACTGTATTTTATTTTTTAATATATCTATAAAATATTTTATGTTAAATGTAAATATTTAATATAGAGTGTAGTGTAGTTTGTTCTGTATAATCAGAACAGGCAGGAAAGGGGGAGGAGTCACTGCTTTAACTCATTCAGCTGTGTGTGTGAACTTGAGCCCAGTAGATATGTAAAGAATGTCTAGGGTTTCCCGGGCATGAAATATTTAAATGTAATATTTTGTATTTACCTAACCAAAAATAAAATGTAACCACTTCTCATCCGGAGCAATTTCTCAATTTTTGTACACATGTGTTAAAATCAGAATTCTTTACTAGAATACTGCTTAGCAATGATATGTTTTCTGAAAGCGTAGGCCCTGAGTGCAGAATAGAAAAGGCTGGTTGCCCATTTGGACCATTTTGGAAGCACATTTAAAGCAAGGAAACACACGTTAACACGTATGTGTGCTCTTATAGCTTGTTTAACTGTTAGGATTTTATTGCTGTTGGCAACCTCATTTTATAGCAGCCTCACTTCCTGTCCTTAAAAGACCAGAACCAGAAATGCGTGTGTGTGGGTGTGTAGGGGGGCTGTTACTGAGGCAGAAAGATATAGACAGCAATAGCTAAACTATCATCTAAATTTCGAAAGCCACAAAGCAGATATAATCTACTTGTACACCAAATGTCTTTGCAAGCTCACATATTACCTTGTAAAAATAGCGATCACATCATAACTGTGCTGCATATGCCCTGTGTGAATTGCAAAGCTGTGGGAGGGGCCTAGCAGGCCACATCCACTACAGGCTGCCTGCAGAAAATTACAGGAGGAGGCGGAGACAAGACCAGTAACTCTGCACAAGGAGAGAGAGCAACAGTGGCCAATCTTTATTATAGGAGAGGGAGGAGACAAGACCAGTCACCCTGCACAAGGAAAGAGAAAACGTCAGTGACCGGTCTTCACTACAGGAGGGGGCGGAGACAAGACCAATCACCCTGCACAAGGAGAGAGAGCAGCAGGGAATGGTCTTTATTACAGGAGGGGGCGGAGACGAGACCAGTCAACCTGCTCAAGGAGAGGGAGCAGCAGTGACTGGTCTTTATTACAGGAAGTTTGAAGTTCAGCTTTAAGTGTATAAGCGGAACAAGTAACAATTGTTACTCGAGTACATAAGATTTGCATATAAAAGGTCTTCCACATTTACTGTTCCTTGAGTTGTAGGAAAAGTAGGCACTCCACACAAATGGTTTTGGAGTCCAAAAGGTTTTTTCACACTGTATCCAAGGTTACAAGGCAACATGTTTTGAGGGCTGTTAAGTGACCATTCATCAGGGCTCAAATGGCTGGATAGACTGGATGGTGTGCTCTAGAGATTGGATTGGTAGGAAGAAAGAAAGAAAGAAAGAAAGAAAGAAAGAAAGAAAGAAAGAAAGAAAGAAAGAAAGAAAGAAAGAAAGAACAAACGGATATTTGACTGATACAGGATTTTAATGATTTACTATAGAACATTTCTATAATTTTGGTATCTTGTGTAATACATAACATTCAATTTCTATTTTCTTCCACTGCAGACATTTTAAATGAAGTCAGAGGTGACTTTGAGACAATGCCCCAGACTCTGAGTATTCTGTGAGTGTCTTTTGAAGGTACAAAACCTTGTAAAGTTCAGGCAGGGACTTCAAACGTTTCCCAGATACTGTACTTAAAAGCAAAGCTATAATTCAATAAGTCTGCATGCACCGTACTAATTTTCAATAGCCCATTGCACGAAGCTTCTGAACAATAGACTTGATTATCCGCCACCATGCATTGCTGATTAGTTGTACAATCTTGTTATAAAGTCATGAAACTAGTAGAGAGGTGAAGTGTATACATGGCCGAGTGATGGTCGCCCTTCTGCAGAAATCACCGTTCATGTATGCTCAGGTCAGATTGGGGGACACTGGGGACAGTCAAGTGTGTTTCCAAGCCTAAAATTCATCAGAATTGGGCATTTAGATTCACAGCGTGTATGCAGATTTTGAAGGGAAACTACCATGCACTCTCAACAAGTACATTGGAGTTATTAACCTGCAGAACTCCATGTAAATATATAAAAAAAAGGAAAATGTAGTTGTAATTTAGTATAGATTTTATAGATTGGACGTTATTATTGTAGCGTCGCAGTAGTTTTTTTGTGATTTTTTGTGATATCCACCAGCTCCCTTGGGTCACCGACCTTCCTGACCTCTCCCAGCCTCCCCTGGCAAGTGCATCCAGCACGCACCTGAATCTGCTTGTGGCCGTGTGCCTCCTGTACACCCACACACAACTCTTCCCTGAGCTGTGGGCTGGCTTATTAATGAGGCTGCTCTCAGCCACCTGATCAGCCCATGCTGGTCATTGACAATACCTGGCCCCAGGACTGGAGATGTCATTCCACCCAGAGCTCTAATAAATCTCCAGAGCTCCAGATCCCAGTTACAATCAGGAAAACCTGGAAGAATCTAACAAGCCAGGTTCTTCCCTATAAAATGGTTCACATTCTGGATCCTCTCAGCCCCTCTGGCTGAGAGTCCTGGGTGCCAAAGTAACCATACTACACCGTGGCAATATATATAGTATTACAAAATGCCATATATTACCTTTGGAATATTCTATTTGATACAAAGTTAGAAGCATTTTTTAAATATTTTCCTTTACAAAATTATGTTTTTTCTCTACTCTTTTTCACTCGGCACTGGAAATAGCACACACTGAAAATGATTCCCAGCGTCAGCCTCTTAATATAACACAGAAGCAATAAAGTATTATGAAGTTTAAATGTCTTTCACAACCAGGTTTATATATATGCTAAAAAAAATGCTGTTTGACTTCCTGTTTCTCACAATCTATCTCAATACTACAAAAGGTGTTCTGCTCTTTCTATTTTCAGATCTTTGGACCGTCGCCACGATCGAGTCAGCCAACCATAATACTTTATACTTCCTGACATCATGAAATAAGCCATCTGTCCATCAGCCATGCTGTGTATTACCCTAAAGCAGACGTTGTTCAGTGTTACAGAGAGCTGGTACAGATGTTAGACTTGGTGTTCTTACCACCTATCTGCAAGGATGATGGTTCTTATTCTCACCCTATGGGTATGTTGTGGTGGTATTGTGTATGGTGCCCTCTGGATCTCTGCAGTGAAAATGGTTCATCACTACACTCGGTAAAGAGGTGACATTTCATTGTAAACCTTCCTGCTTTTGTAGCACAGCTAAAAGAAATGTTCCACCTGAAGTGCCACTGAAATACTTTTAAAGGGACCTAACCTTCCTCAACCCACTTGTCACATACCGTGTTTCCCCGAAAATAGGACACTGTCTTATATTATTTTTGCCCCCAAAAAACAAACTAGGTCTTATTTTCAGGGGATGTCTTATTTTTTTTGGTGCAGGTGTACAGTGCTGTATCTACGGATCAGTGTAAAAGCAGCCCAATACAGTAATCACTTCAGAATGTCTGAATGTCCACTGTCTTTTATTTACTGACCTTAATGGTATGGTAAGAATGAGAATAATACTGTTGCTCTCGTTATTTTCCTGCTGGTCAGTATCAGTAAAGCAGTTTCCGTTCTTTCACAGGCGGAGTGCATCTGGTATCACTCCGCCTGTCACAGTAACCGGCGCTATAGACAAACTTGCGCTAATGCGACTCTGCTCTTGCTTTCTACAACTTCCTTTGCCATCAGGGACAGCGGTACCAGCGGAGCAGCAGTGGGGACATCAGACAGTGGACAGCGCGGTATAGAACATGCTACCGCCAAACTAGGTCTTATTTTCAGGGTAGGTCTTATACTACAGGAATCTTGAAAAATAGTGCTAGGTCTTACTTTCGGGGTAGGTCTTATTTTCGGGGAAACCCGGTGCTAGTGTCAGGTCCGTTAACCTGAAGCTGTTCACTGACTCATGGCCTCATAGCATATGATTTGGAGAATAGCTGCTTCCATTATAGCTTAATCCTATCATTAGATGCAAATGAGGCAGTTTCCATCCCTGGTATTTCTTTAGCACTGATTTATGGATCAAGTGTTAAGGATTAAAGAGTAAAGGTAGGGTTAGGGGTTGAGTAAGCAAATAATCTTACCCAAAGGCCTAAAAATAAATAACCCTCTAACCGTCAACCTAACCCAACCCCATAACCCGAACTCTAATTCTGCCTTGTAGCTCTAATTTTCAATTTAACCCAAACCCTCAACCTATCCCCTAACGCTAGCCTGTATAAACCCAAGCACTACCTCTACCTATAATACATAACCATAACCTTCAACATAACTCAAACCCTCATCCTAACCCCAACCTCAGTAAACTCAACCCCTAACCCTACCTTTACTCCTTAACCCTAACCTTCATCTTAGCTGAAAACTCAACCCCTAACCCTACCTTTACTCCTCAAACCTAGTCTTCATTTTAATTGAAAACGTATCCTCTAGCCCTACCTTTACTCCTCAACCCTAGCCTTCACCTTAGCTGAAAACTCAACCCCTAACCATACCTTTACTCCTCAACCCTAGTCTTCATTTTAACTGAAACCATCACTCTAAATAGTAACTCTACTCCCTATAAACCCAACCACTACAAGTCTAAAACAAAACCCTCAACCCAAATCAAAAACAAATGGAAAACCAAAAATAGAGGGAATGGGAGGCACCCATATAAATATTCAAACACCATCAACAAATGTTTTCTCTAATAATATGAATGTCCCATGTACTCAGGAGCATGATGCATTATCTACTAAACTATATAGTCTGGTTTTCACTGTGCAAATATTTATGTCACCTGAGAAACACCAGCCAGACCTCAACCATAATTATATTAGTATGTACAAAATACATTTTATTGGCACAGTTACATAAAAAAACTTTAAACTCAAATAAAAACACAAAACATATCTGTGGGGCCCTCTAGGGATGAATGTAGATCAACATATAATATCCACATCTATATAAATTTAGGATAGAAAGTGCAAACCTCCCTCTCTATGATTGTGGTGTTCTCCAATGTATATACAACAAGTCTCTTTCAGTTAAGAAATGTAAAAATTCCTTTCTGTGCACTTTCCTTATTAACATGTTGGTTGCCACACATAACTAATGAATAGGTCAAACAAATACAACCTTCGCCTCAAACCCTCATCCTAACCTCAACTTCTGAAAAACGCAATCCCTAACCCTACCTCTAATCCTTAACCCAAACCTTGGCATTAACCAAAACCCCCAGCCTAACCCCCCCAACTCGAGCCCCTGTAAACCCAACCCCTAACCCTGTCTCTAATATTGAAAGCATGGGCTAAAACTTTTTCTATAGTTTTGAATAAAGTAGAGAACAGTTATAATACCTCTTTTTCTGTCAATGTTATGTTGGGGAGAATCTCCTTTACCCCCTGCCATGGAAACACAACAAGTGTTAGTAAAGTGGGGGGAAATCCTTTCTTAGACAGTTGTAACCAGAACAAGTGTGCTCAATTAGAATAGTTCTCCCCACTTCCTGTTCTGATGACAATGTAAAATGTTGGATTTCCTGTCACCTTCCTCCAATGGTCACCAGTACAAATAGAGAGGTTGAAATTTGCAAATGGGACCGCAGTGATAAGAACCTGATAAGGGTTCTAACCCTTCCCATCCACCCCCCACTAAAAATGTTTTGACTTTAGGCAAACTTATCTGTAACTCTAAGCCTAATCCCCAACCCTGACCCCTGTTAACCCAACCCCTTATTCTACTCAGAAACCGCAAAATTACTCATCCACTCCCTTGTTATATCTCGTCTTGACTATTGCAACTCCCTCCTCATTTGCCTTCCACTACACAGGCTATCCCCCCTTCAGTCTATCATGAATGCAGCTGCCAGACTCATTCACCTAACCAACCGCTCAGTGTCTGCAAACCCCGTCTGTCAATCCCTGCACTGGCTTCCACTCGCCCAAAGGATAAAATTCAAAATATTAACAGTCAGTTACAAAGCCATCCACAACTCCGCCCCCGGATATATCTCAAACTGGTCTCAAAGTATCACCCTAACCGTCGGCTCTGCTCATCCCAAGACCTCCTGCATTCCAGCTCCCTTGTCAACTTCTACAATGCTCACCTCCAGGACTTCTCTAGAGTCTCTCCTATCCTCTGGAATTCTTTACCCCAACCTGTCCGTCTGTCGCCCACCTTGACTGCCTTTAGGCATTCCCTAAAGACTCATCTCTTCAGGGAAGCCTATCCCACCCCAACCTAACCACTCAACCATCACGTTCTCAAACAATTCATCCCCACACAGCTCCCTCCTCATGTATCACTTCCCCCTCCCTTTTAGATTGTAAGCCCTCAGGGGCACGGCCCTCCTTACCATCTTGTCTTGATTTGTATTGTGATTGTAATGTCTTCCCTATATTGTAAAGTGCTGCGCAAACTGTTGGCGCTATATAAATCCTGTATTATCACAATAATAATACTCCTATTAGGTAATATGCAGATCTAAAATTCAACTTGATTTGGACACTTCCTTGGTGATTGAATATTTACAGTTGACAAAGGATTTGCCACTGGGTGAACCAATCTAATGAAGAGGTCCCTGCAGGCTTAGAAGGCGGTGTCATAATCTTCAGAGAAAAAAAAAGCCAATATATATTTTCCAAGGGTGAAGTCCTTCCACTTCTTGCAGCCTCGGTCCTTACTACTGCACAGAATGGAACTCAAATAATAAGCAGCAGTAATCTGAGCACAGGTTGTAATGCTTCTGCACCCCAGAGGGTGTGTCCATGACTGCCTGGGCTCAGATGAAGTAGATTGAATGACACTGGCCCTCATTTGCCTGGAAGACTGGGGACATCTAGTGGTTGAAATGAATGACATCGGGGAACAGCTCTGGGGAGTTTAGTAGTTCAGCAACAGACATTTTACTAGGCTATTAATTTGTACAGAATTCTTTTTAGCCGGAGTTCTGTTTTAAGACTTCTAATGCAGCAGCTATCTGCCAAATATCCAAAGTAAAAAAAATCTGAAGCAACTGTTGACTGGATTTGATGGCAGAGCTCATACTGTAAGCTTCTTAACACACCCAATTTTCTGCCAAAACCACAGCAGTTTGGCAAAGACATTCTTCAGATGTTGGAAATGTCAACTGACTGATACGGCTTGTTTTTGCTCAGTGTAATATTTAATTGGGAGCTGTGTTTGTTTCTTTGCTTGTGTGTTTGTTGAGATAACACCTTATTCCATGGAACGGATCAAATCTAATTAATACAGTTACGATAAGAATTATTTTGTTAAAGGACAACTCCAGGCAACCAGTACTGCTCTGCAGAATATGTCTCGCCTATAGGTAAGCTATAATAGTTTTAGGTCAATTTCAGGTTTATTGGTTTATAAATGTGTTTTAAATATATTTTGTTAATAATAAAAAAAACTTTCTTTACTCATATTTTATAAAGGGTCAAGGAGCAATTATGGGTTTTATATAAAGGGGAGAACACAGCAGCAGCTGTTTGCCCTCAGCCTCTCTCACTCTGATTGAATCTCCATATGCATTGTCTGGATAGCGCAGGCAGGTAGTGGAAGGAGCCACTCTTCTAACACAGCCAGTTGTGTGTTTTGGTGAGGGGTGGCTTGAATTCCACTTTAAAGCTAGCTGCACATCTATGTGTTGTGATAAGTGAAGTGACGCGCATATGGCGCGAGTCACAAGAAAAACACGCCAAAGGCGCACAGGAAGTGACGTACATGATTGGCCCACTTCCCTATATAAACTGGATCAGCATGTCACTTAGTTGCAGGATTGTCTTCTCAGCTCCTGTTTGTGTATTGTATCCTGTTTCCTGCTTTGTCGATTAGATCACCGCTTGCCTGGATTTTTACCTGTTTCTACCTTAACCACCTGCCTTGATTGCTGCCTGCCTTTTTGACCTCGGACTGTTTTTGGATTATTCTTCTGCCTATTCCCTCGGTACTGCATCTGACCTCCTGGATTTTGACCTCGGCTTGCCTGGACTTCGATTTCTGGATTACCCTTCTGATTGCACGGTTTCACAACCACTGGCACTCGTGCCACTCGATCTCTGCCTGGCCTCTGTCACCATTCTCAAAGGCCATAAGACACGAGGTGCAAGGGAAGCCTCCTCACCCATCCAGTCTCCCAGACCAGGTACGTGATAGCAGGGGTCAGGAGTATGCATGCTGAGTGCATGTGTCAGAAGTAACTCAGGGTTCGGAAGTCTGTGGTATGTAGTGCACACTGCAGTTGTCAGTAGTATGTAATGTAATACTGAGTGCAGGGGTAAGGAGTAAGTACCACAGAGTTCAGAAGTCAGTAGTATATAATGCAGAGTGCAGGGTTCAGCAGTAAATAATACAAAGCTCAGAGATCAGTAGGATTTAAAGCACAATGCAGGGGTCTGGAGTAGGTAACACAGAGGGTAGAGGGCAGTAGTTTTTTAAAACACAGTGCATGGTTCAGAAGTAAGTAATGCACAGTGCAGAGGTCAGTAGTATGTAAGGTACAGTGAAGGGGTCTGGAGTAAATAACACACATTTCAGGGACAAGTAGTATGTAAAGCAGTGTGTAGGGTAGTAAGGGTAACCCTAAGGGAAGTAAGTAATCCACAGTAAAGGGAAGTGAAGTATGTAATGCAGAGGGCAGGGGTCAGTAGTATGTAAAGCACAGTGCAGGAGTCAAGAGTAAGTAATGCAGATGGCAGTAGTATGTAACACACAGAGCAGGGGTC
Organism: Nanorana parkeri; assembly: GCF_000935625.1. Classification (NCBI taxonomy): domain Eukaryota; kingdom Metazoa; phylum Chordata; class Amphibia; order Anura; family Dicroglossidae; genus Nanorana; species Nanorana parkeri. Next base: position 289,358 of record NW_017306568.1, read on the forward strand.
AGGAGTAAATAATGCACAGTGCATGTGTCACTAATATGTAATGGCAGGTTTCAGACAGTGGACAATGGATGTGTATGACCCAGAGTCGATCTTTGTACCCTGACATCTGGCTTGTCCCCTGCACCCAGCTTCCAGTACCCGCTGTACACAACACACGCCCTGGGTAGGTTCTGCTGCTGCCCCACATACTCCCCTCTTAACCCTGATGGCTTTTTCATGCAAACTTAACTATGGTTAGTAACAGATCAATTATAATTCAGGGAGCTCTGTCTAATAAATGGAAACTCAGTGTGTATTTGCCCATGTATTTTTAAGAAGGCAAATTTTATCTCTGCCCCAAAGTTTGGTGCTCTCGGTTTACTGTTTGCAGAGTCAAAAAAAATATTAGAAACACAAAGTTTCTAAAACTCTTCATCTTTGTCAGCAATCTCGAAGAGCGAAAAATAATTTTAATTTCTCGCCTTGTGGAAAACTTACATATGGCAAAACAAGATTTGCCTCATTAGCTCATGCAGGCTAAACTATCCATATGTTAATTAGCGTATGTGTGTTAATTGCTAATTTTCATTTTTTCACAACAAAAGTGTAAATTGTGGCACCGCCTGACCTCTGGAGCACAAACGATACCGCTTTTATCCTCCCAAGTTGTGTGACCGCTTATATTAATTACACCCTAGGGCGATCATGTTCTGCATGAACAGTTACACAAATGAATGGCAACATTACATAGAGACAATATGAGAAGCAAGCAGATTCAGATGTGTTCCTCCTGACTGCTGCCACTTACATGACAAGTGACATGATACCCAATTACAAGATCACTAATTAGGGCTATCAAGCATGACACCATACTTTCCTTGTCAAATGATTATTTAGAATATGGTTCAAGGAGCACAGAATAACAGAAGGGTGAAGAACTATCTGTACTACCCTGAAAATATAGATAGGAGAGGCAAAAATTAGGTCAATATATGATGAGAAAAAAGAGGTATGGTGAGATGGAAAAAAGAGAGTGAGATTGGCGGGAAGGCGAATAGATACATAGAGGGGTAAGAGAACAAGGAGAACAGGGGGTAGGGCAGAAAGAAGGATAATGGCAAAGAGAAGGGGAGAGGATGGTGAGGGAAATAGAGAAGAGGAGAGAAAAAGAGAAAGGGAAAGAGAGCAGAGGGAAAGAAAGGAGTGGATAGGAAAGTCAAAGTAAGGAAAGGAAGGGGAAGAGAGGGAGGGCAAAGAAAAGAAAGAATGGAAGAGAAGATTATAGGAGAAGAAAGAAAAGCAGGGAGGGGATAGGATAGAAGAAAAGAGGAGAAGAGAGGGGAATAAGAGTGAGGGGCAGGAAGGAGGGAAGAGAGGATTGAAGAGTAGAGCATAGAAAAGAATAGGAGGAGAGAGAGAGATAAGTAGAGAGAATGAAATTAGAATAAGAAAGAAGAGAGGAAGGGAAGGAGAAGACAGACAAAAGGGAGGAAAGGGAAGAAAAAGAAAAGACAGGATAGAAGAGAAAAGTACAGGGGAAGGGGGGAGGAGAGAAGAAGGAAATGGAAGAGGAAGAAATGGAAGAGGGGAAGGGAAGAGGAGAGGAGAGAAAAGGAGAGGAGGGAATAAGAGTGAAGGGAAAGAGGGAGGGAAGAGAGGATATAAGAGAGAAGAAAGGAGAGGTTGGGAAAGTGAGAAGAAAGAAGGAAAAAAGAAATGGAGAGAAGAGAGGAGATGTTAATAGAGAAAACGAGGGGAAGGAGAGGAGAAGAGAGGAATGGAAAGAGAGAAAGGCAAGAGAGAGAAAAGGTGATGAGAGGAAAAGAAAAGGTAGAAGAGAAGAGTAAAGTGGAAGAGAGAAGGGTGGGGGGATACAGAATACAGAGAAGAGAGAAGAAAAGAGACAGTGGGAAAGAGGGAAAAGAAGAGGGTAAAAGAGGAGAGGGAGTGAAAGAGATGAATGGAGAGAAGAAAGTACTGGGTAACAGAGAAAAGATGAGGAGAGAAAGGGAAATAGAAGGGAGAAAAGGGAATTTAAGAGAAGAGAGATTAGGTAAAAGAGAGGAATGGAGAGAGAGGGGAGAGGAGAGAAGAGACAAATTGTGGAGTGAGGAGAAAGATAGATAGATAGATAGATAGATAGATAGATAGATAGATAGATAGATACATAGATAGATAAAAGGGGAAAAGGGAATTTAAGAGAAGAGAGATTAGGTAAAAGAGAGGAATGGAGAGAGAGGGGAGAGGAGAGAAGAGACAAATTGTGGAGTGAGGAGAAAGATAGATAGATAGATAGATAGATAGATAGATAGATAGATAGATACATAGATAGATAAAATAAATAGAAAGACATGAATGGAATAGAGTAGACATGTAAGCTGGAATCACTTCAGATCGTTTCGGATTCTTCTTTCTTTCATTTTTCGAGATTCGGGTCTGAAAGTCAATTTGTTTTGTTATTCGGATTTGGAAAGAAAGAAATTTGACACATTTTTACAGATTTTTTTAATAGAACTTTCCTATAAGACGAATAAAAAGAGAGAGAAATCTTCTAGTATGTATACTGTGAGATTTAGCCTCCAATGGTAGCGCATTACGGAAACTTCCACTCGCTTTCCATTTTTTAAGGGCTTCTTTGCCCACTTTTATTTAACTCAAAAAGTCCACACAGGTTTTCCCTCGCAGAGGTTTTCAAACATAAAGTAGTTTTTTTATTCATCGAAAATAACACTTTCAAAGTCCACCGAGTTTAGGGTGTCTGATTACCAAACGCCTTTCCCATACCGGCTGTATCCAGACCGCCTGCCACACAGGCTGCTTTTCACCACACTGGTGATACGCTCCTCAGTCTGCCAGACACAGACTGCTTCGTCTCCCAGGTGGAACCCTGAACATTAGCCAGCATTCTCTTCATAAGGGCTGTGTACAGGTGCATAACCACTCAGTGCTGGTCACTACTAAAGTCTGGACCCAGGAATGGAGATTACATCCCTCCCAATGTTCTTTGAAATCTCCCAGTTCCAGGAACCCCAGCCAAATCCGGAAAACCTGGGAAGAACTGCAAAGCCAGCTTTTTCGAAGTAAAGGTTTGCGTTTTCTGGAACTGCTCAGCCCCCCTTGCTGAGAGTCCTGGGTGACTATATGGCCAAATGACACCATGGCATTGCCACGCACTGCCACAATACATATATATATACAGTATATATGAATATGTGTAAAATTTGTGTATGGGAAGCTCCATTGTCTCTAGACACAATGAAAGATGAAGAATGCACATTCTAAGCTCTGGTTGGCATTCTACAACATTGTGCTTGTTTACTTTATTTCCTTTTTATTGATCCGGCTTACTCCAAATCCTGCCATAGTGATACCATAAAAAAATGTTCTCATTTCATGCGCCAAGTGTTTGTCAGCGTGCGAAAATGTACAGGCAGAACCGGGTGACCCATATATATTTCTCAGAGCACACTGACAAGGGCCTAGTACATCTCAGCCTCCAGCGCCTATGTGCCATAGATATCGCTTCGTAAAAAATAAAATAAAAGTAACGTGTCACACGACGGCGGCAGCGTGCTGTGAAAACTGATCGCTCTCAGTCATCTGTACCTCAGCCGCCGTGTGAATATGAATATTCTGTTGAAAATGGGGTCGCTGTTTTGTGTCTGTTGCCTCGGTGTTTCCAGTCCCGGTGACAGATGGTGCACCAACTGACTTTGTACCGTCTAATATAACATTCATTGTGCTTCACAGGAAGTCATAGATCAAGCAAGAGTGAAGAAGGTGAAACTGCACCTCATCAGCCAACAAAACAGTATGAGACAGTAACGCATCAGAGAAGAAAGGAGCTCATAAGAGTCAGACAAAATAGACGGCGCAAATCACGGCACATCACGCCAGATGGACAGACTATTTCCTACCTGTCACTCCGGGTTAAAGCAACGCCGATGGAGAAAAAAGAAAAACGTAATTATTTGGTGGATCTATCCAATTAGCAGATTTAGTAAAAACCCGATTCATTGCATTTCGATACTCCATGCCACGTTAAGATAATTTTATTATTAGAATGGTTGGTCGCACCTGGAGAGTTAATTACATTCCGAAACTTTTTGGATTTTTTCTTTTTGTGAGCCTGTTGCCTTTCGAGTATCAAAATAATGCCACGAAGGAAAACCTCACAGAGAGAATGTCACATAGGAAGTGAAAAGAAACAATTCCAAAATATTTTTGTTACATTTTCTGAGTTTATTTCCAGGAAGAATACATTGTGAGTTTATTGTAATATATATTTCGGAAAGTAGCTGGACTTTTACATTTTTACTTCCTTCTTGCCTTCTACTTCCTTCCTCTTTCCTTCTACTTCCTTCCTCTTTCCTTCTACTTACCTTCCTCTTTCCTTCTACTTACCTTTCTCTTTCCTTCTACTCACCTTCCTTTTTTCTTCTACTTACCTTCCTCTTTCCTTCTACTTACCTTCCTCTTTCCTTCTACTTCCTTCCTCTTTCCTTCTACTTACCTTCATCTTTCCTTCTACTTACCTTTCTCTTTCCTTCTACTTACCTTCCTCTTTCCTTCTACTTACCTTCCTCTTTCCTTCTACTTACCTTCCTCTTTCCTTCTACTTCCTTCCTCTTTCCTTCTGCTTCCTTCCTCTTTCCTTCTACTTACCTTCATCTTTCGTTCTACTTACCTTTCTCTTTCCTTCTACTTACCTTCATCTTTCCTTCTACTTACATTCATCTTTCCTTCCTCTTTCCTTCTACTTACCTTCCTCTTTTCTTCTACTTACCTTCCTCTTTCCTTCTACTTACCTTCCTCCTACTTACCTTCCTCTTTTCTTCTACTTACCTTCCTCTTTCCTTCTACTTCCTTCCTCGTGCCTTCTACTTTGTTCCTCTTTCCTTCTACTTACCTTCATCTTTCCTTCTACTTCCTTACTCTTGCTTTCTACTTCGTTCCTCTTTCCTTCTACTTCCTTCCTCTTGCCTTCTACTTCCTTCCTCTTGCCTTCTACTTACCTTCCTCTTTCCTTCTACTTCCTTCCTCGTGCCTTCTACTTTGTTCCTCTTTCCTTCTACTTACCTTCATCTTTCCTTCTACTTCCTTACTCTTGCTTTCTACTTCGTTCCTCTTTCCTTCTACTTCCTTCCTCTTGCCTTCTACTTCCTTCCTCTTGCCTTCTACTTACCTTCCTCTTTCCTTCTACTTCCTTCCTCTTGCCTTCTACTTCCTTCCTCTTGCCTTCTACTTCCTTCCTCTAGCCTTCTACTTCCTTCCTCTTGCCTTTAGCAAGAACAATTCCAGGCCACCTAAATATTAATCCTTGCAGGGGGCTACCCCCGAACTGCAAGGGTTAACTGCTCATTTTGGTCTAGAGGCTAAAATAAAGAAGATATACTCACCTGATCCTCAAACTTGCCTTGCTGCTAGACCGGTCCCTGCAGCCTCTTCGCTCCAGGCTCTGGCCACCTAAGGACCTGTGATGTCAATGTGTCTAATGCAAGTGCATTAGATGTGAGGACTAGGGCTGGATTAAGAGCATCATGGGCCTGTTGCTGTCAGTATGTGAGACTAATTAGACAGCAGCAGAGGCAGCTCTCTAATTAGACGGCCACTTGCTTCTCGCTGGGGCCGCCTAATATGCCTGATTAGAGAGCCACCGGCACCTCTGCCTAATTGTGCCCAGCCCGGCCGGGCCCACTTTCATTGATGGGCCTGGAGCTGGCACTTCAGTAGCCCCTATGTTAATCCAGCCCTGGTGAAGACACTAAGGGACATTCCACCGCCAAAGAGGTGAGAGCACTTTATTTGAGCCCCATAGACAAAGCTAGCAGTTAACCCTTGCAGTGTGGGGGTAGTCCCACTGCAAGGGAAAGTTTTTTTGTTTGCCTGAAGGTCTTTTTTAAAGCCCAAATCAGCCCCTTAGAATACTTACCTTTTTTCTGATATCTTCTGGTTGGTCACATAACGTATAGGGTTCCCTTCTCCAGCATTGGTCGGCCCTCAATGCTGCACGGAATATAGCTTACCTAATAACATAAGCGCCATTCTCTGCATCATTGTACTGTGAGCAGAGGGCATCGTGATGACCAGGGCTGTCCCTATAAAGGGTGGTTGCCCTCAGTCAGCATCTCTTTAGGTCATGTGATGGGGGGCACGTGTGCCTCCTGCCCCTTTTGTGGCCAGAGCTTGCCAGGTTGCTAAGCTCTTAGCAACCTGTGACGCTCTCGCCAGCATCCTGCTCAGTTCCTGGCAACCAGTGCCATCAGCTGGGTGGGACGTCAGACAGACCCAGAGGTAACGTGCACCCCCAGCAACCCCCACCCCGGTAACATGAACCAGCAGCCCAGCCAGCCCCCCACCTTCCCCAGTAATGTGCACCACCAACAACCTCCAACAACAACCAACCCCCCTTCCCCCTGGGGCCTCAGGCGGCAAAAAGTGAAGGGACACCCCTGTTGAGGATGCACCCAATGGGCCAGTTGCATGCCAGCATGCAATCATAGAATGGGCTGAATGCTACTGGATGTACAACCTGGAAGAGGACCTGTAGTTGCCCATGGAGTGGTGAGTCTTTGGTGGACATGACCAGAAAAAGGTAAGTATTGTAGCAAAGTAGACATGTGCGATTCGTTTCGCTCCGAATCAGACATTCGGCCACATTCGAATTTCTGCATCCGAATGTGTCCAAATCCTAATTTCCATTTCCGAATTTCGGATCCCGTCCGAATTTCATTCGGGAGCACCCAAATGCAATTTGGAAATTCGGATCCCAAATGCCATTTGAGTCTAGGAGATTCAGCTTCAGTATTAATATCTGTAGATGGTTTTCTGTGGTATTCGCAACAAATATTCGTAAACTCATCCAAAACTAACGAAAATTCGGATTTCGTCCGAATCTGAAACCCAAACCAAATCGAATTTTGGATCCGAATTCCGAAAAAACTATATATCTGAACCGCATTTTTCCACAGCTTACCTGTCTACCACCAGCCCAGCCAGCCCTCCTTTCCCTAGTAACGTGCACCACCAGCAACCTCCAACAACAACCAACACCCCTGGGGCCTCAGGCGGCGAAAAGTCTAGTGATGATGCACCCAATGGGCCAGCTGCATGCCAGCCTGCAATCATAGGAAGTGGGCTGACTGCCACTGGATATACAACCTGGAAGAGGACCTGTAGTTGACCATGGAGTGGTGAGTCTTTGGTGGACATCCCCAGGAAAAGTTAAGTATTGTAACAAAAGCCACATTTTATATTTCTACAAATCCTGAACCTGTTACTTTTATTTAAAGTAAAAGTGGAATTGTGCTTTAACTACAGTGACCGGATTCTCATTAAACTCCATCTCACTTGGCAAAATTCCAGAGTCGAAAAGCGACAAGAACACCCCCAAACCTTGAAGAAGACCAGACACAGGAATATTTATTCAAGGCCGGAGTAGATTTGCAGTTTGTGTTTATCTTGCTCCATTTCTCACATTGTTTGAATGTCCTCATCGCTCCGTGAACAGAGATGTTCCCAGTCCAGGCGTTCCATAATAACGCTCCAATATGACGGTGATTTATGCCGATTCGCCGCGATGACAAAGGACATGAAGTCACTTTTTGTTTTAAAGTAACAATATTTTTGCAAAGGAGAAGGACAGCCAGATATCAACAACAGAAAACAGAGCAGTCCCGCCAATGTCACGACCTACAAGTGAGGGTTGAGCTCCTGGGACACGAGCGTACCTGCTAAGTCTGTCTGATTTTCTACACGGATCTCCGCGCTAAACTCATAATTCCCATGGGAAAATAAGCTCATGGCGTGATAAACATACACTAGATTTTCCTTCTGGACAGAAAAAAAGAAACCCAGCTGTCTAAGTATACTTCAACCTCTGCTGATGAGCTGATATCGCTTTGGTGGCAAAAAGTCTGATATTCAGTTCCCTATATTAATTTCTGGTGGGTAAAAAACTAATAAAGGCTCCATTAGGTTTTAGAGACCGAATTTAGACTATCTAGAGGCAGAGCCAGGTGTAAAAGCCCCCTCCCCCGTCCGTTCCGCCAGTCAGCACTGGAGGATCGGACAGGGGAGGGGGGGAATCCCAGCAGGGAGCCGTGAGTGACAGTCACGGCTCTCTGCACGGATAGATCGAGAAGTGAGCGAGCGCCGGTATGTGTTCGCTCACTTCTCGATCTACTGTGCCGAACTCTGACAGTTTCATCATCACTCAGATTATGAGGCTGAGTGAAAATCACTTGCCTCCTAATTCTCCTTTTAACAAAAAAGCTAGTTTAAAAAAAAAGTTATATGGCTAAAAACTATTCGGTTACATTTTTTTGTCTGTTTGTTTTTTTTCCCCAACGGAATGTTTTTGCCACTTTTGTTTTATCACTGACTGGTCCTGCAGACGGGCACCTAAAGAAGCAAAACTCATCCAACACAATAGAACACCGTGGGTGTTTTTTTAAAATATTTTAAACCTTGTAAACATATAAACAACATCCCGCACAGTGTCTTCCATCATCAACTTTGGTCATAGCTTCCTTGGCCTAACCTGCAAATTTAGTATTCTTTTTCAAATACTATTTTTTTTTTAAAACTATCACGTGAATATAGTTCACCACAAGGGTATGAAACAAGTTTTTGAGCATTAAAGAACAACACTTAAAGTTTCAAAAAAATACTACATGGATACATTATTCCAAACCTTGCCGGCGTCCAGCCCAGCTCCTAGCAACCAGTGACATCACTGGTTGCCAGGAGCTTGGTGGGATGCCGGCCAGAGTTTCATAAGTTGCTAAGAGCTGAGTAAGAAGATGCAGACCCTTAACACATCTCTTTGTGGCATCACTCTCCACGAGCACCCCAGCCCCCCTTACATTGATTGCATGTACCATCCATCACCCCTCCCCGCCTCAGCTGGAAAAAAGTCTAGGGACACCCTTGAGTGTACTCCAAGTAAAGTATTGGTTGTGTTTCTTGAGCAACAGAAATTTTCATATTAGCCTCTGCTGCACATTTACCAAAAAAGCAGGTTTAAAAAAAAAAGTTATATAGCTAAATTATATTCGTTTAAATTTTTTTTTTTTTTTTCCAGTGGAATGCTTTTGCCACTTTTGTTTTATCACTGACTGGTCCTGCAGACGGGCATCTAAACAAGCAAAACACATCCAACACAATACGTAGATACCGTGGGTGTTTTTTGATATTTTAGACCTTGTAAACATATAAACAGCAACCCGCACAGTGTCTTCCATCATCAACTTTGGTCATAGCTTCCTTGGCCTAACCTGCAAATGTAGTATTCTTTTTCGAATACTATTTTTGTTGTTTTTTTTTTTTTAACTATCATGTGAATATAGTTCACCACAAGGGTATGAAACAAGTTTTTGAGCATTAAAGAACAACACTTAAAGTTTCAACATCTAAATCCCGTTGTTATCAAATTCATTATGTTGCGTGCGCGGAACTTGATGGCTCAGATTGATGTAATGTTGAAAAAGGAACAAAATTTCGGAGGGGAAAAAAAAAATAAAAAAAATACTAAATGGATACATTATTCCAAACCTTGCCGTAGTTAGCAAAGTCATTTAACGGGAGAAAATTTTCTTTTCAGAATACTAAAATGCTTATTTTTGTGCTCCTTATGAATAGATACCTTTCATCATATGAACAATTTGCCTGCCCGTGACGTTAATCAGCATATATGAGAACCGAGCTTTAAAAACAATCATTGCACTTTCAAGGCGTACAATGTTCTTCCATTTGCGAACAATTTGCACCATGCTAGCTAAGTTGCTTTTTAACAATTTTCTTTTTTTGGTTGCCTTCTAGAGCAGCAGGTAGCTTGTGATTGACCAGCGTCTTGCAAGTTCCCAAATTATGACTTGCAAAGTAGTTTTTCCATGTGTAATTTGAATAACAATTTTTAAAGTGGTACAGCGCGATGGTGTTTTTTTTTTTTTCCCTTCTGTTGTTTAATTTCTTCCCAAAAGGGAAAATAAAATGGCTTGCATTAAGTATAGTATTTCTTGAGAAAGGGGTTAGTGTGTCCAATTTTGAATAAAACTGTACTACTAAAAGCAAAAGTAGAAATTAATTGTATTGATGTTGCTTAAAGGGGTTCTAAACCCTCCGGTTTTTTTTGCCTATATCTATTGCTAGCAAGCAGTAGATATAGGCAAGAAGTTTAAAAAAAAAACGCGTGAACTAGTTTTAAACTTACCTCGTTATCGCTGCTCGCTCCCGCGCCGAGAATCAGGAAGTGATCGTACGGCCGCAAAGGATCTTGGGGCGGGCGCATGCGCAGTTCCGATTCTCGGCCGGGAGAGGAGCAGAGACGCAAGGTAAGTCTATGGACGCGTGCACCCGCCTGCAGACACCGCTGGATCGGAGAGACAGAGCAGTCAGCGTTGGATCGGAGAGCCGCCGCACCGCTGGAGGGACACATGAAGACATGGGGAAAGAAGAGGAAGATCAGAATAAGAGACATCATTTGAGGTAAGTGCTAACATTTACATGGGGGGGAGGGGGAAAAAATTGGCTTTAATGTCACTTTAAGTATAAAAAAAAAAGATTTTTTTCTTAGCTTTTATTGGTCGGGACAAATCTTAAGTTAGGAATTAACTTTTAGATTTGTATTTTTTTCTAATTTTGTATTAATGTTATTAATGTGCAGATAAGGGCATTTATAAAATCCATAACATTTTATTATATTAAAAAATATTACATCTGTGTGTACCGAATATTCTAATTCAAAAACAACAGATCAAACCTTCTCAGCTGACTGCAATAAATGCTGGAAAATCTCCACACGCTTCATTCAACACAAGGAGCTTTTACAATGTTAAACATTAACCCTGATCCTCAATTTGGGGACAGCAAAGGAAGAAAAAAGTAAAAAAAGCGCCTGTACCTGATAATGAAATGTATGAAGGTTTTTGGAGCACGACTGTACCAAAAATATTGTGGTACTTTGGTTTTCAACCAAGCCCGTAAACTTGACATCTCCTACATTAAACAAATGTTTTTATAACTACAAACGTTTAGTTATTAAGTTATTACGATCTGGAAGAAGAAAAAACATTTTTTTTAAAGTTAGCAAGAGCAAGAGTGCTATTGCAGGGTTTAATATACCTTTAAAAAATTATCCAACTCCGGTAATAAATGTTCAAAGGGGGCCTTCAAAACACTAATTTGGCACTCCTTATCATTTTGTCTTGACTTGTATTGTGATTGTAATGTCCTCCTTATATTGTAAAGCGCTGCGCAAACTGTTGGCGCTATGTAAATCCTGTATAATAATAATAATAATTTAGCAAATGGTAATGTGGTGGAATGAAAAAACAAAACTTGTTTGGTTTAAAGTGACACTAAACTCAGTAGTTAAATCTTAAAAATACATTCAAGAACTGTAACTATTAACAACATTGTATCTTATTTGTGTATCACTCGGCTGTAGATCCTCCAATCATCACCCTCCGATGTTATTGTAAGAACTTACCTTAAATTATCCCTCTTAATTCGATCTTCTTCTTTCCTGTAGTTTTTTAGCTGTCCCTCCAGCGCTGGTGCCGGTCTCCGATCCAGTCTCCGATCCAGCGCTGACTCCTCTGTCTTAACTGGCACTTCCTGTCCCACAGAGTTTGTGCAGCAGCACGCTGCTCCAAAGACTTACCTTGTGTCTCTCCTCATCTCGCGGCCGAAGATCTGAACTGCGCATGCGCCCGTCCCAAGATCCTTTGCGGCCGCCCGAGAATCTTCAGATGAGCGTGCGGCGGAGACACAGGTAAGTTTTAACCCTTTGAAAAAAATTTTTTTTATTGTTTTGCATATATCTACTGCTTGCTAGCCGTAGATATATGCAAAAACCGCTGAGGGTTTTTATAACCCTTTAAGGTAGTTGAATGTATTTTTAGGATTTATCTCCTGAGTCTAGTGTCACTTTAATATTGCTTGATACATACGTTTAATGTTTAAAATCAATGTTCCCAAAGACCTTAGAGTTTTTCTTTGTTCTTGTTGCCTTAGAACTGTGACGATGGTTCCTGTTTATTATCTATTAATAGACCAACTTTAATGAATTAAATCTTAATTATAGGTAAGAGATTAATACTAACACATTGGATTAAAAACTCTCTTCCTTCAATATCTGAAGTCAAATCTCATTTAATAGGGAGGTTTTAAACATTGAACCGATATATTTGCGTAATGAGACAGCGTCCTCTACATGGAAACCCTTCCTGAATTTTATGTCTCTTCTAGAAGTTAAATAAGCTTCTGGACATTACCAGAAAATATGAAAACTGAGATTTAAGCACCTTTTTTCCTTTTATTTTTTTATAGTCTTAGATGTTGTTGGCTGCCATTCATTTATTTTTTGAGGTTGTCTTAATTTTGTTTAAATGTTTTAATTATTATTTATTACAATTGACATATAAGGTGTTAATATTCATATTATATCTAGTCAAGTACTGTTCACTTTATTTGTATTTTGTACTTTTTTTTTTTTTTTTTTTT
>NW_017306568.1:301895-303421 GCF_000935625.1 Nanorana parkeri
TGTTTGTTTTTTTTGTTTTTTGTTTTTTTTTTTTTTTTTTTTTTAGATCCTACTTGCAGGGTTCCCCTGATTATTTTGTCTGCTTTATTGTATTCTAATTTTGTTTCTGTATTTATTTCTAAAACCTAAAAAGAGAATGAAAGAAGAACTCCGGGGAACATTATTATTAACCCTTGCAGTGGAGCTACTCCACACTGCAAGAGTTAAGTGCTTGTTTTGCTAAATGGGGGGTGTTAAGGAAACCTGTTTCATTGCCATACATGGCATCTAGCTATCCTTTCTTTCTGACCTCTGGTCAGATAGTGAGCAAGCCAAAAGGTATGTTCTATTTAAAGGGAATTTACCATATTTTTAGTAGAAGCATTTTTTTTTATTGTTACGGTTGAAGGGCAAACTAAAGGATCCACTTTAATGCTCTCCTCCGAAGCACCGTGTAATTCTCTTTCTTTTGCTCCCTCACTGCTCCTATCAACCTCTATGAGTAAGGCAGCAGTCCTATGTAACTTAAAATTCACTTTTTGCTTTCACAGAGCTGAGGACTCTCTCTAAACCCCCACGTGATAGCACTGGGCTAATCACAAAGACCCAACCCAGCGCCATCACATGAGAGGAAAGGAAAAGATCACATGCTGCTTCATATCTAGAAATACTGGAAATGCTCCCAGTGGCTGCATGGCATGTAGCAAAGTTGAACATGTGCTCCTGGGGTGGGGTGCATTAGAAATATTCTGCTGACTTGCTCTGCATGGGCAAAGAACAGATTTGCTTTAAATGATTACGTGACTTCTACATGTTTACAAACTTTCCTGTTAGTTGTTTTTGTTGTTCTATTATATTCAGAGATTATTCGATGGCTAGAGGCTCAGCATAATTGTCTCTCTTACAACAACGTTTGAAATGCTTGCCACACAAGGAGTGCGCTGTTTTTTCAATGTGTCAGCAGACTTATAGAGCTGGTGGAGGCCAAGTGATGTGGGGGTGTCCCTTGCACCTCTTGTCTAGCAATCTCTGGAGTTGAAACAGGGTAAGTAGGAGCTTGGAAAATCCTGAGTGCCTGTATCTGGCTCTGATGAAGCAGGCTCAGAAGCAAGCCAAAGGTCAAACAGGGCAATGCAGGTACAAAGGGCATAAGCTAGGAAGTATGTCATGAAGCAAGCTAAGGTCAAGCACCGCCGGGCAGAGAAGGTACGAAACAGCAGCCAGGATGCATAGTCAGGATACGAAGACAGAATCAGAAGCCAGGGGACCAAGATATTACAGAGTCAAAGCAAGCTGGGTCAAGTCACAGGAGACTTGACCCAGCTTGACCTCTAGATAGGCAGAGCCAGCTGTCAGTCACGCAGCTGGGCGGATCCCGGCTAGCTGATCCACCCAGCTAGCAGCTCGCGGTATAGTGCGGCGTCTCAGCTAGGGTGACGGGAGGACGCTAGTTTGTGTCCTCCCGTTACCCTAAGGAGAACTATGGGGAAAAGCCTTAACCCCATAGTTCTCCTTTAAAGGGGCACCCAGGTGCAACCCCCCCCCCC